>NC_088792.1:46938516-47244838 GCF_011386835.1 Chrysemys picta bellii | reverse complement strand
ACTCACAGTAATCTCTATATCTATCTATATATCTATATATATCTCTTTGTTTGCCATCATACTTGCCTATACAGGCTCGGTATTGAAAAACTTTTATATCAACAAATCTAACAGTCAAGCAAATCTTACAATGGAGTGTTGTGTATTGATTTTCCTTATATTATGACAGGTTTTGACTATATGCAAGTAAAACAGCATTCAACAATTTACTCTAGTTGTAATTACATACTGTACCATTGTATCTCACTTACCACTAACTAATTTTTGATGCTTTTAAGCAAATCTAAAACCAATATTTTCTTCACAGAACAACAACTAGAAAGGGTCTTTTTTTTGTTTCGTTTTTCTACTAAACAGTAATCAAACAGCAAGTGAATATTGTGCAATTGAACAAATATCTAGCAGTGTTTGTTATTTATGCAAAAACACTGACTGAACCTTTAGTCATTGTTTACTGTAAAGGCAAGGCCATGGGTGGTTTTATGGAGGTCTTTTCAATTAATAGCATAGTTACTCCAGAACAGACACTGAATCTGAATTACTTATTTAACTGTGGCAACTATCCATTTGGGTTATGGCAAAGGCACGGTAACGTGTTGCGCAGAATGGATTATTGAACTTTAATAATTGTGGGACTGGCAATAATATGAAAATTTCATATTTCTATATTTTATAAAATGTTTCCATTGAAATTAACTGCACCATTAGTGCATAAATGCATTGTAAAATTATGAAAAAGAACTATGATTGCACTTCCATTAAAGTGTCTCAAATACAGCATAGCTGTTGCTAATAAACTGTATTTTAATATTTAAAACAACTGTTTCACAGCAGCATTAGGTTTAATTAACTTAAGGTACAGGCTACATTTAATTAAATGCAGTCACCATGGCAATAAATGCCATTTAATTTAGAGAAGAAATGCTACCCAGTGGTTCACTGCTAAGAATCATGGGGATTACTTTGATACAGGCACATTGTGCACCTGTTGTATTGGGTTAAAGTTAATTAGCTATTCACAGTTTGGCACATTTGGACTGTAAATAGACATGGAAAAAATCTTTAATTTTAATATTAAAAGAATATCCATTTCCTTGTTCCTAGAGCAGCACTAAAGAGAAGCATTAAATACCTCAATTCACTCTAGTAAAAAATGAAAGATAAATAAGGAAAAAGTTATGGAAAAGCAAAAACAAAATGTAAATGAACTGCTAAATGTTATTTTGCTGAAAGATTGAGTTCTAAAAATGGAAAAAACTATTTGAGGCTAAATAACGAAAATAATCAGTGTAAGCCTTTAATCCATACTTTCAAATTAAGGATCACCAACGTAAGGCTAAACAGATGCTGCAATGTATTAGGAATGTGGAGTACAACCTACTTATTCCTCCTCCTTCAGAGCAAAAAAGGCAAACACTACCTAATTAAATGCAAAGGATATTCCTTGAAAGGTTCATATTATTAGTCTAAAGAACTTCAATTCCAGGGAACGCCTATGTATTCCATCATTATGTCAGTGGTTTACATTTGAGCTGTAAGTATGTGGATCAAAGTCCCCATAATGCTTACTCCACATACTGTACCATTTGTAACTACCATCCATTTAAGCTCAAAAACTACTTTGTGTTCATACCAAATGTACATGCTCAATCCATTCATTTGAGGTCTGAGGAGTTTGACTTGAAACCTCTTCTGAAGTATCCACACTGCTAATAGCTTCCCCGGTACAGTCACCACTTTGTGGCAGTCTATCCCCTGGAATTATGTTTTCTTCAGAAATACTCGCTTCTGTTTGGGTTCCTCTGCCTTCATTTCTGATGGCATCCTCAAAAAGTGCATGCTCTTCCTGAGGCTCCAGTCCTACCTCTATAAGATTTGCTTGTCCTCCTGACCCATCATCGATACTATGTTGCTGTGAATCCTCATCAGTTTCTGTACTTGCTGAAGGAATTAGTGCGATACTTTGAGGGTTCATGTCATGGAACCAGGCCATGATATTTCCAAGCAGATTTTCATTAATGTTGGGATCCTGGCTACTTGAATCGGCATCACTAGATGTTGAGTATAATCCACTTCTTGTATCACTGAAAGGGTGTGAGCTAAGGCGATCAGCTGAAAATGGATCATTGCCCGCCCCTAGTCTCATCAAACTATCACCAAGTTCTAACAACTCAGAGCTGCTCAAAGCAGCCCTAGGGTTATCTATATTTACAGGAACTGAGTCCAACCTTGTAGGCAAAGATGTACCTATTGCTCCTAATGATGCCTCATTATTAAGGAAGTCTCTAGTTTCTTCATCAATAGCCAGGCCAGATTCTTGCAATGATAATTGAATAGCAAGCAGGATGTTTGGGTCATCTTCATCCAAAGAACTAAGAGCCTATGGAGATATACAAGATCACTTTCAAAATTAAGTAGCAAGTATCAAAGGGGTAGCTGTGTTAGTCTGGATCTGTAAAAGCAGCAAAGAGTCCTGTGGCACCTTATAGACTAACAGACGTATAGGAGCATGAGCTTTGGGTATTCACCCACGAAAGTTCATGCTCCAATACGTCTGTTAGTCTATAAGGTGCCACGGAACTCTTTGCTTCAAAATTAAATAATTTTTGCTTTTTATCAAGTTTTGGATTCAAAATTAATGTATATTGCATTTTGTTTAAAATGTCTGAAAAATGTATTCCAGTAAAATTTTAAAATCAACTCTAAAAGTTGATTTATCCTTAGTGGTGATGATACATTTACAGAAGCTTAACAATACTTTGTAAATTCATATTTTCTTATCCTAGATTCCACCCCTCTCATGACCATAGTCATGTATTTGTCATGTAACAAATGTAGGATGCAGGAAAATATGATAAAGAAAAATATAGGAAGGGAAGCAAAGCAAAGCAAAGCAAATGGACAGGAGACTAGGGAAGATACCTGAAGAGAATCCTGGTTTTCAGAGCGACTGACAGGGGTATAGTCATGAAGTGAAGAGCTGTGCAGAATACTCATAGAAGCTGAACTCACCATGGAGGTACCGTGTCTTCTACTGCTACCACCCTCTTGAGTATCTGTTAAAATAATTTAAACAAAAACATAAGTATGAACATGAAACCTCTATCAATTTTTAATCCCATTTTTATCAGCAGAACCTCCTGCCATTCTTATTTATTTGGGTTCAAGTGTATGATCTTGCTCTCATCTTCATTTTGGCCCAAATCCTGTAATACAGAGCACAGCCCAAACAACTGGCTGTGTGCTAGAGGAAAGGACTGCTTCCCCATTCCCTCCTTAGGATGTTTGCACAGCTGCGCCCATGGCATCAGTGAAGCCCTGCTGGATTTGGAAGGAAGTGGGGGAAGAGACAAGAGGAGCCTTGTAGCAAATGGTTCTTCTAGCCTTGCTCTGTGCACAGCATACATTAACCCCCCCACATCCAGCCCCAACTCATGTACAGTGGAACAGTACCAGTTACATTGCTTTGGGAGTCTCCATGGCTGCAGAGGATGGGACTGATTTACCCCTTTACTCCCTAATACAGGAACCTGGATTTGGCCCTTTGTGCTTGTCTGCCTCCTTCCTATTTGTCAAAATCCATGTTAGCATGTTCCTCTATTCTTAGCTGCAGAGTGGCTCCTAGTATGTTGTGACAATTGAGTGTAATTTAGAGCAGCCATGAAGCTGTTCTAATTTAAGACGTGCAAAAATATGCGGGTCACAGATATTCATATGCACACCATAGCTCAGCTGCAAACTGAGAATCTTGCTCACATTTCTTTTTCCTGTGATGTGTCAGCATTTCTAAGAGTGATGTTGCTACTGCTTCCACTGTGAATCCAAGTAACATTCCTGGTCTTAAAAAAAAATTCTAATAATGAAACCAGTGTTGTCAGAAAAAACTCATTCTGTAGTAAAGGGAAATATCAATCTTTTGAATTATGCTACAGTAACTCTTCACTTAAAGTCGTCCTGGTTAACATTGTTTCGTTGTTACGTTGCTGATCAATTAGAGAACATGCTCGTTTAAAGTTGTGCAATGCTCCCTTCTAACGTCGTTTGGCAGCCGCCTGCTTTGTCCACTGTTTGCAGGAAGAGCAGCCCATTGCAGCTAGCTGGTGGGGGCTTGGAACCAGGATGGACTGGCAACCCCCCCACTCCCCTAAGTTCCCTGTGCTGCAGTCGCCCAGCAGGCTATCAATCGACAGTTCAGCTGTCCCTCCCCCCACTGCCATGTGCTGCTTCTGCCCTCTGCCTTGGAGCTGCTCCCAGAGACTCCTGCTTGCTGTGCAGGGAGGGAAGGGAGGGGGCTAATGTCAGGGTGTCCCCCTCCCCCTGCACCCCGCTTACCCCTTCTCCATATAGAGCAGGGAGGGGACATGGACGGAGAGAGACAGAGAGAGCTTGGGGTAGCAGCTGCTGTCTCAACTTCCTGATCCACTTAAAAAGACAATGCACTTAAGAGTGGGTCAGCTTACTTAAAGGGGCCGAGTGCATCTCTCTCTCTCTCCCACACACAAGGTGTGTGTCTGTCTCTGTCTGCTATGCTGTCTCCCCTCCCTCGTGTTCATGCTGCCTTGTGTGAGAGGCTACATTAACAATGTGTTAACCCTTGAGGGCTCAGCGAGTGCTAGTTCATCATTCTGCAGCAAGGCATTCCCTGGGAAATATCCCTCCCTCTACCACCCTCTAACTTCACCACCTCAACCAAGCTTCACAGTCATCAAAGCTGTTTGCTTAAAATGTATAGTGTGTGTATATAGCTATATAATATATAGGTTTTTTGTCTGGCGAAAAAAATTTCCCTGGAACCTAACCCTCCCCCCCTTTACATTAATTCTTATGGGGAAATTGGATTCGCTTAACATAGTTTCGCTTAAAGTCGCATTTTGCAGGAACATAACTACAATGTTAAGCGAGGAATTACTGTAACAGGATTTACCATTTTCACTTGAAAATTTAGAATGAAATAAAAGTGAAATCACAAATAACCTGATGTCATAAAAACAAATTACCTTGTAAAAAGCCAAAATGGGTGGCAATTTTGCATCAGTTATTTTAAACTGCAGTCTTGGAATTATTCTAATCTACACTTTGATTTTGTCCCTCCGTGTTTCTCCTGCATATCTCATTGGACAAAAAACAGTGAATTTATATTATGTTGGGACAGGTGGATACAGGGGTTCTATATCACTCTGGCCCTTTTATTGGGCATAAAGGAGCTTGGTATGGGGATGAGAGTCTCGCCTGATGTATTTACTGCTGAAAATTTCTTCAGAGACAGAAATATAAGTTTCCTCTAAGTAAGGGTGGATAGTCTAAGGCTCCTGCAAAACTTCATGGATATGTTCAACTGTACAGGAGTAGTCACACTGAAGTCAACTCATGTGTAAAGTTAAGCAAGTGCAGCACTGAGACCACAAACTTCTTTTTATCTATCTATAAACTAAGGATCACAGTGGACTCTACTAACAATTTGAGATACATTTATTTTTCCTTTTTTACTCCAAACAAAGAACATACCTAATGTGCTCTCACTAGGGTCTTCGGGGTCTGGAGTATTACTGAGCAGACTGTGAATGTCTCCACGTCGACGCTGTCTATGCCTCCTCCGATACTGAAATTCAGCATATTCCTGCATAAATCAAAGGTTACAAAATACAGGGGAACATGCAATAATATTTTTTCTGCCATAACCAACAGTACATTTTCTATTAAGAAAAATGTGTGATTTTATACATTTATTATAAAATCACCTGTTCCCAGAAAAATAAATCACAGATTGTCATGCAAGAAATTAAAGAAGAAGAAAAACAAACAAACAAACGACAGCAGGTAATCCTAAATGAACGAAATTATTAACTAGCAAAGAAGCCTATTAGTTGAAGATATGAATACTTGCAATCTCCATTTTTAAATAATTCCAAGTACTGTTAATTTTGTTTACAAGTTTTAATACCAACTTTTAATTATTTTTAGAAATACAACTGATTAAATATGAGTCTTCTCTCCTTTTTTGTTTAACATTAGACATTAGGGAGCTACCTTCTAAGGCCCCCGATCCAGCAAAACAATTAAATTTGTGCCTGTTTTCCAGGAATAGTAAAGTTATGTGTGTGCTTAAAGTACTTTACTGATTTGGGGCCTATATTTGCAGGGCTAACACAAATCTGTGGTACAAAATGGCTGGTCTGTGCCCCTCTGGTGTCCCTAGCCTCTGTTTGCCAGAAGCTGGGAATGGATCACTTGATGACTACCTGTTCTGTTCATTTCCCTCTGGGGCACCTGGTACTGGCCACTGTCATAAGACAGAATATTGGGTTAGATGGACCTTTGGTCTGACCCAGTATGGTCGTTCTTATGTTCTAAATGGGGTGGATTTTATCCACTGCACAGTGATAAAAGAATGCAGGCCATCGTACCTACTTATTTAACAGTTTTGACAAGCCAATTTGGGTGTGGGCATCAGAATAGGGACTGCAAATGTTTCTTAATGTGATTTATTTATTTACAAAATGTACACAAATCTTGTTTTACTTGAACAGAGGTGGCAAAAAACTGCACGTAGGTGTTAACTCCCTTTATCAGAAACTGCAGGTAAGGCATCACAGTCCTGCCCCAAGAAGCAGCTGTCTCCAGCTTCTGTCTCTCTCTAGGATTCACACCAATCTCAAACAAATCTAACTAGTTAAACACACACTATACATATTTCCTCCCGCAGCCCTTGCACTTTACACCTGGGAAACCCCTACTCCAAAGCTTCTCTTGTACTGTGTGGCCTGGAAAAGGTAGCCTAACCTTTAAGCCTCCTTTTGTACAGCTGCTCTGCAACATAAAAAACTTAGAACCCAGAGCCCAGACAGTTATGCATAGCCTCTTCTATGGAGAGTTTCATCCTGGGTGCTTACACATTAACAACAAATGCAAGCCATAAGCACTTTCACCACAATAGGATTAATGCTGGTAGACTCTTGCTCCTGTGTGAAGTTGCACTGATTCAAGTGCAGGATCAGGACCTTAATTACCAAATCTTGATGCCTAACAATTGACTTAGTGTTCTTTACACCATATACACCTATTCCTCAAGTAAAGAGTTCCATATTTATTTACACAAGATGAATGATCAGAAATGACTCCATAAAGTATTAAGATTTGAAAGTCATTGCAGATATTACATGAAAAATTATTTTCTCTACGTTTGCAATAAGGTCACAGATTTTACTCATGGCCTTTTTAAATGATAATTGTTGTTTCTTTAATATATTTGTGCATCAGACATATCTCCACTCATACGGATATAATTTTGTTTCTGATTACGTAGAAAGATTTTATATATTTTAGCAATACAGATTTTAATTTTATTGCACTGAAAAGTAGAATTTTCATATACTGGCCTAAATATAGTACTTTGTACTGAAAACATTCAAATTTTCTCTATTCTGGGTAGAATTTTATGGTAACAAGATCTGGTATATACAAATATTTTACTTTGGTATCAGTAAAAATACATAATTGTGCTAAAAAGTTTGTCTAGTGAATTTAATGGAAAACACAAAAAGGACTGAATTATTTTAGCTACAAAATTCCTTTAGCACAGGTGGTTGCAAGTATCTTTGGCAGATAAGGTACAAAGGATACAATTTAAATCAGACAGTGCCATATTTGGGTAAATTATAACTGCTAATCAACAGTCATCTAAACATGACAGCCATGTTACTTATTGTTTAACAGAAGCCTTCCCTTTTCTAGTCTGCCTTTTCTCCTACCCTGTTCCTCCTGGGCTGTTGTAACATCACAGATAGAGTTCAGTCTCACAAAACACTGAATTATTTAGGAACAAAGGAAGAACTGAAGGAATTGAACAGGAGAAACAAAGCTGATTACCCTATAAGAAGCAAGCTGTTTTTTTCTAATAGCATATTGCTAACCAGCAACAATAGGAAAGGAAATATACAGAAAATGGAGTTTTATAAGACATGGTATTTTTCCAGCGTGTCTGAAAGTGGCTGGCTCTTAAAAAAAAATGCAGAAGTGATATTTCTCCTTTAACCTCACACTTCGATTTAAAACCCCCTGAAATATTTAATTCAAGTTAAAGAGAAAAAGGAAAACTTGAAAGGAAAATGCACATATTATGTGCAATGCAGTTGTTTGACAATCACATAAATGTTCTTCCACCATGTATAAATGGTGAAATATTGCTTTAAAAATTTGTATTTTGCTTTTTGTAATCCTGACAGCAGTAGTCCATCCTGCAGAAAAAGTGATATTATTTATGACACGACTAACGTAATATTGTATCTAGGGCTGTCGATTAATCGCAGTTAACTCGCACAATTAAAAAAAATTAATTGCGATTACTTGCACTTTTAATTGCATTGTTAAACAATAAAATACCGATTGAAATTTATTAAGTATTTTGGATGTTTTTCTACATTTTTAAATTGATTTCAATTACAACACAGAATACAAAGTGTGCAGTGCTCACTTTATATTATTTTTATTACAAATATTTGCACTGTAAAAAATGATAAACAAAGAAATAGTGTTTTTCAGTTCACCCCATACAAGTACCATAATGCAATATCTTTATCATGAAAGTGCAACTTACAAATGTAGATTTTTTGTTGTTACATAACTGCACTCAAAAAAAACAAAACAATGTAAAACTTTAGAGCCACAGTTCTACTTCTTGTTCAGCCAATCGCTAAGACAAACAAGTGTGTTTACATTTACGGGATACAATGCTGCCTGTTTCTTATTTACAACGTCACCTGAAAGTGACAGGTTTCAGAGTAGCAGCGTGAAAGTGAGACCAGCATTTACATGGCACTTTTGTAGCCGGCATTGCAAGGAATTTCCATGCCACATAAGCTAACATTCGTATGCCCCTTCATGCTTCAGCCACCATTCCAGAGGACATGCTTCCATGCTGATATTGTTCCTTTAAAAAAATGCGTTAATTAAATTTGTAACGCACTCCTTGGGGGAAAACTGTATGTCTCCTGCTGTTTTACCCGTGTTCTGCCATATATTTCATGTTATAGCAGTCTCGGATGATGACCCAGCAGATGATATTCATTTTAAGAACACGTTCACTTCAGATTTGACAAAACGCAAAGAAGGTACCAATGTGAGATTTCTAAAGATAGCTACAGTACTCGACCAAGATTTAAGAATCTGAAGTACCTTCCAAAATCTGACAGGGATGAGGTGTGGAGCATTCTTTCAGAAGTCTTAAAAGAGCAACATTCCTATGTAGACACTACAGAACCCGAACCACCAAAAAGAAAATCAACCTTCTGCTAGTGGCATCTGACTCAGATGATGAAAATGAATATCCGTCGCTCCACACTGCTTTGGATTGTTATTGAGCAGAACCCATCATCGGCATGGACGCATGTCCCCTGGAAGGGTAGTTGAAGCATGAAGGGACATAGGAATCTTTAGAGCATCTGGCAGGTAAATATCTTGCAATGCCAGCTACAACTGTGCCATGCAAACACTTATTGTCACTTTCAGGTAACATTGTAAACAAGAAGCAGGCAGCATTATCTCCTGCAAATGTAAACAAACTTGTCTGAGCCATTGGCTGAACAAGACTTAGGACGGAGTGGACATGCAGGCTCTAAAATTTTACATTGTTTTATTTTTGAGTGCAGTTTTTTTTTTCTACTAATTCTACATTTATAAGTTCAACTTTCATGATAAAGAGATTGTACTACATTATTTGTATTAGGTGAATTGAAAAAAACGTTATTTTGTTTTTTACTGTGCAAATATTTGCAATCAAACATAATAATATAAAGTGAGCACTGTACACTTTGTATTCGGTGTGGTAATTGAAATCAATATATTTGAAAATGTAGAAAACATCCAAAAATATTTAAATAAATGGTATTCTTTAACAGTGTGATTAATCACAATAAATTTTTTTAATCGCTTGACAGCCTAATTGTATCAGAAATTATCTAGTTTTCTTCCTCTTTAATACTACTTTTACATTCAGAATAATATTTGTTTAAAATTTAAACAGAAAATTTAATTTTAAATCTTTAATTTTTTGTTGAATTTTTAAATCAGTAAAGAATGGAAGAAAGTGTGCCACTTCATTTAGGTTCTCTGTCAAATCCTGTTGGACTGATATTGCATCCAAAAGTATATTTTTAATTATACAGATTTTTGAATATTTATTATAAAAATATTGCCACAGATGCAGGCATGTTTTGTTCGTAGATTCTTGCCTTGCTCTGAGATTGGAAAAAATACAATGCAAAGGGTTGGTCTGATGTCATCCTTAAGAACTGTCTTTTCGTAAGACTCATTGTTTAGGTACTGCCCAATTACCCATGCATATATTTCCTTCTATTGTGAAACAAAGAAAATGGAAAGCTTAAACCCAACCTTGCAAACCTAAAACAATTTGAAACAAAATCTGGAATCTCTCCATGCAAAACAGAATTATACCCTGATTCCTAGAATATGCATAGCGACATTAAAAATTAAAAAAAAAAAAAAAGTTTACCTCAGGGGATGCAAATCCTAAATATTCCCAATCCCATGTTCCACCAGCAAAGCTATAAATTAAATCAGATACATCATGTAATTTATTAGCAGAATAAAGTATGAACAATGGCTCCCCCAGTCTACAATTGTAAATCATCTTTGAGGTGAACTCCTCATCTGTTTAACAACATACATTTATAAACATATTTCAGAAGACTGGATAATTAAATTATTTAAAATTCTGGATATTGAAAATTATTCTCAGCAATTATTTAAATAGTGTTTGGTGAGTGCCAAGTATGTAAGTGGCTATTTTGAAGTACAGGACGTGAAATGAGGTCACAAGTACTCACCTAGCTATTAACACATCACAAAACTGTGTGTGAATATACTATAAAAATTCATATCTAGTACACTGACTAAACTGGGCAAGAATCATTACACCTAAATTATGCTTCACTGTCACAATGGCTTGGAGGGTAAAACAACTGAGTGGGTGAGTATATGTTATAATTATACTTATTAACTATTATTGTAATTCACAACTTGACATATCTTAATGTAATTTAAAAAAACAGAAAAAACTAAAAGAGAATGATTTTTAGGTTTACATCCTTTCACTAGAAGAAAAGAGAAATGCGGGGATAAAATGGTATACACACACCAAACCTACCAGTAACTTTTAACAATTAAAATGTAATCTTAAAACACTGAGCAGCAAAAAAATATTGCTTCTCTGAATCAGTTCGATCAATCACATTACTCTATTAAGATCTTTATACTATCAACAAGCTGTCTTCAGTTTAACACCTTTCACTTGTCAGCTGACCAGACAGCAATAGACGTGTATACAGCAATTTGAGTTGGCATCCACAAGGTGCCATAAGAATGAAATGAAAACGCCAATCTAATCAAAAATATAGGAACTGTGAATGAGATTATTTCGCTTTCTAGCTAAAGGAGGAAATCAATGACCTCCCCATACATCTAGTCAGCCTCTGCAGCTTCCTAAACTCCAGGGGAGGATTCCTACCAAAGCATGGGCTCTATCTCCCGTGCTGATATTGCAACTGCACCTGTGTGGAAACCGTTGGCAAAAAAAAAAAACCCACAACACACCAAACTGGTGAAAATCCTGCCTGGTTTTGGGTTTCATTACAAATTTAAAAGTCAGCCAAGATTCCTCATTTTCAGTTCCAAAATGAAAATGAGAGACACTTGGCAATTTAATGTATCAGAAGGGTAGCCGTGTTAGTCTGAATCTGTAAAAAGCAACAGAGAGTCCTGTGGCACCTTTAAGACTAACAGAAGTATTGGGAGCATAAGCTTTCGTGGGTAAGAACCTCACTTCTTCAGATGCCCACAGGACTCTCTGTTGCTTTTGGCAATTTAATGGCGTTTCACATTCTGAAGTTTAAAGTGAAAGGGTGTAATTTCACATGTGGAGATATACCCATCTCATAGAACTAGAAGGGACTCTGAAAGGTCATCAAGTCCAGCCCCCTACCTTTACTAGCAGGACCAAGTACTGATTTTGCCCCAGATCCCTAGGTATCCCCCTCAAGGATTGAACTCTCAACCCTGGGTTCAGTAGACCAATGCTCAAACCACTGAGCTATTCCTCCCCCCAATTTAACTAGGCAAAGTGCATCAATGGGCATTGTCTGCCTACATCAAAATCCTCACTCGCTCGTGGCAACTACATGCGGACCCACCCGAGGACTGCCGCTGGGACCCACGCCCGAGTCACACAAACGGCAGCAGCTCCCCCCGTGAATCAAATAAAGAAAGTGTTTGTTGAGCCAGTGACCTACAACTACAAAATTGTCAGCTCTGTTTTGCTTTGATGTGTATGTCAAAGCAAGCACTAGTTTGAGGGGTGGGTTCACAGAACTTGGTAGCTGTAACCTGAACTTTTTTGGTTTGCACTCTCTTTTTATACCTAAATTACCTGCGTCTTGGAGCTTCTGGAGAGTCTGCAGGGGCAACTCCACGGGCCACAGAGGCCAAAAACTCTTGCCTCTTCTGCTGCACAAGACATGCTGCACGGATTATTTTGTGACGAGGAGTACGAAGATAAGGCCTATTTACTTTCTGAGCAAGGTCTTCCGTGACCATTTCTAAGTCTGTCTGCAACAGAAAATAAACAAAGTATACCATGTAATGTTACAACAAAATAAAACCGTTAAATGAACAACTGGCATAACTGCACTGTAAACATGCTATACAATAACTCCTTGCTTAACCCTGTAGTTATGTTCCTGAAAAATGCTACTTTAAGCGAAACAATGTTAAGTGAATCCAAGGGGGGGGGGGAGGGGTTTAGGTTCCAGGAAAACAATTTCGCCAGACAAAAAAGACAACACACACACACATGTGCGCGTGCACGCACACACAGTATAAGTTTTAAACAAACCATTTAATACTGTACACAGCAATAATGACTGTGAAGCTTGGTTGAGGTGGTGAAGTCAGAGGGTGGAAGAGGGTGGGATATTTCCCAGGGAATGCCTTACTGCTAAACGATGAACTAGCACTCGGCTGAGCCCTCAAGGGTTAACCCATTGTTGTTAATGTAGCCTCACACTTTACAAAGCAGCACGAATTGAGAAAGGAGAGACAGCATGGCAGAGAGAGACAGAGACACACATGGTGTGTGTGAGAGAGAGACAGAGACACGTGCATTACCCCTTTAAGTACACTAACCTTACTCTAAGTACATTGCCTTTTTAAGTAGATCAGCTAGTTGAGACAGCAGCTGTTGCCAGCAAGCTCCCTCCATCTTGAGCCCTGTCCCCTGTCGTGTCCCCCGCTCTGTTCAGTGGAGATGGGGTAAAGGAGCAGGGGACAGAGGAGGGAGGCAACCTGACATTAGCATCCCTGCACAGCAAGCAGGAGGCTCCCGGGAGCAGCTCCAAGGCAGAGGGCAGGAGCAGCACACGGCAGTGGGGGGAGGGACAGTTGAACTGCCAGCAATGGATAGCCTGCCGCACATTGAACTTATGGGAGCAGGGAGCTGATGCTCCACCCTGGTTCCAAGCTCCCACCAGCTGGCTCCAACGGGCTGCTTTTTCTGCAAGCAGTGGACAAACCAGGTGGCTGCCAAACAACGTTATAAGGGAGCATTTTGCAACTTTAAATGAGCATGTTCTCTATTTGATCAGCGACGGAACAACAAAACAACGTTAACCGGGATGACGTTAAGTGAGGAGTTCCTGTACTGAATAATTCAATTTCTCTAGAGATACCATCCTGACAGGATTCTCACTCCTGGGTGTTAGCTCCTTAACAAGAAACTGATTGAACTCCCTCAGCCCTCAAAGAATTTTTACCATTGAGGGCAGAGGTGTGCTAAGACAATGCCTATCATGCTGATCAATACTGTCTCGTTGTTTCCTTGTACTCCCAATCTGTCTTTATCCATCCCGTCTTATTCTTAAATTGTAAGTTCTTTGGGGCAGGTTCTGTGTTTGTACAGTGTCTAGCATAATGGGTCCTGATCCTTAACTAGGGCTCTTAGGTGCTATGGAAATACATATATATAAATGAAGTTGTGAGGTATAGCGAGTCAAGCCCTCTAGTGCCATTGCATGCCATCCCCAGCTGGGTGTAATAAATACTGCCCTCTAATTTCAGTCAGTTCCTCCTTGATGGCCATCAACAAAGGGGCTGTCTGTTGAGAAAAGCATCATTCTGACATAACTTTCATTCACCACATAATTCCCAAACTCTGTGGGGAGGTATCTTCTTTAATATTTATGCCTTGATTCTTTTTCCTTTGGGGCATATTTTTGGTCATGGTTAATCATTTTGTATTGGTTTACCATCCTAGGGAGCTTCACTTCCTGTGCAAACGAAGGGATTGACTAGATCATTTAGAGGGCATTATTTACACCTGGCAGAGAAAGGAGATTTGATGGTCAATACAGGGCTTAGGCTTGCACTATACCCAAAGCCAGTGCCCTTAGGAATCAAAATTATTTTAGAATTGAGGGAGATCTGCTGGTCTCAGCCTAATCCAGGAATGAGAAGCCTGTTCATATATCTTCAGAAAAACAGAATTACAAGTGTATTTTTTTTTCCATTAAGAATCTGTTTGTCTTTAAAGCTGAAATAAAATATATTGCATTATAGACTAAACAATTCTGCCAAAAGTATTCTTCACTCCCTTCCCCCTAATTTGGTTGTAGCCTTAAAACCTTTAAAGACAGAATTCAAAATCATATAGACCCAACAATGAGTTTAATGCTACAGCAAAATAAACAGTTCATTATACACAGTTCTTGCCACGTCTTTGTCATTTTGAACTAAGTTTAAGAATTTTATATAGTCAGAAAACATGCAATATGGATAACTAGTATTACAAGAAAAATTAGTTCTGTCACAAAAAGCAAAACATACTTATTTTACCTGCATAAGTTCAAATATTTCTTTCTTTGTGCTTTTAGGTTCCAAAAAGAATCCATATGGATAAGAACACTTGAGAATGCGGCGAGTTTTTAAGAGCTCTTGTACTGCATCTTCAATGAAAGTGGTATCAGGACAGCCTCCTTCAGCTGTACAGTAACACAAGCATTGTAAAAACATTTTTCTGCTGACCTTAATAGTTTTATTATGAGAGTTTCCCCCAAAAGAAGTACAAGTGTGTGTTAATGTAAGATCAGAAATATTTTCCAAATAAATTCCAGTCCATACTGTAAATGGATAGGTGTGGTTATGGTTAAAAAAAAGTAACTATGTATCACTAACTTCTCTGTGACTCAAGTGATTTATTCCTTGTGTGTATTTAGAGTCTCATATGCTTATTCTACTTCCTAATAGAAGCTTTTACTACTTTTTATTCACACTAACATTTCAGAATGAGAAATTACACCATGTAATAGGCCCTAATGGGCCCTATCCATAAAAGGCCTATCCAGAAGGACAGATAAGATTGCTCACTTGGGTCAGCTGGGTAAAACTCCCTGCAGTGACGACCTGACCAGGTCTGAATTTCCACTCTTGCAGGTGGTGACATAGCAGGTCATCTTCATACAGTTTCAATACAAACTTACACCCATGATCCTGCAAAGAGCTCCTCGTGCGCAACCCCTGCATACATGGAGAGCTCACTGGAGGATCAAGACTTTATTTCTTTCTTATGGGTACACTTCTCTACAAAGTAAGAAAAACTGATTCAGAACAGATCACATGTAACAAGTTGTGTACTGTGCTGTGCACTGGTTGAATCAAATAATCTTTCCTCACCTTAAAGGTGACTGCATTTCAGAAGCAAGTGATTCTTCCTATATAGCATACATGCTGTAGTTCCTAATGAACCTTTCATTACCCTTGGTAACTTTCACTCTATGCATCCAAAGAAGTGAGCTTTTTACTCACGAAAGCTTATGCCCAAATAAATCTGTTAGTCTTTAAGGTGCCACCAGACTCCTTGTTGTTTTTGTAGATACAGACTAACATGGCTACCTACTGATACTTGACACTAATGAACCTTGGGATCCTTCAGAGTGTAAGTCACTACATAAATGTAAGATACCATTAAGAGTCTGAAATTCATACTTCACTGTTTCCTCAAGCAATTTTCATTAACATTATTTAAAGTATGTGGGAGAAAGGACAAAACAAATACATGGAATCAGGTGTGGGGGGCTGTTACACATAAATACTGAAAGAGAATTGTTATCTCCTTAACAACAAAGGACTCAAACTCAAGTTAACATCAGATGAACTGAGGACTGACAAAGGCTGAAAGTTCAAAGACTGAAATGTACAGAACTAGCAGTCTGAAATATCTCATTTCTTGTAGGCATCAATATAAGTAAAGAAAAATCTGAAGAACAAAATTGTTCTTTTAGTGTAAAGAGATATTTGACTTCAGACCACCGTTATATAAATCAGTAAATACCAACAAACACTACTTACTTCCACTGAGAGCTCTACTCAACTGCTCCATCTTTTCTTTGGCAGTTTTTAGAAGGCGCTGTTCTAACTAAAAAAAGGGACATAAATAAAATTCAACAAATTCATCTAATTATTGGACTAATAAAGGGGGGGGGGGAATTTATTAGAAACTGTTTGGATCATACCTGATAGCTGAGCTCATGGTTCTTAAACCTCGTGTAATAATGCATAAACCTATCAAGCTCTTGAAATCGTCTATGTTTCTTTTCAGCCTAGAAAATAAGAAATCAAACATGAGTCATCCATTTACACTTATATTATTTTAACAATCATCAGCAAATACAAAATATAGTCAGCTGTTTCAGACTATTAGACATCTATACACAAATACCATGGTAATGGGTACTGTTTAAGACGTACTCCTGGAGGAATTCTGTGCCAAAAAAAATTAAAAATTCTGTGCACAATATTTTAAAATTCTGCCAATTTCATTTGTCAAAATAATACTACATAATCACGCCAGTTTCAGTTATTTTGGTAATTTATTTCAAAATACCAGTCAGCAAGCTTGTCTGTAACAATACAGACATACAAACAAAAAATTCTTCCAGGAGTACAGAGGTAAAGAAACCCCTATGACAACCCAGTTCCTGTTTCACCCCCTTCTCCCTTTCCCTCCAAACCCAGCCATGGGGCCAGACCCCAGCCAATACACCTGAAGCCCCTTCCTCCCTAGCCCAGCCGCAGGGGCCCACAGCTCAGACACCTGCCCTCCCAAGAGCCCAGCTGCAGGGGCCCCCCATCCCAGATACCCACACATCCTTCCCGCCCAGAGCTCAGCTGCAGAGGCCCCCTAGCCTAGACACCTGCCCCCCTCCACCACCAGAGCACAGCCACAGAGCCCCCTCCCAGCCCCCCCCCCAGCCTCCTCCATCCCCAAAGCTCAGCTACAGGGTCCCCCCAGCCCAGACACCCTCCCCCTCGAGTCCAGCCTTGCCCCCCCAGCCCAAACCCCCCTCCTTCCCAGTGCCCAGGGATCCAGAGGGAAAAACAGCCTGATGCTCGGTCCCAGGCTTGAGTGGAGTTTCCTGCATGTCGCGGTCTCCCTTCCCTCAGAGTGTGTAGGGAACTGCAGCTGCCGGGAATGCTCCAGCTCCCGCTCCCCCGAGCAGTGTCTTCTATGTGCAAACTGGGCTCTGCTGGGTCCAGTGGCCACTAGTGGTGGCCAGCAGCACTGCAGCCCATTTGGGGGGGGGGGGGGAAGAAGAGGAGGAAATTCTGCACGCACATTAATTTTTGCAAAATTCTGCATTATGCAGTGGTGCAGAATTTGCCTAGGAGTAGTCTAAGACACAGAAAGGTAATGTTTTGAAATCAGAAGTCTGACAGATACAGCCATCAGAACTGAGGAATTGAGATTTTGTGCCTATAGAGCAACCTTTAAACAGAGGACCTCAAAGTACATTGCAAATATCAATTAAGCCAAATGACACTTCTCTGAGGCACAGCGGGTAATTACAGGACTACTACACTGGTTGCAGAGAATGGTAACCACGGTAGAGAGAGATGAAATGACTTTCCCAACACCACACAGTGGGTTAGTAGCAGAAGAGAGAACCCAGTTGTCTTTGTTCCCAGTATAAACACAAGCCTGACAGTATTTTCTTCCTATTACCTCAATATGATATTTAGAGTTATAATTCACTTTTGTTCCACTGAGGACCTTGGATGGGGAAAAATTAAACTCTAATAAATTTTTCTCAGGGACACCAATTCAGAATCTTAGGCAAGACAGAAAATTACAGCCTAAGTATTTTATTGGAGCCAATACAGTTTAATCTCCTACCTCCACTGTCATTTCCTTGGACTGTTCCTCTACATGCTGAATGATTTCATAGCGAGTGCACCTGTAATAGCCTCCAGTAGAAGAGCTGTGCTTCTTCCATTCTTCTAGGCAAATCCAGCAAAAGTCATATTTGCACTTCAGAAGAAGAAAACAAAACTAATATCTGCGTCCAATCATGTTACAGATTTCCAGTACTGCATCACTATTCCACCACAACCAACTGAAGCGACAGAATTCACAGGCCCCATATGTTTATATGTCAAAAGAAAATGCCCAAGGACTCTCCTAGCAGATGTATTCTATGGTGCCATATAAAGGTACAGTTTGATTCTCAGACATAGGGCAGGAGTGCTTTGCATGCTATAAATTAAGTCTGGGGTGGGTGCACAGAATGAGATGTTGAGTAGAGCTGGATGGGACTATATCAACATAATGTTTCTGTTGAAAAATATCAGTTTGTTAAAACCTGAAACTGTTTGTGGGGCAGTCTCAGTTTCAATTATTATTATTATTATTCTTTTTAACTCAAAGGTTTTGGAAAAAGTTTTGAAATTGTCAAAGATAATAAGCTAATAATAGAAAAGGCTGCAGAATGGAAGGAGAGGTTTGGCTAAAGGCTCCTTGCTCTGCATCCCGATCAGTAGCTCCCTGCTGCCACAGCAGCTTTGTGGGAGGGGCTGGGTAGCTGTCTCATGGTCAACACTCAGGGCTGTGAGCATAGGCTCCAGCAGCTGGAGAAGGGGAGCTTCCCTGGCCCTTTGATATTCTACTTTAACCTACACTTCTGCCACATGTGGGTGTGTGAAGGAAGGAACCATCATTCTTGGGGCTGCTACCTGTCCCAAGGGCGATTTTGCAGCTGAGGTGCTGCTTTTTCTTGGGAGCTTTCCTGCTTGAGGAGGGAGGCCATAGAAAAATGTACCCTAGCCTTAGCACTTGAGAGGCGCCTGAGTCTCTGCAGAGCAGGCACAAATCTCCATCCAGGGGAGGTACAGGAGACACAACGTCTGGCCTTCTTAGCTTTCTCCACCAGGCTGAACTCCACATGGGTGAGGCAGGGCATGAAGAGTTCCAGTGATTCTGAAGAGAAAGGGAGTCCCCCTGTGCTGATAAAGGTAGACCAAGACAGCTTAGTGACTTTAAGCCTGTTTTTCCTCCTCCTCTTCAAATTTGCTCTGCAGCAGGGAGGAGATGGTCTGCCTGCCTGAAGCTAAAAAGAGACAGATGAAAAACTGGTGGTTCCTCAGAGGTGGAGCCACACATTCCATGCCTCTAATTGACAGGTCTGGTCTGTCTCCAGGGCTGCATAGAGCAGAGACTCAGTGTCATTGATCTGTGAATCTCATTATGAATAAGAAAGATGAGTGATCTTAACTAAGGCCCAGATGCTCAGAAGTATTTAGGTGCTCAACTCCCATTGAAATCATGGAAGTCAGTCTAAGTCCTATGAAACTAAAGAAGGTATTTAAGTTGGTCACTTAAAAGAAGCCATTCAAGCAGTGGTCAAGACATGCAAATTAATAATATTAACAATCTTAAATTCAAATTAAATCCCACAACTTCTCTCTATTTATCAATATTTGCTTATGTCTCCTTTCCAGGAATACAGAGTCTAAACAATCTGGGGTTTAACACAAAAAGCTATTAATACTTAAATTATAATAGGATTTCAATACTGCATTAAAATTAGTACAAGAACAAGTTAAATCTAATCCCTTGGCAGTGCTTTGGCAAACTCCATCTCACCAGTGATGCTGAATTCTCAGTGTTGTGATGATGTTGTAGAAGCAGTGGTGGTTGGAAGGTTGCTTCCTCTTGATGCTATGTTGTGGTTTTATTGTTCTTAGCTGTCTTGTTGCTTTTTGTTTGCTTGTAGAGATGAAATTAAGTGGCTAAACTAAGATGAGTGCTGAGAGCTAGAGTGTAACTGGGCAAGTGTGTGTAACAGTACATAAGGATAAAGGTATAAGCATAAGAGAGAGTTTCAGTTCAGAGAAATTTATACACTTCTTTTTCCATGGCCTCACTGAAAGTGGAAGACAGACCTCTTTCAGGGGTACAGATGGATTTAAGTATCAGCTGCTGTCACCTTCCATTGGCTCAACATCTTTACTGGATTGTGCTGGTACCATCTTCAGCTCGTGAATATTCAATCTGCTATTGCATATGCAGCAGAGTTGTTATTCTTCAGCTTTATGGGTATATTGATTTTTGATATTTAAAGTTTTAACTCTCTCTTTTAATCAATTTATTTTCTGAGTTATCCCTTTAGATCCATCAGTGTTTAATAGGAGCAGAAATTATGTTTCAAGTGAGTCCAAATACTCCTATTTCCTGCATAAAAGCTCTTGAAATAGTCAGGTCTTAAAATAGTCTTCAGGCCTTTCAGGTCTTAAAATAGCCTTTTTAAATGTAAACTTTGAGCTCTTAAAATAGTCTTTTTAAATATAAAAGATTCTTAAAGAGAGTATTTAAATGTAAATGGTCAAAGAAAGTATTGTCTTTTCTTTGTACCATCCTTGGAAAGATTCTTCTGGTTTTTCTGAGCTTGATAAGGAGCTGCTTACGCATTGCCAGATAACTAACTGTTTTCCCAATTAATATAAATACTTTCTATACTCAAATGGCTTCTTACATTAGTAACCAGTTATAGCATTAAATGGCTTAGCTACATTTGTACATAAAATATCTTACTTTTCATATAATGGTATCAGGCAGTTATTATATGAAGGCCCGCATTTAGATATACAATATTTGCAAATATACATGTCAAAATAAGCTTATAGCATGTTAAGCATTTGAGGGACAACAAAGGTTTTCACCTTTGAGTAGAAACATGAGTTAGAAGTAACCAGTATCTTCCATAAAACATTTCCCAACCATAAATGAGTCTTCTTGGTTGCTTGCCTTTTGAGCAAATGGTTCCTAGATTTACAACCTACTATTTGTTGTACATTCACAATATGCAATTAAAGACACTTATCAAATACTCTATACAAGGTCAAAATCCCAATTACTAAAATTTATATACATCTTCCAAAGGATAACGTAAAAAGAAAATAGTACAGAATGTTAAAACAAAATAGAAGCTATAAAGCTGCATACAAGCATCTGTGTGAACACAAATGAAGGTAATAAATATGGTTTAACAGGCAAGGTGGTGTCATCCTCTTTGACACTTTGTTCTCACTGTTTGACAGAATGCAGACATTTCCTAGGAATTTCCTTAATTAGCTTGAGCATTTCATTATAAAATTAACCAAAAAACATAAGCATGTGAGCTACCATATTCTCCAAGCATCTTGTGTATGAAAATAACAATGTCCTAAAATTCAGTAACAGTGAAGCCAATTACACAATAACCTAAAATGATAATTGTTTTATTATTAAGCTTTTTTGCATCAATTTTTTGCATCAATACTCAACTGGTAGGATCTGGCAGAAATTAAAGCAGCAGGGAGACTACTCTAACTTCCGCCAAAGGCCTAAAGTCCATAAGAGAACTTACACAAGAGGATGAACAAGTATAAGGGAGCTCCACTCCACCATGCGGCCCAGCCCTGGAATAACCCTTCCCCCTCCTCTTATATAAGGGAGAGGGGAGGCTAGCACAGGAAGTAACAGAATTGCCTCTATCAGCTTTCTCCTGATGGAGAGTTCCCCTACATAAGGGGAATTCAACACCAGTTATCTCTGGGCATTTTAAAGCCACTTTGTGCTGCTTACAAGGTGCAAAGCGTTCTTAGCAGACTGGAGAATCTGGCCCCTAGTTAGTACCTCAAATGCTGGTAGAACTGAAGTAGTGACACTAACTTATGTTTAATGGTGAAAGCCAATCAAGCCTATAGTATGCAGCAACAGAGGGTCCTGTGGCACCTTTAAGACTAACAGAAGTATTGGGAGCATAAGCTTTCGTGGGTAAGAACCTCACTTCTTCAGATGCAAGTCACGAAAGCTTATGCTCCCAATACTTCTGTTAGTCTTAAAGGTGCCACAGGATCCTCTGTTGCTTTTTACAGATTCAGACTAACACGGCTACCCCTCTGATACCTATAGTATGCAACTCTTGAAATCTTGTTGAGTTGAGCTTATTGAATGAGTTGAGCTCATTTGTAGAAAGAAAAAGATAAATGGTAAACCTAGAATGAACCAGTGAGGGCAAGGCGGGATCTGTGTCTGCTGGCAGCACAAACAACAAAATCCCTAAATATAGCAGAGGAAAAGTGAGGAGGAGTATGTGATGGGCGCAGAAAGAAAAAGCCATTTGCATGGTATGGAGAGACAGACAGACTCCTGGAAAAAGAGAGAAAGAGAACTGTTTTCTAACCCAAGGTATATTTTGATAGAAGCCAACCTACCTACACAAATAAGTGTTTGAAACCTTAGTAGTGATAGATACCCCCTTCTTAATCTGAAAACCTGACATTATTAAATGGACATATTAGCTGTTCTTGCTACTTTCACATAAACTATTGTGACAGGCTCAGGCCAGATGGCTATAGGAGCGTAGTGGAAGGTAGATACATTAAACCCAGATTAAGCAGGTCCCTTTTCCCTGAGTAAGATAACAGGGACTATTCCAGAACAATCAGGAACTTGTTAGAACCAATTAAGGCAAGAAGGCTAATTAGGACACCTGGAGCCAATTAGGAAGCTACTAGAACCAATTAAGGCAGGTAGGCTAATCAGGGTACCTGGTTAAAAAAAGAAAGACCTCCCTTCAGTTAGGGAGAGGCACGTAAGGAGCTGGGAGCTAGAGGACGTGCTACTGTAGGACTGAGGAATACAAATGCCATCAGGCATCAGGAAGAAGGTCCTGCGTTGAGGACAAAGAAGGTGCTGGCGGGAGGTCATGGGGAAAGTGGCCCAGGGAGTTGTGGTTGTCACATAGCTGTTACAGGAGACATTGAGACAGCTGCGATCTAGTAGAGGGAGGGCCCAGGTTCCCCCCATTCCCCCAACTCCCTATTTGACACATGAAGAGTTGACCTGGACTGTGAGTCATATCAGAGGGGAAGGTCTCTGGCCTGTCCCTGACCCACTAGGTGGGACAACAGAGACTGCGGGGATTGTTCTCCTCCCTTTCCACCATACTGGCCAGTGATGAGGTTAGCTGAGTGAACGGCAGGTTTGAACCAGTGGCAAATGTGGCCAAACTGCAGGCTGCCGTGAACATCTGAGGCAAGCAAATCCGCCAGAAAGCGCAAGACCCACCAAGGTAGAGGAAGAACTTTGTCACACTATTCATTGACTAAAAAGCAAGTACTCTTTCTGCGTTTAGTTCATTTGAAAAAAGAGTTGTCTGAGATGTATTATAATGTTACATAAAGAGGTTTTGACATAGAAAATATTGCTATGCAAAACCTATTTAATTTTGTGAGGTATTGAAAACTTGCATCTACTTTTCTGTCTATTGTTACTCCTAAAGTCTTTCTTGGAATTACTGCTCCCCTGGTTTCTCACTCCCATTGAATATTTATGTTTACATTTTTCCACCTTATTTTGACCTTTGTATTATTTCTGACCTTATTTTGATATTTTCAGCTCACCTTATTTCTCTTTGTATTATTTCTCTATCTTCATTAGTGTTCACAATGCCCCAAAATTTAGTATCTTCTGTGAATTATATATGCTATTAACTTTCTCTTCTAGGTCATTAATGAAGAGTGGACAACACAAAGATCTGTATAGTTTTCCTCTAAGCCTTTCCTCCTATTTTATTCTTCGTTTACTGCTTGTCATTTCTCTTTGTTTATTGTTCTTCAACCCATGTAACCAGTGTTCACTGCCAAGCCAAAATGGATCTTGTAAGTAAGATTTAATGAAATTGTATATCAAATATTCTGCTTACATCTTAATACATTAGAGCTTCTTTCCATCTGCCAATGTTGCAATTTGGTTTAGAAGTTCCACTAGATCCCATGCCTGTGATTTCAGAGGCTTTGTATGTTTACATTTACAAAGTAGACACGTATATACAACTTGAGTTACACTTTCCACCATAAACAATATAAACTTCTTTATACCTTTGCACACTGCATGTGGTTGCAGCCCTCATTCTTCTGAATTGGAGATTTGCAGTTGGCGCATGGTTTGGAGTTAGTTAGTAACCATAGGCAGTTGGCAGCATCTTCATAAGCCTCACTAACTCCCACAACTTTGAGGAAAAAAAAGTGGAAAAAAAAAATAGAAAAGTTAAGATTATGTGCATATCAATTTTTGTAAAATGTAGGTGAAGAAGTCTGCATGTTTCCCTAATTCTTGACAGTGCACATTAATTTCCTCATAAATCTACAGCATGTGTTACAAAGTAATTTAAGGAAAAAATTAAGATGCTTTGACAAATACGACATAAGTCAAAGGTCACATCCACACCTCAATCAGCTAGGGAATGCATCTGTATATTTTATTATGCTTTACATTATAATTTATTAAATATACTATAAGATGTTAACACAGTCCAAGACCCATGCTAGGAATTTAAAAAAATCATTGTTGATACTTAAGTTTTATACTAGTTTCTATGGATCACTCCAAATAAGTGTTTGTCCTGTGTTATTTTACATTAATTAATAAATGATGGTAATACTATTTGATAATATTATTTGTATCACCTACGAGCCCTGGTCATGGATCAGGACCCCACTGTATTAGGCATTGTACAAACACAGAACAAAAGACAGTCCCCTGCCCCAAAAGTTTACAATCTAAATAGACTTATTCATCCTCCCCCCCCCCCCCCTTTTTTTTTTTTTTTTTTAAACACAAGTATCAGCTGCTTCTATTTCTCTAAGATTTATGGAAATGACTTCTGGACATAGCATTAAGAGCCAAACCATGTGCAATAGGTAATGCAGACGCTCCCTGACTTATGCAAGCATTCCGTTCTGGAACGCCTTGCGTAAGTCGGGGACGTATACCCGACAATTACACACACAACCCCCCACCCCTCCAAACCCAACCCACTTACGGAACTTTTTCTGTAAGTGTGGGTTTGTGTAACTTGGGTTTGTGTAACACGGGGAGCATCCGTATTTTAGAAAATAAATACTCAGCGCTTTGGGACTCTTCTGGAGATTACAAGATTTCCTACCAAGTTCTAAAATACAATTTTGGGAGGTGGGGGGGGAGGAAGATTTTAATTTGTGTTTTGGCCTCATCCACACTGCCTGACTGAACTGTGTGAAAGCAGTTTTAGCCTACAGCAGTTTTAAAGCATAATATATGGAGATATACCTATCTCATAGAACTGGAAGGGACCCTGCCTTCACTAGCAGGACCAAGTACTGATTTTTTGCCCCAGATCCCTAAGTGGCCCCCTCAAGGATTGAACTCACAACCCTAGGTTTAGCAGGCGAATGCTCAAACCACCTGGCTATCCCTCTCTTCCCCCTTAAAACAACTACAGGAAACACAATACAAATGTAAATTGGGTTAGTGGGAGATATTTATTAAATTGGACTTTCCATTGTAAAGTAAAAAGAATCAGGAAATATCTCATAATAGCATGAAGAGGGAATCTGAAATTTTCAAAGATACCAAGCAAATTCTATTTTAAAATGCTTAGTTAATTTAACAATGGTTTTATAATAATAATTAGCATTTACATACCAGATTATATGTTCTAAATGCTGTAGACACACAAAGGGCCTAATTCTGATCTAATTTAACATTGGTGTAAAATAGGAGAGGCAACAGAGTTACATAAATGAGCCAGCATGAAATCAGAATAAAGTTGTAAGCAATTAATCTAATTACACTGATAAAATAACCAATATTTTTAACATTACAAAGATAAAGATTACTGACCTGTAACCAGAGTTCTTCAAGTGGCCTCTGCACATTCACATTCTTAGAATGTACTCATGGCGTAGCTAGAAATGGAACCTTCTAGCAGTACGGCACATTGGAATGCTTCTTTCTTGGGGTTATAATTCCAACTCAGGCATTGGAGGAGGTGCACAGATGCACAACCCATTTATAGCTTTGCTCTCCGAATGTACAGAGCCACGAGGGGAAGAGAAAGGGGAAGAAGGTGCAAGAGCACTCCAACAGGCACTGCTACCAGAAACTTCCTCTGGTCCTGATGGTACCATGGGCACATCCCAGAGTAGGAATGTGCAGAGGGCCACTTGAAGAGCTTACCTTTACAACAATTATGAAAGTCTTGAATTTCCAATTCATTCCAGTTGTAAGATGCATTTCCCATATCCAAACCGAAAGAATCAAACTGTCAAGGGGGCAGCTCTGTGTGTATGTGCATGCGCGCATGTGCCTATATTATATATATAAATAAAATCTTGTGACTTTAAAAAAAAACAAAAACAAAAAAACCAGCTCTGCCATTGAAACAACTCAGAATATTTGGCATGGAAATAGTCTTAACTGAGGAGAAGTGCTTTTGAATCTTCTGGCTAAAATCTATCGATCAATCTATCTAGATCAGAGGTGGGCAAACTACAGCCCGTGGCCACATCCGGCCCACGGGACCCTCCTGCCTGGCCCCTGAGCCCTCAGCCCCTCCCCTACAGCCTGAGCTCACTGTGCCACTGGCGCAACGCTCTGGGCGGCAAGCTCCTGGGGCAGCGCAGCTGCAGAGCTGCAGCCTGACCCGGTGTTCTGTGCTGTGCGGTGGCGTGGCTGGCTCCAGCTGGGCGGCACAGCTACCTGTCCTGGTGCTCTGGGCAGCTCGGCTCTAGCGCCGCCAGCCACTGGTGCTTCAGGCAGCGCGGTAAGAGGGCAGGGGAGTTCGGGGTGGTGGTTGGTAATTTTCCCCACTATGATGTTACCCAAAACAAATCTTTAATCTGTAGGGTTTGATTTAAGACATGAGCAAGGAAATTCAAAGTTAAAGAAAGGGGGAAAAACAGAATTATACAGTTTTCAGCACCATTTTTTTATTAGACAATTTCTACAGGACAAATTATCAAACCTCCCCTCTTTCACACTGATTTCTTAAGTACCATATAGTTCTTATTTAATGTTGTTAAAAATCCCACAAAAACTACTCTTACGTTCTTCTGGTTTCATTTCAGATATCTTCTGCAGCCAGTTCTTCCATGTTTGGCAGTCACAAGGTTCATGTGCTTCACCAAGACATTCCCTGAAAAATTAAGTCATAAATACAGTAGGTAATTGTTTAAATTCTACTTTGGTTCAAATTTAAAAATAATCAAGACAAACTCTAATTAAGACAGGAAGATAAAGAAACCTACTCAATTACTCTCACTTTAAAACATTCTTACATTTGCTCACAACCCAAGGTGGAGCTTCATGAAAATTAATGGGAGAATTTAAGTGAGGCAGCAAAGAAAAATGCTTTTTAATTATGATGGAGAATTTCTGAAAAGCAGCTGGTATGTGCTATGTTTTATGGGCTGACCAGTAATTAATCTACGCCCATATATGATGGTCATACAGCTTTTGTACAATGGGTGAAGTTGACCTCAGTGCAGATGGACTACGAAAGGCCTTTTTTATTCATATTAAAGTAGTATTTCAAAGACCCCAATCAGCACTGTGGCCTCACTATGTTAGATACTGTACAAACATATAGTAAGACAAAGTCCCTGCTCCAAAAACCTTTCTGGCTAAGTATAAGCTCCTAGTTTATGTGGAGTTTATGTGGTGCACAGGGCCTTGAGTAGGCTCTCTACAGCTGGGATGAATTTCACCCAGAATTACTTGTTCGTCTCCACTGATTATCATTAATCCTTAATAACAAGGTCAGTGCTTAAGTAAATCCCCATTGCTTTCACACTCCTCTAATGCTGAGTAAATTTGGATTTCTACCCTTCCCAGAGTCCCTAAATGGAAAGGAGATAATATTGGTTGAAATTATATGGACACACAAGGAGTTAACAGTGGGTCCCCCAAGTTTTTCCAGATTTACTACTGCTGGTTTTCAGGATGGCAGTCAGTATACAGCAGCAGATACATGGCTTCCAGATGGTGCTTGGGTGTAGATGTGTCAACACAGATTCCAGAATTGTCACGACTTGCTCTTTTACTGGAAATGCAGCAAAACAGCTCGAGACATCTGCCACGTGAAATACACAAATAGTTTATAAATGGCGTATATTTCCACATGGACACCTGCTTTATCACAGAAAATGCAAATTGTTTTTTGAGGATCAAATGGTACACTAATTCCTGTAATGCAATGTCATAAGCTGAATAAATACTCATGATCTCCCTTGTCCTCATCACAACAGGGAACATGTGAGCAAGAAAAGCTTAAAGAAAACTACAAAAAAGAAAAGAGCCTTCTGAGCCACCCTCTTCTACCTGTACAATTGAAATAAGGCTAGGGTCAATCTGAGCTATAGGATGAAATCCTGGCCTTGTTGACTTCACTGGGGCTAGACTTCACCCATAATAACTGTTCTTGGATAATTTTAAATGTATGCATAGAAAACAAAATTAGCAGAAAGGGAACTAACAAGAGAATGGCCCCCTTACCTAAAGGCTGATTAATTCACCCCACACAATGAACAAAATAACAAAGACATGCGCACTGGCTTCTCTGTGGATTGTGAATTTTTGAACAGACTCACTTCAAATCCTAAATTTTGGAATACCTGCAGAGATTTTGAACAACTCTAAAAAGAGAATGAACCAGGAATTTAAGAAATACAAATTGTCAACACAGCCTGAATCTTGGTGTACGTTTTGAAGGGCAAACAGCCTAAAAAGGAAGAAACGGGAAAACCCAAATTACTACAGCTGCATCTCCTTGAGAGACAATGTTAGGTACTCTTCTAGAGACTGGATTCAGGGTGTGAGCATGGAAATCCTGAACCTTCTTTGTTGCAGGAACGCCTTTGCTGACCACCAATAAATCTGTTCAAGTTAAGAGACTGAAAACTGTGTTATATTTTCTAAAAATGGATAACTACTTAAGGTGCAGTATTGGTCAGCCTTGTCCCAATTTCTATGACACTACTGCATAGATTTTTGCCTTAGCGGTATTTGTAGGATAAGCAGTGGCGCCCCTTGAGCGCCACGTTCATGTGCCACTAGATCAGGCGCTGCTGACCCTATGCTCTCTCAGTTCCTTCTTACCAGTAATTCCGACAGAGGGGCAGGAGGACGGGTAATAAAATGGACATGAGCAACACAATCTCGAATAACAGTTACGAAAGGTAGGTAACTGTTTTTTCTTCTTCGCGTGCTTGCTCATGTCAATTCCATTCTAGGTGACTCACAAGCAGTGCGAATGGAGGTGGGCTCGGAGTTTGTGATCTTGCAGCACTGCCCTGCTGGAGCCAGCATCATCCTGGGCCTGCTGGGTCAGCACATAATGGGCCATAAATGTTTGGACAGAGAAGTGCCAAAGGTTCAGAGCTTCTTGGCAGAGGGCTGCTGACCTCGCTCTACCTTGTCTGTTGATGTAATATATTGTGGCAGTATTGTTCCTAAGGACCTGCACCACCTTGCCCTTCAGGTGCAGGGCCGGCTCCAGGCACCAGCCGACCAAGCACGTGCTTGGGGCGAAACCTTGGGGCAGGGCAGCGCTCAATTTTTTATTTTTGGATTCAGTGGCGCGGCGCTCGGAGGGGGGGCGTGGGCTTCGGGCGGTGTAGCGCTCAGAGGGGGGACGGGGGCTTCAGGTGGCGCGGTGCTTGGAGGGGGGCGGGGGCTTCGGGCGGTGCTCAGGGGGGCGGTGCTTCGGGTGGAGTGGCGCTCAGACGGGGGGGGAAGGGGCTTCGGGCAGCGCTTGGAGGGGGGCGGGGCGGGGCTTCGGCTGGCACGGCGCTGGGGATGCGGGTGTTCGGGTGGCTTGGCACGGCATGGGGGCAGGGTATGGCGGTGCGGTGCTCTTCTTTTTTGCCTGGGGCGGACAAAAAGTTAGAGCCGGCCCTGTTCAGGTGGGGCAAGAAGGTCTGGCAGGCCAGGCGAAATGCTCGGAGCTCCCTGACGTTGAATTGGAGGGCCAGATCGTCCCATAACTAGAGGCCCTGGGTGCTCAGCTCGCCCAGGGGGGGCTCCCAAGCACAGGTCCAAACCATCGGAGACCAGGGTTAGTGATGGCGATGGGGTTGCAAAGGGGACTCCCTGAAACACCAACCTGGCGTCCAACCACCAATACAGGGATGACAGGATGTGATCCAACACCCTAATCACCTGGTCTACCTTGTGTCTGTTGGGGGTGTAAACCGACGCCAGCCATACATGCAGAGACTGGAGTGGCGCCATGCATGACTGACCACACGTGTACAGGTGGCCATGTGGCCCAGCAACTGCAGGGAGGTGAGAGCCATGGTAAGTAGGCAGTTCCTCACATGGGAGATCATAGAATCATAGAATATCAGGGTTGGAAGGGACCTCCCCTGCTCAAAGCAAGACCAATTCCCAACTAAATCATCCCAGCCAGGGCTTTGTTAAGTCTGACATGGCTTGAAAAACGCGCCTCCGGGAGGAAGGCACTGGCTCGTGTGGAGTTGAGAACCGCTCCTATGAACTCTATGCGTTGGACCGGCTTTAACGTGGATTTTTTCTTGTTTATCAACAGGCCCAGGTCGTGGCAGGTGGAATACACCAGATTGAGGCTTCTCTGTACTTGGTTCCGAGACCTGCCTTGGATGAGTCAGACATCGAAATACGAGAAGACCTGGACCCTCAATGTCTGAGGTAGGTGGCCACTGGAACCTTGGAGCCAATGAGAGGCCAAAGGGGGGTGCCATAAATTGGAAATGGCATTTGCCCACTATAAAACGGAGGAAATGCCTGTGACTTTGGAATATGGAGACGTGAAACTAGGCGTCCTTCAAGTCGAGGGTGGCCTACCAGTCTCCTGGATCCAGGAAGGGGATGATGGAGGCCAGGGAGATCATGCAAAACTTCAACTTTTTGAGAGACTTGTTGGGGCGTCGCAGGTCCAGAATGGGTCCGAGGCCCCCTTTTGCTTTTGGGATTAGGAAGTAGCGGGAATAGAACTCCTTTCCCCATATGTCCCGAGGAACCTCTTCCACTGCCCCCATGTGCAGGAGGTTCTCAACCTCCTGAATGAGAAGGTGCTTGTGAGAAGGGTCCCTGTCATAAACATACAGCTAAGGGTAGCATAAAATCCCTCCTTTACCTGTAAAGGGTTAAGAAGCTCAAACAATCTGGTTGGCACCTGACCAAAAGGACCAATAAGGGGAGAAGATACTTTCAAATCTGTGGGGGAAGGTTTTTGTTTTGGGTTCCTTTGTTTGCTCCGAGTCAGTCAGGAACCAAAGCAGGGAAAATACATCTCCCTAAGCCATATCTGAACTAAGCATCTAATATTACAGAAATAGTAAGTAAAAGCAAGGAAATGTGTTAGACTGTGAATTTTCCTTGTGCTAAGAGGGAGGTTTATCCCCGTTTTTGTAACTTTAAAAGTTTTGCCTAGAGGGGAAATCCTCTGTGTTTTGAATCTGATTATAAAATCAGGATGGAAGGTAATTTACAGGGTAGAGGTGCTTCTTTTACTTTTTATTTATTATAAATTTTTTAAGAATCTGATTGGGTTTTTAGGACACTAAAAGGGTCTGGTCTGTGCTCACCTTGGTCACTCTCAAGCCTTCCCAGGAAAGGAAACAGGAACTCCAAGTGGTTTTTTTCCTGAATCTTTGTCTAACTCACTTGGTGGTGGCAGCAGTACTCATCCAAGGACAAGGAAGGATGCGTGCCTTGGGGAAGTTTTTAACCTAAGCTGGTAGAAATAAGCTTAGGGGGTCTTTCATGTGGGTCCCCACATCTGTACCCCAGAGTTCAGAGTGGGGAGGGAACCCTGACAATCCCTGAAGAGGGAGAGAAGGGAGGGGCGGCTGAAAGTTGCAGGGTGTAATCACGAGACACTATGTCCAGCACACAACGGTCCGAGGTGGCTTGGGACCTGGCCAAACAGAAGAGACGAAGACAGTTGAGGAAAGAGTGGGGTGGATCTTGGCAGGTGGCTGGGGCATTGCTCTCTACCACACCCTCAAAACGAGCACTTCTGGCCTCCGGGGTGTTTTGCCTGACTGGGCTACACAGGACAGCGGGGGGAAGAAGGGCGACTACAGCTGAAACTAGTGTCTCTGTCCCTTCTTCTTGCAGGTCCCTGGTGAGACTGTCAAGGCCTAGGCGGCAGCCGGAACTACTTCCTCGCAGGCTGCAGCATATGCATTCCCAGCAAGCAAAGGATGATCCTGGTGTCCTTCAGCCCATGCTGCCCCGCATCTGTTTGGTCTGAAAAGAGACCATTCCCATCCAAGGGGAGGTCCTGGATGGAGGTCTGCATTTCCTGAGAGAGATCTGCAGTCTGAAGCCAGGAGCTGCGCCTCATCACCACCGCTAACGTGACCACCTTGGCTCAGGAGTGCACCATATCCCATGCCATCTGGAGGGAGCACCTGGCAGCCACCAGGGTGCCAAATTCCTGGACAAAACCCTGTGAAAGGGATTCCTTGAACTTATGGAGGGAACAGGCCAAAAGGGCCTGATGGTTTGCCACCTGGAACTGCAAAACTGGCCACTGAATAAATCTTTCTACCAAACAGATCCAACAGTTTGGCCTCTTTGTTCTTGGGAGTGAAATGGGTATGCCCCCGCTTGTCTCTTTCATGGATGGCAGAGACCATCAGCAAGCTCGGGGGAGGGTATAGAGATACTCAAACTCCTTGATGGGGACAAAGTACTTCTTTTCGGCCCTCTTTGAGGTGGGAGGAATGGAGGAAGGGGTTTGCCAGAGACCCTTGGCAATCCTAAAGACACCGTCATGCACCGGTAGTGCGACACAGGTCGGGGTGGAGGCGGACAGAAAGTTAAACAAGGTGTCCGTCTGCTTAGCCATTTCCTCCATCTCCAGGCCCAAATTCTTAGCCCCCCCGATACAGCAGGGCCTGGAGTTCCTTGAAATCGTCCAGCGGGCTTGCCCTTGAGGGTCCAGCAACTGCCTTATCTGGGAATGAGGACGATGATTGCTGTGCCGGGGGAGGTTCTGGGGCATCTTTCCTCGCACAGGAGGGAGGATTGGGGTGGACGCCATTCAGTCTGCTTCAACCACCGGGCGTCCCTGGTGCTGCCAGCTGCTGTTCCGAGGTGGCAGCCCATCAGTGGTGAGAAGGGGGCATCACCACAACCAGCATTCCTTATGTGCTGCAATAAGGCCACTGCACCGGCCAGTGGCTGGGCTGCCAAGTCTGTGCCGTTGCCATGGCCTTGGGTGCCCATTCGTACCAGTGCTGACTAGGCAAGGGGCTGAACTGGGTTTCCATGCCGGAGGAATCCCCTTCCGGTGACCACAGTGGGGCCTGGGTCTATTTGCTGACCATCACTGTTGGGGACTGGTGCCCGGAACGAGATAATCAGTGCTGGTACCGAGGGGACTGGAGACACGACAGGGAGCACTCCTACGATGGAGCCGACTGGGATGTGAGCGGCGTTGATAATACGGAGACCGGTGTCTTGCTCTAAGCGATCTGTGTCAAGATGGCAGCAACTACGAACGCAGTGCTGGTGACCGAGGGCGAGCCCCCGAGCATCTGGGCTGCAACTCCGGCGCAGAGGTAGAGAGCACTGCTTCATCTCGGGGGATCAGTGGCGCTCCATTGCCCTCTGAGGGGTCTTAGCGGCTAGCTTACCCTCGTGGGGAGCCTTTGCTGGTTCCTGGGGCGCATCAGTGGCGTGGGCAGAGGCCTGTGTTCTCTCGGTGCCAGGGGAGACTATGAAGGTGTCGGTGCCACCAGGGCTTTTGATTCCATGCCGCTCCCAGGAGTCCGTACTGTTGGGGAGGTGCAAGCATGCAGCTCTGGAGTGGCCAGAGATCCCTAAGTGGGTCCTTTGCCCAATGGTCCAGGGCCCTTTTTGCTTGGTGCTCGGGTTTTAGTCTTCTTTTTGGGCACTGGTGACAGGGAACAATGACGGGCAGAGTGTGGTGCCGGGGGCGCACTGCGCACCGAGGCCAAGGTATTTGGCGAGTCCTGGTGGGGCTGCACAGAGGCCAGACACAGGGTGGACTCCAGGAGGAGAGCCTGTAGCCAAATATCCCTTCTTCTGTGTGCGGGGCTGGAAGTTCTTACAAATTTGGCACTTGTCTCTAACGTGTGACTCTCCTAAGTATTTGAGGCAGCTGCTATGGGGGTCACTTATAGGCATAGGCCTGTTGCAGTCCGTGCAGGGCTTAAACCCAGGAGACCAGGGCATGTCCCGCCTGGGACAAAGTCCCTGCTGGGAACTAACTACTATGAACAGAACTATTTACAAAGCCCTAAGGGTCAAAGACAGTAGACGGAAACTGCTAGCCCTTGCAACGCAAGTGAAGGCGCTCAGACTAACCACCATGGGCAGTAAGAACAAACAGAGAGGGCGTAGGGTCAGCAGCGCCTTATATACCAGTGCATGAGAGTGGCACTCAAGGGGGCACCACTGCTGACCCTACAGATACTGCTAAGGTAAAAATCTTCTGAGGGCACAGGCACACGTAGAATCGCATCACCATGAGCAAGCACTTGAAGAACTACTAACTATTAATGGTAATGTAACAACAATTCTTGAAAAAGGCTCCACTGGCGATCCTGGCAATTACAGTGCCTAACATCAGTACTAGGTAAATTGGTTGAAACGATATAGTAACAAAGAGAATTATCAGACACATAAATGAACACAATTTGTTGAGGAAGTGTCAACATGGCTTTTATAAAGGGAACTCATGCCTCACCAATCTTCTAGAATTCTTTGAGGGGGTTAACAAGCATGTGGCCAAGGGTGATCCAGTGGATACAGTGTACTTAGACTTTCAGAAAGCTTTTGGCAAGGTGTTTCACCAAAGGCTCTTAAGCAAACTAAGCAGTCATGGGATAAGAGGAAAGGTCCTCTCGTGGATCAGTAACTGGTTAAAAGACAGGAAACAAAGAGTAGGAATAAATGGTCAGTTTTCACAGTGGAGAGAAGTAAATAGTGGGGTCCCCCAGGGATATGTACTGGGACCAATGCTGTTCAAAATATTCATAAATGCTCTGGAAAAAGGGGTAAACAGTGAGGTGGTAAAGTTTGCACATGATACAAAATTACTCAAGATAGTTAAATCCAGAGCAGACTGTGAAGAGTTACAAAGGGATCTCACGAAACTGGGTGACTGGGCAACAAAATGACAGATGAAAGCCAATGTTAATAAGTGCAAAGTAATGTACATTGGAAAACATAATCCCAACTATATGTATAAAATGATGGGGTCCAAATTAGCTGTTACCACTCAAGACAGAGATATTGGAGTCTGTAGCGGGGCGGTCACCCCGCTCCAGTCAGAAAGGGGTTAAAACCAGCTCTGGGAAAGGGCTGCCTCAAAGGCCAATCAGGGGGAGGGCCGGTAGCAGCCAATACGGGCCCAAGAGGCCTAGTATAAAAAGGGCTGTGAGCTAGAAGGCAGGCAGTCTCATTCCAGCCTTGGGGTGGGAAGGAGTGGGCTGCCTGGGAGCATGGGGTACCTTCAACAGAGCAGTGCTGGAGAGTTCAGGCCTGGCAACCTCCTAGGCTGAGGCGTGACAGGAAGGCCTAAGGAGATACTGGGGCTGCAGGCAGGGCCGGCTCCAGGCACCAGCCCACCAAGCCTGGGGAGAGCGGGGCCAAGGCCGGGCTCGCCGCCCTCCCCCCGGCGCTCTGGCTGCCCTCCCCCCCCGGCGCCCTCTCCCCGGCCGCCGGGGGGAGAGCGGAGCCCCTGCCGGGGCTCGCCGCCCTCCTCCCAGGGCTCCGGCCCCCCTCCCCCCGGGGGGAGAGCGGAGCGCCCACCGGGGCTCGCCGCCCTCCCCCTGGCCGCCGGCGGCTTTTTTGCCTGGGGCGGCAAAAAAGCCAGAGCCGGCCCTGGCTGCAGGGAAAGGCAGCAGGTCCAAGCCCCTAGCCAATGATGAGTGGCCATTGCAAACTGCAGTTTGCCCCTGAATAAAGGAGCTAGATGAGGACTGGCAGTGGGTCACTGAGGCAAGATGGGCTCAAGCGAGTGGGGTTTCCTGGGTGAAGTGCAGCACCCCAAGGTAAGGGGCACCATGGTCCAGGAGGGACATAGGGCCTACACATGGTGGAGATAAAGGGACTGCAGAGGGGCAGATAACCGAGGGCGAGATACCGGACTATAGAGGGCTCCAGGGCTGAGAAAGCTAATTCCCAGGATGGCCAGCAGGAGGCGCCATGGTGGTGAGTCAGCGCTCTGCTACAGAGTCATTGTGGACAGTTCTCTGAAAACATCCACTGAATGTGCAGAGGCAGTCAAAAAAGCTAACAAAGTTAGGAACCATTAGGAAAGGGATAGATAATAAGACAGTAAATATCTTAATGACACTATATAAAGTCTTGATATGCCTACACTTTGAATATGGCATGCAGTTCTGGTCACCACATCTCAAAGATATATTAGAATTAGAAAAGGTACAGAGAAGGGCAACAAAAATGATTAGGGATATGGAACAGCTTGGAAAAGAGACGACTAAGGGGGAATACGATAGAGGTCTATGAAATCATGAATGGTGTGGAGAAAGTGTTATTTACCCCTTCACGTAACACAAGAACTAGGAGCCACTCACTGAAATTAATAGGCAGCAGTTTAAAACAAATGTAAGGAGTACTTCTTTACACAATGCACAGTCAACCTATTGAACTTGTCGCCAGAGGATGTTGTGAAGGCCAAAAGTATAACTGGGTTAAAAAAAAAAAATTGATATGTTCATGGAGGATAGGTCTACCAATGGCTATTAACCAAGATGGTCATGGATGCAATCCCATGCTCTGGATGTTCATAAGCCATTGGCTGCCAGATACTGGGACTGAATGACAGCGGATGGATCACTCGATAATTGCCCTGTTCTGTTCATTCACTCTAAAGCATCTGGGAATTGGCCACTGTCAGAAGACAGGATATTGGGCTAGATGGACCATTGGACTGACCCAATATGGTTGTTTTTATGTTCTTAATAATTTATATATTCTGGGCATTGATAAGAATTTTGAACAGGGAAACTTATATTATATATTTTCATACATACATGGGTTAAATATTAGTGTGTGTAGAGTATGGGCCAAATTATCCATTCCTCCTTTTCTGCAGTAGGCATAACACCAAAAGTAAGAACGATTCCACTTACCAAAACCTTTTTGAACTTTGGAACTCAAAAATTCCTCATCCCTGAACCTTGATAACTCACAAATCCTAGCAAAACATATGCCAAATCTTAAACTAATTGTAAGTATAAAAAACAATTCTTCCTCCATCTCCCTGGTCTACACTAATGTGTGTATATGTTCTTAATAATTTATATATTCTGGGCATTGATAAGAATTTTGAACAGAGAAACTTGGCTGTATATTTGAGTAATTGTGTCCTAGCAAATTTCACATGAAAAGCCTCCTCCACAAAATCACTTAAGAATTAGCCTTACTGAGAGCCATACATAGTACAGTATGTGAATCCCTCAGATTAAATAAAACCCCAGGATTCTAAAAAAGCATGACCTAGTGGTTTTCTGGAATATAATTGTGAACATGTCAACATCTATTCTGATTATACTGCAAACCTCTAAAACAGGCACAAAAGTTTCTCTACCATGAAAATAGAACTGAAAAGCCTAGAGCTCCATGCAGCTGTTTTGTGTCCAACACAGCTATTAATATCTTGAAGTAGACAATGTTATATCCTTTGCTGCCCTAAAGGATACACAGTGGAATCCTTCTTACTTTTGATGTTATGCCTACTGCAGAAAAGGAGGACTGGATAATTTGGCATACACTCTACACACAATAATATTCAGCCCAGGTATGTATGAAAATATATTCATGTCAAACTATACATCAATAATTTACTGTATCAACAACCTACAGAGTTTCCTGTAGGCTTCTGCAGCATGGCAGCTGGCTGGAGATTTCTCTTGACCTTTAGATTGGCAGCAGCTGTGATAGTTTTATATAGTTATGTACAAATTTCTAATACAAACCAGCAGAAGAGATGCCCTTTTCCACAATCTACGGCAGGGGCTCTTAGCAATGGGAAGTTAAGTGTGTCTGAACCAGTTGTATTTGATCCTTGTCTTGTTAGCTTGACTGCTCTTTCACAGGCTCGTATAGGACACCATTTAATAGCAGGATTATTTTCAACAAAGGCCTGAAAAGAGGAAAAAAGGAGAAGAAAATTACTTAACATTTGGGAATAGATCCTCATCACTGATATGAACTGTAACCTTTGATCACAATTTGCCTCTGACGGAGCAAAGCCAAAGAACATAAGATAGTCTTGTAATTAAACCAGTATGGTATTTTAAAAATAGTTATAAATAGAGAATTATTTAATCACTAGCTCAAAAATTGTATTTCTTCCCTATAGCAATACTTAAGATTCACACTAAGACCTGAACATCTACACTTATGCAAAATGCTTAATGTGTACAAGTCTCTTCTTTTGTGAAAAGATTTAGGGTTTGGCCACACATGAAAGTTAATTCAGAAAAAGATAGGGTGTAAATTTAAAATGGATTAACTGTTCCTGATTATCTCAACATATGGACACACTTATTCTGGAATAAAAGAGTACATTATTCCAAATGTAAGCGTGTTCACACATGGAGTTAATCAGGAATTGCTATTTTGGAATAATTTGCCATGTAGACAATACCTTACTGCAAATAATCATTATTTTTACAGATGTATTTAATATATAAACTTTGAAATTTTACAGTGCATAACTGTACTGCTGATTAAGAAATAAAACCTATGTTCTCTATCACCAATCTCAATATAATCAACTGCAATAAACTTTTAAGAACCAGAATAAAGAACTCAGAAATTTGCCTACATTTTTTTCTGTTAGTGTACAGTGTTTTCCCTTTTATTAATTATCTAAAATAAATTATGTGGAAGAAAAGGAACCTCTGGCTGCTCCCCTTCAAAATTGTACTGACTTGCATGTCACTCAGAAGGTGAGGCTATGAAGGACACTGGATCAAATCTGGGTATCAGTTTCCCACTTTGATATATAACATTTTATGACCTCATGCCAAAGTGACTTGTAACATATCTAAGTAAGTCCTTGTACTAAACATGTCTCTCCCCTCCCCACCCAGGGAATAATTTAACAAGTTATTTCAAGGATCCACACTACAGGCCAATAACCTGCATAGTTAATTAAAAGGTTACTTTTTAAAGATACATTCTGTAGCAATGGAGAAAATAAAATCAAGTATTAACCAAATCAAGATTTTCCAACTTCTTTTCCTGTCTGGGTTATATAGGAATCTTCTGAAAGTACGGGCTAGAGCAAAACTCTAGTGATGTGAATAGCAGGTACTGTACTGAGGTACAGTAGAAATTTCCCAGAAACCCTGAATGGAAATAGTAACTCATTTATCAAAACATTCTTCCAGAAACTAATTTAAAAACATTTTTTTATGATACGCCAACAAAATATTCTTGGCAGTTTAAAATCTAGGTGTTGCCTGTTCTGGACATTAATTTACAAATACCGAGAAAGATTATTAAATTGCCCACCACCGAAGCGTATTTTCTGTGCTTGAGGAAGAAATATAATTATTCCTTTTTAAAAAATATCCTCAACAGCATGCCATTACAACTGTATGTAAACTACATAGAGTTCAGATCTACAGTATTAATTTATTAAACTCTACTTAGAAAAGGTGCAGTCATATTTCACACAGAAGTTGCATTGTAATTGGAATAAGAAAGTCAGACACACTCTAGTCACACACGAACAGCTTGACAGTTTACCTTAATGTCAAACAGTAGGTATCTTTTGTCCATCTCCCTGGAAACCACGCTTTCTATGATCTCTACAGGAACAAGCTGGAAGCAATCATACGCTGGGCAAAAAATGTTGTGAGCCTCACCCTCCTGAATTTTCAGATTCAAAAACCTGCCAGAATTGTGTCAGTCAGAATTTGATAATAAAAAATAAATAAGTTAAGAAATTGATGTAAATTCATTGTCTTTATACTAACTTAATAAAATATACACTTTCATTTACATCTCTTTTTAAACCAAGAAATATGAATTGTCCCTTGTTTTTTACACTCAACAAGTACCTCAGATTTGAGGAGGCATTTGGTGAAGGAAAAAAAAAAAAAAAAAAAAGAAGAGTCCACAAGTGAGCAACTGAAAAAAGTACTTGAATGTATGGGTGAATACCTGTCTCCCATTGACAAGGGCCCTCTGTACAATATTTAATAAAACTGAGCAAAATTTCTTATTAAGTCCCCAAAAGATGTATATAGCAGTACTTAATGTATGCACTAATTAGTCTGACAAGTAATTAGTTTTTACAATAAATAGCAATCCTTGTTCTTGTCAAAATACAGTTTGAAACATGTAAGAGCTTGATCTGAACAAATTGACAGTTAGCTAGACTAAATCAACTATAAGTCTTTGGAATGGCTACTTGTTCCCATCATCTATTAACTAGTACTTGAAATGAGACTCTGCTTGTGAGATCATAAAAAGATAGTCAAATTTAAGATTATTTAAGCCTATTGTAACTTAGGCTATGTCTATACATCAGATCCTCCTGTAACAATAGAGACATACACACACACAAAATGTTCCCCCAGGAGTAGAAAGTTAAAGAAACCCCTATGTCAACCCAGTTCCTGTTTCTCTGCCCCGCCCCCACCCCAGAGCCCAGCTGGGGGGCCAGACACCCACAAGCCCTCTCCTCAGAGCCCTGCCCTGGGGTGTCCCCCGCCGAGAACCCCCCCCCAGAGCCAAGCCATGGGGTGTGCCCCAGCCCAGACATCCACACCCCTTCTTCCCCCCCCTCGAGCCCAGCTGCAGGCCCCTCTAGCACAGACACTCACCCCCCCTACCCTCCAGAGCCCAGGGATCCAGAGGGAGAAACTGGGTCCTGGACTTGTATGGAGTTTCCTGCATGCTGCCTCCTTCCTTCAGGTCACGCCAGGAACTGCAGCAGCTGGGAACCCTCCAACTCCTTCCCCCTCCCCTTCTCCCTGGCAGTATTTTTTATTTGTGAGTTGGGATGCTGGGGTTTGCTGGGTCCAGCAGCCCCTAGTGGTGGCCTGCAGCTCTGCAGCCCATTTCTGCAAGGGAAAAAGGAAATTCTGCTCAAATTCTGCATTGCGCAGTGGTGCAGAATCCCCCCAGGAGTAGCATATTCTCAGTGCCCATCAAAACTCTACACCTGCACTGGCATTCACAAATTGCCATGAAGCTTATATGTTGATACACATCACAGTGCACCACAAGGCTCAGCCAGTGGCAAACAAAAGGTGATGATGGAATCCTTAGGACGAAGATAAATATTTACCAAGGTTTTGGGAGTTTGTCTGGAGTCAGCAAAGTGGTCAAGTACAGTCTGGGCTTACTATCTCACATTTGCAAAGTTTATCCTTTTCCTAGCGAGGACAAGGCCTAAATATCTCCCCCCACCCCCGCTATTGTTGTGGACTTTCCCCACTCTCCTCCACATGCTCACGAAGGATGCAGTCCTATGATTCCTAGCCGGATGGGGTATCACTCAAAGTAGGGTGAGTAAATGTTGTGTGGGAGACATTACCCGTTTTCAGAGGTTTAAGTTTGTCTTAATATAGCTCTTTATTTCTGGAGTTCAAAAATTTAGGTTTAGCTACTCTCCAGATTCTGAAAGGATATGAGGCAGTGCTAGGCAACCATAACTGTGCGTCAACTAGGTATTTTTTTGTCTGTAAATTTCCCCCTCCTTTTTGAAAGGCACCAGTAGGTTGGCAGAAGGGGGCTTCCTGGGCACACTTTCACCACTTCGGCTACCATCTATACTGTGATACAAGACTCAAGTTCATGGGGCTCAGGCCGTGGGGCTATAAAAATGCAGTGTAGCCACTCTGAGACCCCCCCTCCTCCCTCATGGGGTCTCAGTGCACAGACTCCAGCCCAAGTGTCTACACTGTACTTTTATAGCCCTACAGCCCAAGTCCTGTGAGCCCGAGTCAGCTGACGCAGACCAGCTGCTGGTCTTTTACTATAGAGTAGACATAACCTAAGTGGTGACGAAGTGTGCCTAGGAATCCCTCTCATGCCACTCTACAGGTATGCTTCAATCATGTCCCCCTCACTGTCACCACATTAGTTACCAGCTCTGCACTTGTTCTGACCCTGCCACATCCCCAGTGTACGGGGAGATCGCAGCAGACCAGTAAAATGCTTGAACCACTATTGCTAAAAGTAGCCAAGCTAGCAGGTCGTAAGTGGGCCTATGCAGCCTTAGCATGACCAAGTTGCGGGAGGAAGGGGGGAGTGTCACAGAAAGGGCAGCTTGACTCCATGTCCTTTCTGACGAGATCTGCTGAGATTTTAGGAAAACAGGAAGCTTGTCTGTATGTGCCCTCGGGGATGTGTCTTTCAGGGCCTCAAGGCGTGCAAATTCTGAAAACACACATCTGGCTAATTGATGATCAGAAGGAAACCTCTTGCTTAACCTCTGAAATTGCTTGCTTAACAAGTTTTCTTTGAGTGATGTGTTATTGTAATACTAATGAATAAATAAGGGAAGAAAGTTTGGGGTAGTTGGACTCTTCAGGGACTCTCCCTCTGGACACATCTTGCAGTCCCACCGGCAGATGGAAGATTGGCCGTCAGAAGACTGATGCTGTGCCACTTGAGAGCCACACCCAACTTCGGTAATTACTGAGGGTTGGGGGTGTTTTACTAACCTGTTGCGGATGTGTGCAAGTGCTTGAGACTAAGTAAAGTATAGCTTTACGTGAGAGCACTCTTGTGTTATCCTGTTTGTGCCAGCCATCTATCGGTTGAAGAGTGTGTCTCCTTTGATTTATTTCCTGACACCACCTTGCACAGAGTAAAGATATCAAGAGCTTTGGGTTGAAAGAACCCTGGGTAACACCAGTAGGGCTGGAGGGGCCATGGAAGGAGACAAAGTGCTGGAGGAAGGGCTGCAAGGAACACTTCTTCCAGCAGGGGGCAGCAACGGGGAGAGGAGGAGAGTCCCAAGGTCCCGAGCATAGTGGAAAGGAGCTCTGCACACCTGTCTGCAGCTCTGGAGGCTCACAGAGGTGTGAAGTGGCCCATTCATCTTAATAGGACGTCTAAAATGAATGAGAACACCTCCTGGAGAGGAACAGAGCATTCAACAATAGGTCTGAGATGTGTGAACTTCCCCATTCAACTTTTTGGGAGTTCTTTCCTGCCAATCTCAGCTATATGTGCCTCAGGCATGCACAGAGCATGCCTATTCCCACTCCCAGTATAGATATGGTCTGCCAGGCCCAGGAGTACCCAGGGGTGAAAGTAGAAACAGGGACTCACCGTTACGGGGCTGGGTTGGGGCTGGCTCTGGCCCCCGGAAGGGGCGGGGCCTCAGGCAGAAGGAGCGGGGACGGGGGGGATCAGAGCCAGCCCCGGCCCATCCTGTACCGGTAAGTGCCCTCCCCATCCCCTACCGAGGTAGCAGCGGCAGCTGGGGGCTCTGGCAGCAGTTTAAAGGGCCCAGGGCTCGGCCGCTGCTACCACCCCGGGCCCTTTAAACTGCTGCCAGAGTACCCAGCTGCCGCTGCTACCTCAGGGCTCTGGCAGCGGGGTTCTGGGGGCTATTTAAAGGGCCCAGGGCAATAGAGGCAGCGGGAGCCCTGGCCCTTTAAATAACGCCCGGAGCCCTGCCGCTACTCCAGGGCTCCAGCAGAGGGGCTCTGGCAGCAATTTAAAGGGCCTGGGGCTCCAGCCACTGCTGGGAGCCCCAGGCCCTTTAAATTGTCGCCTGGGGAAGCCGGGCCGCCCCGGTATGGCGCACCGACTCTTGCCGGTACCCCGTACCAGAGCGTAACGGCTTACTTTCACCTCTGGGAGTACCTTAAAGGAGCTCAATGAGCCCCTCCCAGCTCAGAATTGATCCATCCTGGCTGCAACTCTTGTGCCAGCCTCTCCGATACCATTTTATATTTGACATCTAGTCTCTCGCATCAATTGAGCCTCATAACATCATACTGGGCCTCATATCCTGGACACAGTTTTGCTTGCCTAACTGTCCTAGAGTGGGATTTGGGCAGATGGCATTGAGGGAGACTTGTGGGGTGCTGACCATCTTCAAAATTGCACATACCACTCACACTTCCAAAAAGAGGCCCCGCTGAGTCCTGGACACCAAGCAAATGGCAAGCTGGTAACACTAAGTGTGCACAGTACACAAAAGTCTCCCTAGGAGGGCAAACAAACTGATGGTCCATGGTCAAGGTGCAGTGCTTGTTTCCTCAAGACACCATGTAACTATCATTGCTCAGTGATTGTCCCTCACAAAGGAGTTCCTGAGGAAGCTTGAGCAGATGCAAACTCTCTATAACCAGAACTAATACTGGTTTTGTATACAGCTTTTGGATGGGCTGTATATGATGAAACCCCTTGCCCAAATGAAACCAGACTTGCACCACTAAAGCTATCCTGGCCTTGATGAGGTACAGAATTTTTCAAAATAGTCGGAATATGCATGTGAATTTTGAAGCAATTTGAATTATCAGCTCTTAAACAGCTCTTAAACAGAAACCTCAGGGCCAAACTTCCATAAGGACCCCCTTTGCAGCTCCTAACCACAAGCAGAATGCAGGCAGAGTAATCTCAGAAGTCTGCTAAGGGTAGGACTTGAACTCTTAGTACCAGGGTGTTGTTTGGGTTCAACAGTTCCAGCATGTTGTGCGAGCTATCAAGTGACCTGATGTCAGCTATACATGCACAAATTACTGTCTGTACCCTCACCCAAGTGAAAGACAATTTGTAGAGCAAATGATAACCCCTACTATCTTTAAAAATATTGCTTCCCCAAAGTGATAGTGGATGCTGGACATTAGCTGAGTTGTAACTGATCAATGATATTAGTTTGGGGTCAATAACATATTTTAGCCATGTGTATGCAAAAGAGAGAAAAAGAAAAAAAATCAACAATTTTACTGACAAGGTCTTCGGGGGTGGGGGGAAGAGGACACTGTATTCCAAAAACCCCTTGATCAAATAACTCCAGATTTGCAGCACTAGCCCTACGCAGAGCTTGATACAGCACACCAATTTACAATACAATAGGAACATGAATGATTTTTTCTACATGCTCTAAAATCCACGTTTTAAACAGTAACTCATATTTAAGTTTGTGATGAGCTTAATGCTCCTTACAAAATATCACAATAATGAATGCATTGGAATTAGGCTTTATCTACACTGGACAAGTTGCATCACTTCAAATTTACCAATATAATTAAAGCAGTACAACTCTCCCTACTGAGGATGCAGTGATAGTGGTATAAGGTCATCTTTAAACCACTATCACTGCATCCACACTTTGGCTTTTACTTTTACATCACACTTAGTCTATTTCAGTAAAAGTCACACTCCTAACCAAAATAATTATACTTGTAAAACTTTTAAGTGTAGACCAGTTCTCAGACAGTTAGGCCCCAACTCAGCAAATCACTAAATAATACGCTTAAATCCATCCCTATTTGGCAATGCACTTAAGCTTGTATCAGGGCCCAAGCCATCGCTATGTACCCACCAGCCAGTTAATGGCCAATAAGAACAATACATATGAAAGTATTCCATATGGTTCAGAACAGCTCTCTCTTAACATTTGACAATAGCTATTTATTGGTTGTGATTCCCCTCCCTTTTTAAAATGGAAAGTCTAATCATTTAAAAAAAAAAAAAAAGCTAAATCGATATACTCACGCCTCCCAGCATGATCTGCAAAACTCATGTCCACAAGGCATATCCACTGGGTCTTCAAATACAGAAATATTACACATACAAATGTCACACTGTAGATAAAGAAAAAAATACAGATGAAAGAAAGAAAAACAAACTCCTGTGTGCCATGTGCAGAACTCATGAGAATTACATAATAAAAATATAAAACCAAACTACTGTAAGAAAACAGGTCATGTACAAAGTAGGGAAAAATCTTTTATGAATGTATCGATGAGAAAGTGTTGCTTTATGTTCAAAAAACTGAAAATGGAAAGGGGCATGTCTTCATTTCCACACACCTCCCCACAAACATTTAGTAAATATTTTAGGAACCTGTGCAACCATTTTTTTTATTGCCTTCTGGGATCTCCGCCACCTCCAGCCTTTAAGATGTTGAGCACTCTTAGCTCCCAATAAAGATGACAGCGCACCAGTAAACTCCATGAGAGTTTTGCCACTGACTTCAATAGCAGTAGCAGGGCTTGGTAGATAAGGTCAGTCATATGTCAGAGGAGGTATTCTGCCTTGCAAAGGATCAGGTCCAAGGCAGTGTGGAGCAATTTAAATAATTGATTTAAAGTTATGATTTTAATCACTGGATCTAAAAAAAATAAAAAAAAAATCAGGTTGAGGTTTGTAAAACTGATTTGAAAATTTGTACTTTGCATCTTTAGATCAAAATGTATAATGAGCTAAATTATAAAGGCTCCTTCCTTCCTTCCATCTTATTAGTGGTAGGATATCTTATTTGAATTTTATAAAAAGTGCTATCAGAAAAAAAACAAAATATTGAAAATTAAGATCCTGATCTTGCAAGTACATAAAGAGATATATGTGTGACTGAATGCACCCTGTAGGTTTGTGTGGCCCTTCCTTGCTGTCAATCTCAGAGGGAGGCCACATCTCTTTTCTGTCAGGCCCCTGTAAGGACAGTCTAAGATAATGGGGAAGTTAGCAGTCTCAGTGCTTGATCCCTCCAGCACTGTGGGAGGGGGTGCAGGCTCCGGGAGGAGGCTCCAGGCTGGGGCAGGGGGTTGGGGTGCAGGAGAGGGTTCGGGATGTGAGCTCTGGGAGACAGTTTAGGTGTGGAAGGTGGCTTAGGGCTGGGGTGCAGGTGCAGGGTCTGGGAGGAAGTTAGGGTACGGGAGGGGGTTCTGACTGGGGGGAGGCGGTTCAGGGAGCAGGCTCTGGCTGGGTGGTGCTTACCTCAGGCAGCTCCCAGTCGGCGGCACAGCGGGGCTAAGGCAGGCTCTCTGCCTGCCCTGGCTCCGCGCTGCTCCCGGAAGCAGCCACTGTGTCTGGCCCCTACGCGTATCAATTTTGTGTTTGTCTCACATAAGGATGTTAATGAGGCCCAGGATTTGTCTTTTTGTGCATAGATGAGCATTTTAAGTGAGAAACATCTTAATAGAAAAAAATCTCTACATAAAATCTGAAATTCTAACAACAATCGTACTTGTTTCTTTAGTTTCCTAAAAGATCCATTTTAACAATTGAAGACTGTAAAACAGGAACTAGCTATATATATATATATATATACACATATATATACACATACATACACACACACACACACACACACACATATACACAATTTAAATCCAGATATAAAACTAATACCATAGATATTAAACTACATCCACCATCATATTTCATAGTGGGACTGATCCTGCATTCCCATCACAAGCCCCCAATACTAAGAAAGGGAAATATACAATATAACATACATTTGTCACTTCATTTCACATGAAGTTATATTCCAGGAAAAGTATTGCAGCAGATATAAAAAAGGATAAACTATAATGCCATATACCTTTTTTGTACTATTTTAAAATTAGAGAAGGGTTGTCTGTATACTGAATGCAAAGTTTTACTTTGATATGATGCCCAGGGATAACCCAGTTACAAAACTATGTATCTCCTAAAAAACAGGACATTGAGCACAAATTTTATAAAGTTACAGCTGTGGATTAAGAAAAAGAGAGTTCTGTCTTCCAAAAGAGCATTATTGATTTTAATGAAAGATTCTTTTATATCTGAAATTTGTGATAGCCTTGTAAACTGCTTAAAGCAACCCTCACACAACAAAATTATTTATAATCTTACAGTACAGTTGTAGGCTGACATTTAAAAGGCAAACAAAGAAAACTTTGTTTCCTAATGAAAAATATAAAAAGGGAAGATTCAAAGCATTTAAGTATGTTCAAGGAAATGGATACCATGGAATTGAACATCTAGATAAAAAGTCTCCAAAGAAATGCTGAGCTACACACACTTGGTATGATCCTATCTTGTTAAATCAGAAGTCCTACATTATAATGGTGGCAGTCAAGCTGAAAACAGTGTCCCTTGTTCCAGCCACATGCTCAACTTGTGTCATTATAAAGCCAATTGTTAAAATGAATCAGCACAAGGGGCTGGACCAGGCGACCTTCCAAGTCTACATTTCTATGATTCTATGCACACTTCAGTGTTTGCTTACATTTAAGAAAAGAAAGAAAGAAAGAAAGAAAAGATCTCATGTTCTTTCCAAGGTTATTTTGCAAAGGTAAATGACAAAATAGTTCTCTCGCACTATGTTGGGGTGTGTGAAGAAGGTGGGGGGAGAGAAACAGGAGGGGGGAATCAGTTCAATTTCCCAATTAATTTCAGTCCTATTTGTAAGGAACTAAAAACATACTTTAAAAACCAACTGCACAATGATTATGGAAGATTTTCTCACAAGTTGCAAAGCATTATATACCAGAACAACTTTTTAATAATGTTTAATACATTACTTTGTGCCTCTAACTATTCACAAAGTAAAAGGCAAGGAATCTTTCTTAAGAATAAATCATACCAGAATTGTCTCAATATCTCCCGGTGAAAGGCTGATTTCATCAGGGGAGGTCACAGAAGAGCGAGTGGTGCGGGGAGTTCGTGGTGAAGGGAGTGTGTCCCAGGCATTATACCCACTTGGAGGTGGAGTTGGCATTTGAACACCTGAACGTTGGCAGCAGTTCTCTGGATTAGACATCCATGCTTCAAGTAATTTCTCCCTGTCCCAGTCTTCAAGAAATATATAAAGAAAATTATTTAGCTATTATAGGATATGGATTTGTTTGCATTTTATGATTGCCTCGTTAAAAAGATCTATATTTTACTAATAAAAATTAGAGGTGAACATATCTTTTGAAATACTGGAGACTGCAGCCCGCAATGGACACTACATTTTACAGTATATATTTTGGGATAACATACAATGTACATTATTTACAGCTAACACTACTGCTAGTATCTCCCTTCTATTAATGTCAACCATAAACTAAATGGAAAACTTATTCTCCCTTTCATATGATAAAAGTTGACCATTCAGTTTAGATCCATTCTATTTTTTAATTTTTTTTAAGAACCACATTTTTATTGATTCAAGTGAAGAGTTAAAAGCAAAAGAAGGAAACTTTCAAAACAATAGGTTCACAATAGTTATTACGACAATATATGAAACAAGCAATTATTACAAGTGATAATTTCTTCATGTTATGTCTGATTCTGCATTCGTTGCACACCCAAAACTCTCACCGACTTCACCAAGAATTTTTGGGAGCATAAACAATGTGGAACAGCCATTCAGACCCTATTCCTGAAAGCTCTCATGCATAGTAAGTAGTCCCATCATTTTTGGTGAGACTACTCATGGGATTAGAGCTACTGCTATGGAGAAGTATAATAAGTTACTTAAGGACACTTACAAAGTCAGTTATTACAGCTATCGAATGTTAACATCTTGGGGTAGATTGACACACTGGAGAAATTCTGGCCCTGTTGAAGTCAATGGGAAAAAACTCTTTTTGACTTCAGGGTATGTCTACACTACCCATGGCATGGCTGTGGCTGGCCTGGGTCAGCTGGCTTGGGCTGTGGGGCTAAAAATAGCTGTGTAGACGTTTGGGCTTGGGCTGGAGCCTGGGATCTAGGACCCTGTCCTCTCATGGGGTCCTCATAAGGTTGGGTTCCAGCCTGAGCCTGAACAGTTACACAGGAATTTTACAATCCCGCAACCCAAGCCCCGCAAGCCCAAGTCAATTGACCCAGACCAGCTGTGGGTGTTTAACTGCAGTGTAAATATACCCAGGGGGACCAGGATTTCATCCATTGCTACTAATTCTCTGTAAGAGGCTGTGGGTAGACGTAATGCCCCAACAGCAATTCAGGAAGGAATTGCGAGTTAGTGTGCCAATTCCCCATCAACTTCTTTCCTTGCTCCGAACAGGAAATAATCTGCTACTGGCCCATAACAGTATCAGATTACTATCTTCCCACCCTGTGCTGGCTCAGCTCTGCTTGCCAGTACATTTATGTGTGGGGAGAGAGAGAAATGTGGAGCCTGCTTTGTCTCCTATCCAAAGACTGGCAACACAGGCCACCCCACATAGGAAAGTAGTATGAAGAGGTCTTGTACTCTCTTCCTGCCCTCCACTGGGTCAGAGGACAAGTGACAATCTTGCTTTTATAATCATAATTCCCCTACGTGTCTCTTCTAACAAGGGGCAGGATATCAGCATATGAAAGTTTCTACCATCTACAAAACTGGAAGTTCTGTGTGCAGCAGTTGTCACCATTTTCACTAACTTCTGACTGTGCATAAAACTGTGCATTTTCTAATGCTGTGAATTGGGAAAATTGTCGCTCAACAGTCTGAGTTTCCTATGGTAAAGCTGTTAAAAGTTTCACATGTTATCTCTTTTGAGACTGTTGTTCAAATAATTTGGTTTTAAGAACTCACAATATGAAGGCTTTTGTCTAAGTATTACATTGAGACAATTTTACTTCCACATATGAAAATTATTCAGCTTGACCTGAAATAGCTGAAGCTTTTGCCATCTACACAACAGCCCATTTGCATGAGATACATTTCTTAAATACAAAATTAAAAATTATCTGAATTTAAAAAGAAATCATTTATCCTTGCTAGGATTTTTTGTAATTCTACAATCAAATATTACAGTGACCCTTCTATATTTTCACGTGTACAAATATTAAGTTCACAGTTAAAGTTTTCTATGGTACAAATGAACTACAGTAAAACAAATGTATACAGAGAGACAAGGTAGGTGAACTAATAGCTTTTATTGGACCAATTTCTGTTGCTGAGACAAGTTTTTTTAGATCTGCCCCAAGGAAGAGCTCTGTGTAACCTCAAAAGCCTGTCTCTCTCAGCAACAGAAGTGGTCCAATAAAAATATTACCTCACCTACCTTGTCTCGCTAATATCCTGGAAGTAACACATCTGCTACAACAACATTGTACGCATAAATGAATATATAAGCAGTTATTAAGATCACAAAGATTTTTTTTAATAGTTTAAAACTGCTTTATTTCAAATCTAAAAACAAACAAAACATTCAACAATGTTGGTTTGTCAAATTTCCGTGCCACTTTGAATCTAAAAATACCAATATAGTGTAAAGAGCATCCACATACATGGATAGATTCAGATTGAAAGACAAATTTGAACTGACATACTTTACCATATCACGGTGATTTTAAGCCTCAAAAAACCCTAAAATTTTCAAACAGTGTCAATCATACAAAAGTTCATTTTATTTGTCAACCATAAATATCTGATGTTTAGAAAAACCCTAAATTTTCAGTTTTTATGAAGCAGACGTATAATAAATAAAACTCTCTAGGTTATTGTAAATAAAAATTGCATATGTACTACAAGTAAGGAACAAAATATAAGTTTCAGAGTGGCACCTTAGAGACTAACAAATTTATTAGAGCATAAGCTTTCGTGGACTACAGCCCACTTCTTCGGATGCATATAGCTATATGCATCCGAAGAAGTGGGCTGTAGTCCACGAAAGCTTATGCTCTAATAAATTTGTTAGTCTCTAAGGTGCCACAAGTCCTCCTGTTCTTCTTTTTGCGGATACAGACTAACACGGCTGCTACTCTGAAAAGTTTCAGAGTGGTAGCCGTGTTAGTCTGTATCAGCAAAAGGAACGAGGAGTACTTATGGCACCTCAGAGACTAACAAATTTATTTGAGCATAAGCTTTTGTGGGCTAAAACCCACTTCATCGGATGCATGCAACCTCCCTGGTCACTTGATTACAGACCTCAAAGTTGCAATACTCCAACAAAAAAACTTCAAAAACAGACTCCAATGAGAAACTGCAGAATTGGAATTAATTTGCCAACTGGACACCATTAAATTAGGCTTGAATAAAGACTGGGAGTGGATGGGTCATTACACAAAGTAAAACCTATTTCCCCATGCTATTTTTTTCCCCCTACTGTTACTCACAGCTTCTTGTCAAATGTTGGAAATGGGCCATCCTGATTATCACTACACACATTTTTTTTCTCCTGCTGATAATAGCCCACCTTAACTGATTATTCTCGTTATAGTTAGTATGGCAACACCCATTTTTTCATCTCCTCTGTATGTATATATATATATATATATATATATATATATATATATATATATATATATATATATCTATCTTCTTACTGTATTTTTCACTGCATGCATCTGATGAAGTGGGTTTTAGCCCATAAAAGATTATGCTCAAAGAAATTTGTTAGTCTCTAAGGTGCCACAAGTACTCCTCATTCTTTTAACAAAATATAAGGAGCCCCATTTACTAGTGATATTATCAAAGTATTCGTTTTGCATATCAGTAGGTCAATCACACTGAAATTTGCTTATTGATTTTTAATATAAATGAAAATGTTATGGAGACAAGTTTGCATAACTTGTCCAAAATGTACATTTTTAAGATTTCATTCATTCCATTTCATCTGCTTAAGGTTATGTTACCTGTGTAACATTCTTAGGTTGCAATAACAAAAAATTGCTACTCTTATTACCAGCATAACATATGCGATTTTACACATTATTTTGTCTTTATAATCTTTTAAACAGGAACTTATTGAACTTGAGATATTGCTAAGCGCTATAAGAAGTCCAATACCGATATTTGTAGTGCCTTTTTAAATTAATAGTCGGAGCAAAGACGTCCTGCTTGATGGATTCCACTGGTTTTTTTTTAGTAAATCATGAGCTGCAGCATAACATAAGGTTATTAGCTGAGCTGTAACTCTTTTACCCTGAAATAAATTATTTTAGTGTGAGCTGAATTAGAAATTAGAGTGCTCTACCTTTCATCCTACAAGAATGAAGTTTAAAAAGAGATAATAGTATAAATAGTACAGTAGAGATAATAGTATAATGGTTGGTGTGACGGAATCCCCAGGGTGCAGCCTGGGACTGTGGGACCAATGTGCCCCCTGAACTCTCTCCAGCTTGGGATGTCTCTCACCAGCAACGCCTCCAGGTGCTGTTATCACTCAGCACAACCGCATGTGGAGACCCCACACCCAGCTAGATTGCATGAATGCTCCCCGAGCCACTCATCACTCACACAGAGAAAGACACCTGATTCAAATCCCCATCCAGCTCCCAGCCCTGTACCCCAGGAATATACTGTCTTGCACTGCTCAAGATGGGCAGTGCAGACTTATTAATTGGTTTACCACTTCATCAATGAAAGTGAACATACACCAGTCTTTGCAAAACCTGAGCAGATTTACCACACACTTCAGGCAAACTCACTGGTAAAGATAAACAGTAAAACATATTTACTGACTACAAATGATATTAAGTGATAGGCAAAAAGTCAGAGTCAGGTACCAAAAGAAATAAAATATGAGCATGTAGTCTAAACTCTCAACCCTATTAGGCTGGACAACAACTAGACTAAGCAGTTTTTCTCACCCCACTGCATATTGCAGTTCATAGTACACAGATTTCACCCCTGAAATCTGGGCCAGTCCCCCCAGTTGGAGTCTTCAGAGTGTCCTTGTTGCTTGCAGCGTAGGTGGGTGAACTAGAAAGGCCTAACATGAGGCCACTGTGTCTGTTTTACACCCTCAGTCCATGTGCTTGGAAAACACAAGTCCAGGCATGTCTGGATGAACTGCTGAGTCCACGGCAAGGTTGAGTGATTCTCCTGGTGTGGCCTCATGCAGGTGAGCCATTGAATTGTAGCTCCCTGGCTGGACAATGGTTGTTGATGGGTTGTTTCACATTCCGCCTGGGTGCTGGTTACTTTCCTTGCTGTTGCCTCTGGGGAGCTAATATCTGACTGATTTCCCAACTTACAGCATGTTTTAGTGACAATCATACAACACAATTCTCATAACTTCATATGCATTAATGATATACATATATGGATAGAGAAAGGACTTTCAGCAGATCATAACTTTTCCCTTGATACCTTACAAGGCATGCTTTATATTTAAGATCATGATTATATGGAAATGTGGAATATGGGGGTTACAGTATGCTCCCCCAAGGTATAGAATGTCACAGTTGATAGGTCAAAAAACAAAAAAACAAAAATTACTAATTTTTTCTTCTCTAGTTGCAATTTTATGTAATAATTTGCTTTCCATCCCTCTCCCATAAATCTTCTGTGCTCTATTAGTGAAAAAAACAAACAAAATCCCAATCCCAGCTCTGACGAACAAGCTGTACTAACAAATCCATGCTTTTGTGTGACAGAGGAAATCAAAGTTTGTCAAGTAAATAGATTTCAAGGTCAAGTTTCTAAAAAGGCGAGTAAAATGCATCATTATTAAATATAAGAAAAATACCTTAAGCTCATGTTCTTTGAATTAAGAAAGTTGGAATTAAGCTAGTATTATTATTTTGTCTTTTAAAAAATTAATGGGAAAATATTTAGAGTTTGGCAATGCTAATTTATGCAGAGTGGCTTCTGGTTTATATCTTAATTTAAAGATAAACATATTCATCAGTTATTCAGTCATGTTACATAATCACACCAATTATATGTCCTTATTTTTATGTCAAACACATTATTAAGTTTTAATTATGCTTGGTTGAATAATTTCCAATTTATACTGAATAAGCTAAAGGCAAAAGAGCCTGCTTTCTCAGGACTTGCAAATTATGTCTGTACTTCTCTTTAGGTAATGTTCAATTGCATTAAGTTACAGCTACACCATGAAGGCAACATCAACAGAATGACCCTGTAACCCAGACTGATTCCTTCTCAAATCTCAATTACTGCTCTCTATATGGTGGCAGACATGTCTGCACAGTTTACATCAACCTCATTGCTTTGAGACTTAGACTTCCGGCATGTAATACATAGCACTGCCAACATTTTGTTCTTAAGAATGTCTGTATGGGTTACAGAATTTGCCAGCTGAGAATCTTCAGTCTTAACTAAGTATTCTTAAAATTCAAAATATTGTTCTCCTTATATATTAATACCATATAAGAAACAAAGCAAATTAGCTAAATTAAAAAAATATTATGCAAGATCAGTGACTTGTATGTGATTAGGTTATCATTTTAACACAATGATAAAAGTTAGTCTCTGGTATAATTTTCTATTAAAGGTACACAATCAACTTGAAAACTAGTCAAAACGAAAAATAACAAAAATAGTTTCAGGTACTACACAACCACTTGTGAGACATTCTGCCAATTTCTGTGATTTTAAAATCACACTTCCCTATTTTAAATTTTTCAGTTGCTATGCAAGAAACCCACAAAAAAATAACAAGCCCATTCTAGCAAAGGGATTAACATGCATAACTTTATATTCATTGGAACTACTTATGTGCTTAAAGGCACTACTCACATCCGTACAGTGAGCACATGCTTATGTGCTTTACTGGGTCAGACCCTGAGGCCTCAATCCTGCAATGTGACGTCTGGCAGGCAGACTATAGAAGGTCCAGCTGCCTCCTGATCACCCTCTCCTGGCCAGAGGTTACTCTGCAGCACCCTGCCTCTGTTTCCCACTCTCCCGGACCCCTTAAGAACTACATACAGACTTCTCTCTGGTTTAACACCACCCTTACCTGGGGCTGGTTTAATAAGAGCAATAGTTCAAAACCATCTTCAGGGTCCCAAAATAAAGTCCATCACCACAACACAAAAGTACATACTTAGGTCTAGCATCTTCTCTGTCTCTCTCTCCCTCTCTCTAAAACCCCTCATGCTTTAAGGCATAAACCAACTTCTAAGTACTGGGAGTTAAGTGTTGTACAATTTACTAAAATGTTTAATAAATATTTGGAGGGAGAAAAGAAGACAAAGGCAAACTTTTCCATTTTCAATTGTTCTAACATAAAACTACAATTTCTACCTGTTAAATTCAGAAAGGTTTTTCCTACCGCATCTCCCTTTAAAAGCATCTGGTATTGGTCACAGTTAGTAACTGGATACTGAAACTACATGGACAACTGATCTGATATGGTAATTCCTATGTTCTTATCTGACTATACAGGGGAAACAGTGAAATGACTATCCAAGAAGTGTTATCAAATGCACAAATCAACAAACTGACTAACCTTTCAGTTATAGTAATCTTAGGTGTTATTTCTAACTAACGTAGATAAACTAATTTCAGAAAGAATTGTGATTTTGAAGTTGCCCATGTCCATTTCATTTCAATGAAGTTACACCAGGGGTTAATTTGTCCCAGTGTGTCAAACTAGAAACAGTAGCTTTTCAAACAAGGATGAATATAAGAGGAGGTTTCTGGAAGGCTAATTTAATTGCTATTATTCACATCCATGTTAAACCTATTACAATGAACATATCAGTTTTATGTAACAGAAAGAAGAGGGTCTGTTTTTACACACTCACTATACACACAACATATTTAGCAGCAAACCACCATTGGTTTGACTAAATAAATATAGGAATGGACTTTTATGAAGGTGAGAACTTCAATATGGGATCAACTGTCTAAGTAGTTCCACTTTTAGGCCTCAATTTTCTAACAATAAAACCTTGTTTCTCCAAACAGCTTTAACTCAAAACTTCTTAGATTATGATCCCCAGTTTCAATCACTTTCCTATTAACTCCCCTGTTTGAATGTTTTTGATATACTACAGACAGTCTGAATAAATGGGGATATAAAACCATCTTTATGAACACAGTTAAAATGGAAATGCTACTTCAAACAGAAGCTAGTTTTATTTTCTACCACAACATTCAGTGCTAATCTATATTTTGGACAAAAATTTCAATTGCTAAATAGACTAGCTGAGTGGTAGAGTTATGTCACAACAAAATACTATAATACATTTTTCTTCTTCAAGTGTCCTCTGCATATTCCCACTCTCGGGATGCGCAGAGGGGGAGCAGCCAGGACAACAGAAATTCTGGTAGCAGTGTGTGTTAGGGTGCTCACACACTTCCCTCCCTCCCCCCAGCATATGAACGTGTTCTGAGGGCATAGCTTTGAAAAGTGGTATGGCACTCTTTCTTTGGCACAGGCTATACTTTTTGAAGATGACCACCAGAAGGAATGTCCACAGGAAAATTTCCAATATGTCATGGAACCGGAAAGTGGCTCATCGCACGATGGCAATGTGGGAGTAGTTACAGCATTGTCTTCTTTGGCAGAGACGATCTAATTTCATGAACTAGTTGATAGGATGGCATAAACTTTAAAATTACCATCAGTAGCTTTCAATGAGGCTATGCATCCAGTCTGACAGTTTGGGGGCTACTGCAAAAAGCAGGGTTTTGTTGCCTATGCTAGAAGGTATTTGGAAACCAGCAAAATTCCTATGGTCCAATCCATCATTGTGCCAACCAATTTCAAAAAAGGTTGACAAATTACACCAGATCCCTTATGAAAGATTCTCTGTTTTCATGTAAACCCTCAGCCAAACTCTGATTATAGCAGTATCACTTCAAAGAGCAAGGTGAAGTCTTCAACCTTCTACCCCTTATGCTATAGAAGAAAAAAAGTTGGGACGCTAGGTAGAAAAATGTTTTCTTCAGCTTCTTTAAACATGCATGTGCAAATTATCAAGCAGTGATGGCCAGGTATTAGTTTCAACTGTGCGATAAGAGATGAGTCTTTACGAAAAATCTCCCAGAGGATTACAGGAAGTTGACATCATATCTCAACAAACAGGGACAAAACTGGGCTAAGCATGCCCTCAGGGCATCATTTGATGTCCCCGATACCATCTCAAAAGCTGTTGCATCTGCAATAGCGCTACATAGGCATGCATGGCTACGATCATTTCTTTCTATGGAAAGAGTATCTAAAATAGAAGATCTACCCTTTAAAGGGGATGGACTATTTAATTCAAAAACTTATGAGGTACTGGAAAAGATGAAGGAGACGCATTCCATGGCAACCATCTCCCTATCAACAGAGAACACCTTATGCCTATGTTCAGGCATCACAGGCAATACCACACACCATTTTCTTCTGTCTTATTATAAGAAAAGCTCTATATAAGCTCGAAAACTTGTCTCTCGCCAATAGAAATTGGTCCAATAAAAGATACTACTTCACCCACCTTGTCCCTCTATAATGAGAAGAGGCAGTCAGACTATCAACAGCAACACCAACAGCAAGCTTTCTCTCAAACACAAGAGAGGAAGGAAAGCTCAAGATGAGGTCAAAGAAATTCTAAGCCCTGGTCTACAGTACGGGGTTAGGTCGAATTTAGCCGCATTAGGTCAATTTAAAAATGACTACGTCCACAAAACCAACCATGTTCCGTCAACCTAAAGGCTCTTAAAATCGACTTCTGTACTCCTCCCCGACAAGGGGAGTAGCGCTAAAATTGACCTTGCTGGGTCGAATATGGGGTAGTGCAAATGCAAATCGATGGTATTGGCCTCCAGGAGCTATCCCAGAGTGCTCCATTGTGACCACTCTGGACAGCGATGTGAACTCCGATGCACTAGCCAGGTACACAGGAAAAGCCCCGGAAACTTTTGAATTTGCTGTTTGGTCAGCATGGCGAACTCAGCAGCACAGGTGACCATGCAGTCCCCCCAGAATCGTAGAGCGTAAAATGTTTCTACGTCCATCATCTCCGTCCCTGAGGTTATCACAGTTTAGAAGGCGAAAAAAACGCACTCGCGATGACATGTTTTCTGAGCTTATGCAGTCCTTCAGCATTGATAGGGCACAGCTTAATGCATGGAGGCATTCAGTGGCAGAGGCCAGGAAAGAAGTAAGTTAGCACGAAGAGTGGAGGCAGAACACGATGCTGAGGCTAATGGGGGAGCAAACGGACATGATGAAGCATCTGTTGGAGCTGCAGGAAAGCCAACAAGAGCACAGACCCCTGCTGCAACCATTGTATAACCGCCTCCCCTCCTCCCCATGTTCCATAGCCTCCTCACCCAGATGCCCAAGAACATGGGGGGGAGGAAGAGGGGGAGAAGTCCCAGGGCACCCAGCCATTCCACTGCAGAGGATGGCCTAAGCAACCGAAGGCTGTCATTCAAACAGTTTGATTTTTAGTGTGGCTACAATCAGCAATGTAGCCTTGTCCTTCCCTCCTCCCCCACCCCACCCGGGCTACCTTGTCAGTTATCTCATTTTTTTTTAATTAATAAAGAAAGAATGCATGGTTTCAAAACAAAAAATAGTTACTTTATTTTGAAGGGAGGGTGGTTGGCTTACGGGGAATTAAAATCAACAAAGGGGGTGGGTTTGCATCAAGGAGAAACACACACAACTGTCACACCGAAGCCTGGTCAGTCATGAAACTGGTTTTCAAAGCCTCTGTGATGCGCAGCGCGCCTTGCTGTGCTCTTCTAATCGCAAACAGCCTAGTCAGCAAACAGCGCCAGCGAGCTTTTAAACATCCAGAGCTACATTCTACCACCATTCTGCACTTGCTCAGCCTATAGTTTAATTCCTCCTTACTACTGTCCAGGCTTCAAGAACCATGGGAGCAAGGGGTAGGCGTGACCGTGCGGTGCTGCCGGCTGGGAGAGTAGCCTGAGGCAGAAGCCTCCAGCTCGCATGATATTCCAGGCAGGACTGAATCTCCATGAGACGAAACAAAGACGAGAATGACCTGGAGTCACTCCCATTTATGTCCAGGTGCCCTTGACCGACCTCACCGAGGTCGGCCAGGAGCACCCAGGAAATGACGACGATGGCTAGCAGTCGTACTGCACCGTCTGCTGCCGCAAAGGCAAGGAGCTGCTGCTCTGTAGCAATGCAGTACCGCGTCTGCCAGCAGCACCCAGGAGACGTACGGTGACGGTGAGCTGAGCAGGATCCATGCTTGCCGTGATATGTCATCTGCATGGGTAACCCAGGAAAAAAGGCGAGAAACAATTGTTTGCCATTGCTTTCACGGAGGGAGGGAGGCCTGACGACATGTATTCCAAACCACCTGCAACAATGTTTTTGCCCCATTAGGCATTGGGAGTGCAACCCAGAATTCCAATGGGCGGCGGAGACTGCGGGAACTGTGGGATAGCTACCCACAGTGCAACGCTCCGAAAGTCGACGCTAGCCTCGGTACTGTGGATGCACTCCGCCGACTTAATGCGCTTAGTGGGGACACACACAATTGACTGTATAAAATCGATTTCTAAAAAATCGACTTCTATAAAATCGACCTAATTTCGTAGTATAGACATATCCTCAGACACATCCTCCTTGCCTAATGTTAGGCTTCACGTTTGACACGTTGATCGAAAGCTCTCAAACAATTTCAGAAAATCCTATCCGGTCTGTCCCAGTTTTACAGAGCATAAAATATTGCCTCACACCCTTTGTCTCTCTAATATCCTGGAACCAACACGGCTACAACAACACTGCACACAATCACCACTTCAGACACGTGTTTTAGACACAGTAAAGGAAGATTATACTGTCCAACTCAAATCCCTTCCTTCATGCATCTCACCGCAACAGCTATGTTTTGTCCTTGATTCAGACAATTTCCAGTACAGCGTCTTAGCCTTTGGCCTCTTCAGTGGACCCAGAGTTTTTACCAAATGCCTGGCTCCAGTAGCAGTACATGAGAAGGCAAAAAGTTTTCATCTTCCCTTACTTAGCTAATCGGATGCTGAAGGCCCCATCCAAAAAAGAATTAGCAGCGTCCGGAAGGTCGGCCTGGGCACTGGAGTGGTGCCTTCATGGCGCCCAATATAGAGCCCTGCTGACCCTCCACCCCCTCAGTTCCTTCTTGCCGGCTATTCCGACAGATGGATAGGAGGGTGGGTATTGGAATGGACATGCACAACACATCTTGAAGAACAGTTACAAGAAAGTGAGTAATCATTTTTTCTTCTTTGAGTGATTGTTTATCTCCATTCCAACCAGGTGACTCACAAGCCAAAGCTTAGGAGGTGGGGTCAGAGTCATGCACCAATTGGAGCACAGCGCATCCAAAGGCCGCATCGTCTCTTGCCTGTTGTGTAATTGCATAGTGAACGTATGCATCAAGGACCACATGGCTGCCCTGCAGATTCTCTGGGTGGGGACCTGTGCCAGGAATGCCTCCGAGGAGGCCTGGGCCCTGGTAGACTGGGCAGTAATCGGTGGGGCGGGCACCTTCATCAGGCTGTAATACTCCCGAATGCAGGATGTGATCCATGACGAGATGTGTTAAGAAGAGACAGGGAGACCTTTCATTCTGTCCGCCAGGGCCACAGAGTTGGATGGACTTCCGGAACGGCTTAGTCCTCTCTATATAGGAGGCTAGGGCCCTACGTACATCTAGTGAGTGCAGCCTGTGCTCCGTATCGGAGGAGTGTGGCTTGGGATAAAACACTGGGAGGAAGATGTCCTGGCCCAGGTGAAACTGGGAGACCACCTTTGGGAGAAAATCTGGGTGAGGTCTGAGTTGGACCTTGTCCTTACGAAAAACTGTGTAAGGAGGCTCGGACGCGAGGGCCCCGAGCTCCGATACCTGTCTAGCCGAGATAATTGCCACGAGGAACGTGACCTTGTACAAGAGACAGAGCAGGGAGCAGGTCGACAGTGGTTCAAATGGAGGGCCCATAAGTCTGGAGAGGATTAGATTTAGGTCCCAGGCTGGGACAGGCTGACGCGTCTGTGGGAAGAGCCTGTCTAGGCCCTTGAGAAAACAACTGACTAGAGGGTTTGTGAAGACCGAGAAGCCGTCTGTGCCCAGATGGAAGGTGGAGATGGTGGCTAAGTGGACCCTTATTGATGACAGGGACAGGTCTTCACCAAAACAACAAGGAGGTAGTCCAGTATGAACAGTATGAGGGCAAGCAACGGCGACTGACTGTGTTGCTCCGTCCAGATGGAGAACCTCTTTCACTTAGCAAGGTACGTTGCCCTGGTGGAGGGTTTTCTACTACTAAGGAGGACTTGTCTGACTTGATCCAAGCATGACAGCTCTGCGGTGTTTAGCCATGGAGCATCCAGGCCGTGAGGTGGAGCGACTCTAGATTTGGATGCAGGAGTCGGCCATGGTCCTACGTGATCAGATCTGGGACCAAGGGTAAAGTGAGCAGTGCTACGGACATTCCCAGGAGCAATGTGAGCCAGTGCTGGCCCGGCCACGCTGGCGCTATCAGTATGACTCGGTCCCGGTCCCTGCGGATCTTGAGGAGCACCTTGTAGACCAGCAAAATTGGTGGAAAAGCATAGAGCTGGCGGCCCCCCCACGGGAGGAGGAAGGCATCCGCGATGGATCCTGGACTGTGACTCATGAGGGAGCAGAATAGCTGATATTTCCTGTTGCCACGGGTGGTGAACAGGTCTATCTGGGGAGACCCCCAGATATGGAATATTAAGCTCGCCACATCCGGCCGGAGGGACCACTTGTGGCCGTGGAAGGTCCAGCTGAGACTGTCCGCCAGCTCGTTCTGCACTCCTGGGAGGTATGATGCCTGCAGGAGGATTGAGTACTCCACACAAGTCCCACAGTGCAAGGGCTTCCCGGCATAGGTAAGAGGAGCGTGCACCCCTGTTTGTTGGTATAAAACATCGCCGAGGTGCTGTCCATGAGGACTGAGACGCACCTGGGTTTTGAAAGCGTGGCATGCCAGTTGTACTGCTCTCAGTTCTCTGACATTGATGAGCAGAGCGAGGTCCGCCTGAGACCGTGAGTCCTGAGGTCCCCTAGATGAGCTCCCCAGCTTAGATCCGAGGTGTCTGTCACAAATGAGAGAGAGGGCTGAGGGCTGGCAAAGGGCACTCCCGCACAAACCACTTGCAGGTCAAGCCACCATAGGAGGGAGTCCAACACCGGGCAGGGCAGGGGTATGATGCTGTCCAGAGCGTGTCAGGCTGGCCGATACACTGATGCCAGCCAAAACTGGAGTGCACGCAGCCATGTGTCCCAGCAGCTTTAGGCAGTTCCTTGCTGTGGTTGTGGGGAACTTTCTGAGGCCCTGTATGATGTCCCCTAGTGAGCGAAACCTGGCTTCCGGGAGGTATGCTCTGGCTTGAGTCGAGTCTAAGACTGTGCCTATAAACTCTATCCTCTGCACCAGGGAAAGAGTAATTTGGCCTCATTTAGGAGGAGACCCAATTCGAGGAAGGTCCTTCTTATGAATTCAACCTGACCCTGCACTTGGGCTCTTGAGCGGCCCCGATCAGCCAGTCGTCGAGGTAAGGAAAAACCTGTATCTGGAGCTTGCCCAGGAATGCCGCAATAACTGCCATGCACTTTGTGAATACTTGGGGCATTGTCAACAGTCCAAACGGGAGGACGGCAAACTGATAGTGGCCGTTGCTCACCACGAATCTGAGGTAGCGTCTGTGATGTGGGACTATTGCGATGTGAAAATACGCGTCCTTCAAGTTGAGGGAGGCGTAACCAGTCTCCCAGATCCAATGAGGGGATAATGGAGGTTAGTGAGACCATGCGGAACTTGAGTTTCTTTACAAACTTGTTGAACTGCCGCAGGTCCAAGATGGGTCTGAGGCCCCCCTTGGCCTTCGGTATTAGAAAATACTGGGAGTAAAAACCCCTTCCCCTTAGCTCCTGAGGAACCTCCTCCACTGCCCCCACAAAGAGGAGGGACTGCACTTTTTGAATTAGAAGTTGCTCGTGACAGGGGTCCCTGAAGAGGGACGGGGAAGGAGGTTGGGGGTGGGTGGGCACAGAATGAGTGAGGATCACTCTTGGGCATAAACTTGCCACAGGCCTCACAGAGCTTAAACCCTGGAGACCCGGGCATACCCCAGAGGGGAAACCTTGTGGGGAGAGGGCCCCAAACCAACTAACTATAACTATCTGAAAAACTATATACATGATATGCTATCAGACACTGATAGAGTGCTTGCTGCGGGAGCGAGTGAAGTTCCAGCTAGCGGTCACCGGCAGTAAGAAGGAACTGAGGGAGTGGAGGATCGGCAGGACCCTATATTGGGGGAGCCCAGGCCAACCCTACGGACGTTGCTAAGGGAAAAATCTTCCAGCTGGCGTGCACACACACCTGGTTGGAATGGACACGAACAATCACTTGAAGAAGAACACAACAAGGATGCAGATCATCTGAGCAGAGATTCCTCACAGATGCACAAATGGTTTCTAAAGGACTCGGTGATTCAGAACATTTTCTGTCTTTTGGGGATTTTGGACATAGATCTGTTCGGCACTAGATTCAGTATGAAATGTCCTCATTTTTATCAAGAGCAGGCTCAGACAATTTATCAGTGATTGATGCATTCATCCTAGATTGAGGAATGGGTCTGATGTATGCATTTATCCCATTCCCTCTAATCCTCAAAGTTCTAATGAAATGAAAAAATTCAGCCAGCGTGATTTTAGTTGTTCCAGCATGGCCAAGGCAACAATGGTACACCGAGTTACTCCATTTATCCGGTGTCAAATACAAGACGCTCTGTTTTCCACAGACTTACTGTCCCAACAGAGGGAAGGGTATTCCATCCAGATCTTCAATTGTTACTTCTATTGGCTTGGGCAACAGAACTTTGACAGATTTAGAAAGACCTTGCTCCTCAAAGGAGCAGCTAGTTCTTATTAATGCTCAGAAATTATCTACCAGAAAAAGTTACAATTTTAAATGAAAAAGATTTGTTATATGGCCAATTTGCTAGAAATGTTGACCAGTTACAGTTCCTATACAATTCGTTTTAGAATATGTGTTACACTTATAACCAACACTTGTCTCTCTCCTCCATTAAAGTCCATTTAGCAGCAATAGCAGCATTCCATACTGACGTTACGGGAAAAATCTATTTCCTTGCACAAGCTGGTGAAAAACTTTTTAAAAGGTCTACTGACTCTTTATCTCTCAGTACAGGGCCTGCTCCCTCCATGGAATTTGAATTTAGTTCTATTGCAGCTTATATCTTCCCCTTTTGAAACTGTAGCAAGCTGCTTCTTCATTTATCTCTGAAAACAAGCTTTATAATAGCAATCACTTCTGCTTGAAGAGTTAATGAATAACATGCATTGACAGAGGACCCTCCCCCCATACTACTTTTTATAAAGATAACGTGGTTCTTAGACCATAACCAAAATTCCTTCCTAAAACGATTTCAGAGTTTCTTGTAAATCAAAGTATTAATTTACCTGTATTTTCCTCAAACTTTCACACAAGTAATGGGGAATTTAGATTACATCCTTTAGATGCAAAGAGAGCACTCTTGTATTACCTGGACAGAACTAAGAATGTAAGGTCTTCTCTTAAGCTGTTTATTTTGTATATCGGTACCTCTAAGGGCCATTTCAGCGCAGTATCTCTCTAGGCGGATCAGATGGTGTGTTGGGGAACATTGTAGAGAAGCTTCACTCTCTTCTCCTGTTCCTTTTAGAGCCCATTCTGCTAAAGTGGTTGCTATATCTATAACATTCATTAAATGTATCCCCCTCACTGAGATATGCTGGGCTGCTACACGAAGTCCAATTCACACTTTTACAAGGCATTATGCACAGTATCTGCCATCCAGGTCTGAAGCACTGCTTGGCAGCGTGGTGCTTCAGTCATTGTTTAATTAGGACTCTACTCCCTCTTTCCACTGTAAGATACTGCTTGGGAATAGCTCAATGGTTTGAGCATTGGCCTGCTAAACCCAGGGTTGTGAGTTCAATCCTTGAGGGGGCCACTTAGGGATCTGGGGCAAAATCAGTACTTGGTCCTGCTGGTAAAGGCAGGGGGTTGGACTTGATGACCTTTCGGGTCCCTTCCAGTCCTATGAGATAGGATAGGTATAAACTATCCCAAGAGTGGGAATATACTCGAAAAAGAATACATATTTTGTTAATTATTTTCTCTTTTTCTTTCAATTATAGCTCAAAAAAAAAGAAAAGAAAAAACCCTCATGAACATGACTTATTTTGCGGAGACAATTTCTAAAACTGTCTGAATGCTTTTTTAGTTTTTGATTACCATGTGCCCGAAGCAGAGCTTCTGCAGTAAACAGTGGGGCTTGAAGCATGTCTGCAGATTCCACTATCAGCATATCCTTTAGCCTTCGCAAATCCTGAAGTCTTAGTCCCTCATATGGCTTTGAAAAGGAAAAGAAAAAGACAGGTTAGCTCTTCAGAAGTAGAGATTTTTCCAGTGAACCAATAATTTTGCATTAACTGGCAACAACAATTTAAACATTTCTACTACCTAACAATTATCTCAAACGGCAGACAGAGGAACTACCCTCTTGATAGGTAAGTTGGGGAAGAATTCTTTAGTTTGACTCATGACTGTGCAGACTGACAACTATATCAAATTATACGAAGACACTGTAATCTGGTGATGTTCATTTATAGTGCATCAATTTTACATATTTCAAAGCCAAAAGAAGATATATCTACAGTTCTCTGATATTTCTAGAGTTCAGTCATTGAGATGGTCTAACTATGTCAAATGGTTAAAAAAAAGAAAAGAATCTAAATTACTAGGTTTGCATGGAATCCAGCTGGTGATATGGCTGAAGACAGGAAATCCAAATAATTCTTATTGGAAAAGTTAACTCATTAGGTAGCCACTAGAATTCTGGAGCCATTCAAAATCTATTTCTGAGGGATGGATAAGAAAAGAATGCTAGACCCAGGATTATCTGAAGTAAGATATTGCTTGGCCTGGCAAAAATGCAAACACAGGTAGCAGCTGGATGACTTTTTACTGACCTCATATGTGCTGAGGGCCATTACCTTGGCATTATCCTGGGGGCAGGAATGCTGAAGACTTGGATAGAAAGAAAGGGAAGGTATAATTGGCTGGCGTCAGACTGCAGGCCACGTGAGGCAGCACGCACCTAGTCAGAAGTGGGAATGGAGGTAATTGATTGGTTGAGTGGTCTGAGCATACAGCTATAGGAGGCTGATCCATCGCAAGTACAGAAGTTCAACTGTGCAGTTTGGGCAGCAGTGGCCACGGACATGAGCAGCTTAAATGGTGAGAACCAGTTTCAATCCCCCTGCTGGTTTCAGGGTGGCATCTTCTCTTACAGTGTTAGCAATAGGGTCAGGTGGAAAGGCAAAAAGGCAGCAACTCTGAGGTCACAGTCCAGCTCCTATGGCCAAGATATGAGAGCTGCATCCTTACTCCTTAAAAATAACACAGGAAAAAATAAAGTCTATACTAAGTCTTATACACCCATGCAGACACCATCCAGGTGAGAAGCAAGGGACTGAGAAAATGATATACTGGCCTTTTAAATAGTTTTTTATAATTCACATTTACACTACAGTAAATAAAAGAGTCCATCTCACACACTGGGCATCCACAATAAACTCTCAAAAATACATCTAATAAACAAACTCCAGTAATTACCCACAAGCAGTAGGATCCATCAGCAACATAAACTAGCATCAATTGATGGTAGAGCCTGCTCTACTTTCTGGTACTAGACAATCCCCCAGACTAGTGTGAACAGAAGAAGTGGACCCAGAGCCCTGCCTCTTCTTTGTCCTTTGGAAAGCATGATGGAAGTGGTTCCTGCATTTCCTTATGTAGACTGCACAAAACTGGGGAGAGTTTCCTTGTGCCTTCCTGTTGGTGCACACCTATGGTGGGACTAAGAACATTCTGATCCTTAACGGTCCCTGCTAAAGTAAATCTGGGTCGTCTGCTTGACAGCCTTCTAGAATTTGATTGACCTATTTAATTTCTTACAAAAAAGATAATTTATGAAAACATGTCAAATTGTCAGGGATACAAACAGCTGGGTGCTCAAGTGATTACATTTGCATGGATGTGCTCTAAAAAATTGGGACAATGACTAAACCCTCTGGACTTTATCTGAACTGTAGTTTGAATTATCATTGAAAGAATATAAATTAGCTTCATCAGCATGACAACCACCACCTTTTAAAGACAGAATCTATAAGGGAAAGATATTTCTTAATGATATCTGCAACATAAATGTATATTCAAGGAACTAACATTTCAATCTGAAGTGCACAATTACTCTAAGTTATGTTTAATTGGTTGTTTCTATGTTCAATACTGGCACTTATCTCGTCTGAGTAGTAAGTGTTATACTATCTCAGTTGGAACGTTCCACACAAGCCCCAGAGAGCATTTTTAGATTCTCTAGTTTTAAGAATTTTAATTTGCTCTTTAAAGCAATATGGGAAATAGTCCTTACAACCGTGTTTTAAAAATACATATATTTTGTTCACAAAGTAATATATTAATCCATAAAAAAACATTAAGGAGACAAAGTTAAGCAGTCAGGAGTCTAGAAATGGTAATGGTAATGTTGCACACATGCAGAAAATTTTAAATATGCCCTCTTTGGCAAGATAATCCGTTCTTTAATTATATGAACACGTACTGTTTCTCAAAGTAATTCAAAAAATATTTTCTATGACCTCAGATGTATGTGTAGCTCATATCTGAATAACTCATATAGGCCCAGATCCAAAGCATATTGAAGTCAATGGAAAGACACCCATGATTACAATGAACTTTGGATCAAACCTTAAGTGCACAGAAGAACTCCTTCAACTCATTCCATCTGCGGAAACCCTTAGATTATAATTGAGGTCTATACTGAAAAACTTGCACTTTGAGTTTAACAAAGATCTCCAGACCTTTAAACTATACTGTAACTTTGGGATGTTCTATGTTCTGTCACTTTTTCAACCCATGGAATAACAGTTTTCCACTATCTTTAATTCATGTAATATTTTCTATATACTCCTCCTTTTACACACACATCTGAGCACACACATGCACACCTCCCCTTTATTTTACCTCTAACATTCTGAGCCAGATACAAAAAGCAAAGATACCATCAATTCTTTTATTATCAAATTGCTACTTGAAACTATGTTAAAGTGTTTATTAATATCTTAGCATTTGCACAGAGGTTTTATTTTATCAGTTCATTTAAAATTAAAGTGATTTTTCTATTTTTAATATACTGTTAAAAACTGAGAAGACAAAACAATTCCTTTTTGTGCAATTAAGATGGTAACCAAGTGATGCCAAATTTACTTTATGTAATTATCATCCTTTTTGTAAATTGGGGCTATATATTTTCAAAAATTATCTGATACTGCATCTACCACTCAAGTGCACATATGGAATATACAGATTTGGAGACATTAAAGTCAGCTGTACTTTCGGCTTCTCTTCCTATTTAAAAATGATATTTCTATCTCCATGTACTAATTTTAAGTGGGTTATTTTAAAAATGCAAACGCATCTTTCACTTTCTTAAATATAAACACTAAAGTTGTGCTTATAATATTTGCTAAATGGCTTTCAACTGGAACTGAACAGATCCATTCCAAATATAAATTAAATATCTGAAGAAAACGATTGTTTTGTTATTGTGCAATATAAAGCTCTGTGTGTCTGGTAGAGAACTAAAACTGTTCTGGATGATCTGCTCTGAATTTCTGCTTATTCCCAGGTGTTCCTTAGCATATACTGAATACATTGCAGCACGGGGTTAAAATGAAAGTGCCTTTTACCTCCTGGGGCTATACTACAAAGATGAACCTACTTCTATTTTAGGAATAAGCAGTGAACCAGAGAACTATGAATGTGAAACCATCAAAATTGATGCAAAAATAGTTAGTTAAAAAGATTAAATTACAATGTATATTATTTGGGTTACTGCTAGCCTAGCTTCACCTTTAATACATTTTGAGAGAGAAATATTTCTTATATTCTTACACATTATACATATAGGCAATGTTCGCTCAAATTCTTTTATTGTGGGTTGTTTTAATTAATGAAATAAAAATACAAAATTAGAGGCAAGGGAAATCTTTTGGAATTTTCCCCTGACCTGATTTCTATTTAAAAAACCAACACAGACATATGCCATTTTGACACTTTTTGTTTCACCTAACCACAATGATAAAAGAACAGACTCTGGTCATAAAGTTTTGTGTCTCAGTGTTTTACACAGAGACATAGTTCTTAAGTTTATATCTTGTTTTGTAAATGTTTAATATTCCTATTCTATAGTGTGTTCTGTAGGAACACATTTAATTAAACTATCATGACATTGCATTTGCTATACATATTTTAATTGCAAACTCAGATTTAAATCATAAATCCTGCCCTGTTAAAAAGACAAAATTAAAACGGAAGTGTCTCTTCAGAAGAATGTGCATTTCAACCAGTACCAATGGAAAACAAGATTCTAGAATGAACTCATGTTAAACAATTATTTCTATTAGAAACAGTTACATAGGAAATATTCTTGAGAAAAATATTCAAAGTAAGGAAACACTTGCAAAAGTTGTAGAGTCACTACTGACTCCCATCTTATTTAAAGGTGGAAAGCTTTTGCTCTGCCCCTTAGCAATTAGAAATGATACATTCTTATGACTTTTTTTAAGCTTTGCAAATTGTTTATTTTCTTCATTGCAAATGGTTCAATTCTAAATGTAAGCATTCCTTATAATTCCTTGATGACATCTGAATATGAACAATGACATGAATTGGCTACAACCATTTGAAATTAAGATATTGTTACTATAATGTAAGAACACTTAATTCTGCCCACACGGGGATGGCAATAGGAACTGGGAATATAAAGTACTTTTCTGCCCTCTGTCAGCCAGCAACAAGTACTCCCTTGCATCAAAGATGCTGCACAGATCTCAGTGCAGGTCCACTGGACTATATGAATAAGAGTGCTGATTTCGAGTTGAACTGGGCACAGATAAAATGGCAGCATTGGTTAGGGAGGGCTAAGATATTGTTGCACTCCCAGTTTTATTGCCATCTTCATCCAGGAAGGTTGTGTGGGAAGTCTTACCTTAACACTATAATTCATGGTTTTCCATAGTTTATATTTTGTTTTTTTCCAGAAATGCTAACCTTCTTGTAAGAGATATGCAAAGGGTTTTTAAGTTGGTGAATGGGTTGCTTACAGATTTTCTCACTCACTGAGCCCTTCCTTCAGCAGCCTGAGCCAGAGCAATTTCCCTAAACCTCTGGTCTCAGTGCTGTGCAGTTGCGGCCCGCGCTAAGAAAGCCTGCTTATCCTCAGCTTCTACACAGAGCTGAGTGCTTGTGGCATGCACTGAGCAAGTCTATTCCTAACCCCCTAATCTAGTGTCAGCACTGTGTGCCCATGGCATACACTGAGCATTCCTGTTTTCAGTTACCACTTCAGTTCCTGTGCTGTGCGCCTGCTTCTGGAGCACTTAGAAAATTAAAACCAGACCATCTGGGGAAAGGATTTTATTTTGGGAATTCTTGGCCAGATGATCCTTAATTTGCAACCCACAATCTATTCTGGACTCTGATGTGGCATAGCTATTTTCAAGGCAATCTACTTACACACATGATTTTAGAACACTTTGAAAAGAAAGATGTAGGGGAGCTGTATCACGGGAATGCGTGGACCAAATAATCCCAATTTTTCACTAGTGTCTTTACCCTGGTCTCTCTCTTGGCAGAGAAATGTCCAGGCCAATCAGTCTCTGCATGTGCATTCCAGAGCATTTTGATAATTAAAAGTAGGTCACGAGTGGGCCTTTATATTAGAAACTCCCTGACTAAATGATCCCACAAAGTCTAATCTGGATCTTGATGTAGCATAGCTATTTCCAAGGCAATCTGCATATGCAGGTGCATTTTGAAGCATTCTGAAAAATAAAAGCCTGTCATTTCGGAAACCTGAGACCAAATTACTCAAATTTACCCCACAAACTGTATCCAAGGTCTTCAACTGGCATACCAAATTCCAAGTTGATCTGACTTAGCCTGTGAATTTTAGAGCTCTTTTGAAAAAGTGCCATGAAACTGGCATGGTGTTCCACCCTTGCAGCTTTGCCTGCACTCCTTATCTTCCTCTCATCAGTGATACATGGAACCACACTACAATCAACTCATTTTGGGAGAGAAGGGAATTGAGGGGGGGGGGGGTGTATCTTGTAAATCCCTTAATCAAGCCACTCCAAGACTGCACTACTACCTCTTACTTACCTGGGTCACTCTACTGACAATGCAACATTCAAGCTGATCTGGCTCTGCATGTGCATTTTAGAGCACTTTATTAAAAAGCAGGTCATGATTGGAAGGCAATTTTAAAATGAGAAACCCCTAACCAAAACATACCTAATTTACTCCAAAAACAAATTTCAATCTAAACTGAATGTGCCTACGAATTCTAGAGCACTTTTAAAAATGGACATGAAAATTACATGCTTTCCTGCATCTGTACAAGATCTGGTTTACGGCAGTTCAAGGCACAACCCTCTAGAACCAGAAAGAAAAATTACTATATTTTGAAATATTTCACTTTGCAGATGCTTCTTGGTGGTATTTGCTAGTTGAGATTAGAGGAAATATGCTGTGGATCCTTCTTATATTTCCCCCCCATATCTTTGGGCAAAAAAATCATAAGAAACTGAAAATTTTAGAAGTTGATCATTTTTGGAAGGCTTTATCTCCCAACTTACTTGACCAAATGACCCCAAATTTGCACCACTAACTCTACCCCCAGCTTTAATGTGGCACAGCAATTTTCCAAGACAACCTGCATTGCGTATGTACTTTAGAGCTCTCTGAAATACTTCAAACAGAAAGCTCTGTTCAATCTTAACTATGGAATCACTACTGCTCTTCCGCAGTGTGCTTAACTTTAAGCATGTGCATAGTGCCACTGATCAGTGGATCTAAAAGTGTGCCTAGAGTTAAGTTCATGCTTAAGATATTTTTGCCTCTATCACAAAGTGTTGCTACATATGCAGATTTATAAAACCATAAAGTACACATAATTAAAAGTTTCACTTCACCTCTCTTTTGTCTAAAGCAGCATATTCAGCTTCAATGCTTTCAGCTTCAGGATCCCGTGAGAATACCATTTGAGATTCCAGGTTGAGGGCCAAGTCTTTATGGTGCTGCTTCTCAGCACAGTCACAGGGAGTATCTTTATTTTCATTTTCCGCAAACAAGTCTCCACCATGTTTTACCAGAAGCTAAAAGCAAAAATCAAAAATCAACACCTATCAATTACTGACTCTGAAAGATGTCTAACATTAATAAACAGGGATCAAATATGGACTAGTATGTAAAGTATACAAAAGGAAGCTTGCATAAATGCAAAGGGATTACAGAATACATTCTTTATTAAGAAATAAGTTAAAACACATGTTACAGAATGATTTCTAGTAATTTTGACTGGTACTTGGGCATCAAGTATGTCTTGGTTAGCCAGCTGCACTGCAGTTTAATTTTTAAATTAGCAAGTGATCACATCAGCAAATGGTAAATAAGCCCCACCCCACTTCTTGAAATTTTATAATGCAGCTTTTGTATAATGCCTGTCACAAATCAAATTAAGAGAAAACTGATTAGCTTTGACGTGGTGATAAAATGATGTTTTACCCTTCAAACCGGAAGAACAGTAGTATTTATCTTGAGAAATCTAAGGGGTGGAAAAGGAATCAAGATTACTTTCTCTAGCTCTGCCCTTACATGAGCTCTCCACCCCTTTACACTCCTCATTGGCTTCCCTCCAAAAACGTTACCAGAACCCAACATCTTCTCAATGGGAAACAAACCTTACAGTCACCAACTAGATTATCTCCCCTATTAGTCTCTTCTTCAGCATGGCGCCAATTTTGGTTATATATCAAAAAATCCACACCTCCATTTACCTTCCTCTGATGCTTTCATGCATGAGGTGGGTAGGGTAGGACCCAGCACTTAAGAGATATGTGACACAGTCGGAGTGCAGACAACGGGGTGGTAGGTTCCCAGTACTGGGAGGCAGGTTGCATTGGCATGGACTATCACACATGAGTTGCAATATAATTATTTTTCTAAGAGGCAACAGACTCTCCCTTGTCTTCACTACAGCAGCCCCAGAAACTCCCTTTAAAACCAGGAAATAGCTAGTCAGGCATTTGCATAACAAAAAGTGCTCAGATATTGTTGATATAAGACACTAAATAAAAGACAGCAGAACAGCTCCAGTGGTATAGCACATCTCAGTACAGGCCAATGAGCTAAGGATTAATATAGTATTATATGTGGTTTTAAACGTTAACATGTATGTGACACAGTAAAAAGTGATTTTTAAATGTTTAATGTTCCAGCTTTAAAATATACCAACCGGAAATCCCATTTAGTATCTCTCAAACAGTATCATAAGGTTGATTGTTTAAAATTGCAAGGGCAACAAGTAAAAATCTCCTTCTTAAAATCACCATAATTTATGTTTTGTTACTTTCTTTTCAGAGACTAACCTTGTACAGCACTTTGAGAGCTACTAATGAAAAGCACTATTTAAGAGCTAGGTATTATTATTATCGTTACTTGTGGACTGGCAAACATAAGAACACACTAAAATCTATAGAAGAGTATGTTTTAGAGGACTTTAGAGTGGCTCACAATAGATAAAGGGCAACTTATTTAAATAAAAGCACAATGTATTCTTCACATTATCAATTTTGTTGCATATCTTGTTTCCTTTTTTTATGCTAGCCTTTCTTGCTGTGCTGCAATAAGTTTAGTGAATAGAATTCCATTTCTAATATCTCTAATAAATATATGTCCTATCAAACTAAGCAGAATTACCAGATTAATCCATCATTTAAAAAAAAAATTCTTCCTCTAAGCAAGCAGTCTTTTAAACTGGCAAAGTCAAAAGGCCTGGGTTTGGTGACCCAAAATTAAAAAGATCATAGAGCAGTTTTAAAACTAAGGGCTAGGGGAAAGCCAACAGGTGCGGAGGAGCATGTGGTTTGGACAGAGACATCACTTAAGGTAGGATCTATTAATGGAGATTCTCTATGTCCTAGTAAGGAGGAGAGGATGGAAGGAGGAGAGGATGGAAGGTGATAAAATACATGTAGGATCTGATGAGAAACAGTCAAATGAAAAAAGAGTCCCATTCAATTACATCATGTCATGTCAGACAGCTAAAATGTGGCAATTTTTTAAAGTGCTTATGTACAAATGCTAGAAATCTAAATAATAAGATGGGTGAACTAGAGTGCCTCATATTAAATGAGGATATTGATATAAGAGGCATTACATAAACTTGGTGGAATGAGGATAATCAGTGTGACACAGTAATACCAGGGTACAAAACATATCAGAAGGACAGAACAGATAGTGTCACTCCTCCACCAGCACGACATGTGAAAGAAAGCACAGAATTAAATGAAGTAAAAATCTTAAATGAACCCAACTGTACCACAGAATTTTCATGGACAGTAACTGCATGCTTGAATAAGAAGAACATAGCAGTAGGGATATATTACCAACCACCTGACCAGTATGGCGATAGTGACTGTGAAGTGCTCAGGGAGATTAGAGAGGCTATAAAATTAAAAAACTCAGTAATAATGGGGGATTTCAACTATCCCCATATTGACTGGGTACATGTCATCTCTGGACAGGATGCAGAGATAAAGTTTCTTGACACCTTAAATGACTGCTTCTTGGAGCTGCTAGTCCTGGAACTCACAAGAGGAGAGTCAATTCCTGATTTAGTCCTAAGTGGAGCACAGGATCTGGTCCAAGAGGTGAATATAGCTGGGCCGCTTGGTAATAGTGACCATAATTAAATTTAACATCCCTATGGAGGGGAAAACACTACAGGAGCCAAATCTGGTAACATTTAATTTCAGAAAGGGGGACTACACAAAAATGAGGAAGTTAGTTCAACAGAAATTAAAAGATACAGTTCCAAAAATGAAATCCCTGCAAGCTGCATGGAAACTATTTAAAGACACCATAATAGAGGCTCAACTTAAATGTACACTCCAAATTAAAAAACAGCGTGAAAACCAAAGAAGTGCCACCGTGGCTAAACAACAAAGTCAAAGAAGCAGTGAGAGGCAAAAAAGCATCCTTTAAAAAGTGGAAATTAAATCCCAGTGAGGAAAATAGAAAGGAGCATAAACTCTGGGAAATGAAGTGTAAAAATATAATTAGGAAGCCCAAAAAAGAATTTGAAGAACAGCTGGCCAAAGAATCAAAAAGTAATAGTAAAAAAATGTTTAAATACATAAGAAGCAGGAAGCCTGCTAAACAACCAGTGGGGCCACTGGACGATCAAGATGCTAAATGAACACTCAAGGATGATAAGGCCACTGCGGAGAAACTAAATGAAGGCTTTGCATCCGTCTTCACAGCTGAGGATGTGAGGGAGATTCCCAAACTGGAGCCATTTTTAGGTGACAAATCTGAGGAACTGTCCCAGATTAAGATGTCATTAGAGGAGGTTTTGGAACAAATTGATAAATTAAACAGCAATAAATCACCTGGACCAGATGGTATACCCCAAGAGTTCTGAAGAAACTCAAAGGTGAAATTGCAGAACTACTAACTGTGGTTTGCAATCTATAATTTAAATCAGCTTCTGTACCAAATGACTGGAGGATAGCTAATGTGACGCCAATTTTTAAAAAAGGCTCCAAAGGTGATCCCGGCAATTACAGGCCAGAAAGCCTGTAAAGACTTCAGTACCAGGCAAACTTGTTGAAATTATAGTAAAGAACAGAATGACCAGACAAATAGATGAACATAATTTGTTGGGGAAGAGTCAACATGGTTTTTTTAATGGGAAATCATGCCTCACCAATCTACTAAAATTCTTTGAGGGGGTCAATAAGCATGTGGACAAGGGGGATCCAGTGGATATAGTGTACTTAGATTTTCAGAAAGCCTTTGACAAGGTCCATCACCAAAGGCTCTTAAGCAAAGTAAGCTGTCATGAGATAAGAGGGAAGGTCATCTTGTGGATCAGTAGCTGGTTAAAATAGGGAACAAAGGGAGGAATAAATGGTCAGTTTTCAGAATGGATAGAGGTAAATAGTGGTGTCTCCTAGGGGTCTGTACTGGGACCAGTACTATTCAACATATTCATAAATGATCTGGAAAAAGGTGTTAAACAGTGAAGTGGCCAAATTTGCAGATGATACAAAACTACTCAAGATAGTTAAGTCCAAAGCAGACTGCGAAGAGCTAGAAAGGGATCTCACAAAACTGGGTGACTGGGCAACAAAATGGCAGATGAAATTCAACGTTGATAAATGCAAAGTAAAGCACATTGGAAAACAATCTCAACTATACTCATAAAATGACGGGGTCTAAATTAGCTGTTACCACTCAAGAAAAATCTTGGAGTCGTTGTGGATAGTTCTCTGAAAACATCTACTCACTGTGCAGCAGCAGTCAAAAAAGCGAACACAATGTTGGAAATTATTAAGAAAGTGATAGATAATAAGACAGAAAATATCATATTGTCTCTATATAAATCCTTGGTACGGCCACATCTTGAATATTGCATGCAGATCTGGTTGCCCTATCTCAAAAAAGATATATTAGAATTGGAAAAGGTTCAGAAAAGGGCAATAAAATGACTAGGGGTATGGAACAGCTTCCGTATGAGGAGAGATTAATAAGATTGGGACTTTTCAGCTTGTAGAAGAGATGACTAAGGAGGGATATGATAGAGATCTATAAAATCATGACCGATGTGAAGAAAGTAAATAAGGAAATGTTATTTATTCCTCCTAACAGGAGAACTAGGGGTCACCAAATAAAATGAATAGGCAGTAGGTTTAAAGCAAACATAAGGAAATGTTTCTTCACACGATGCACAGTCAACCTGTGGAACTCTTTGCCAGAGGATGTTGTGAAGGCCAAGACTATAACAGGGTTCAAAAAAGAACTAGATAAATTCATGGAGGATAGGTCTATCAATGGCTATTAGCCAGGATGGTCATGGATGGTGTCCGAAGCCTGTTTGCCAGAAGCTGGGAATGAGCGATGGGATGGATCACTTGATGATTACCTGCACCTGGCATTGGCCACTGTCGGAAGACAGGATACTGGGCTAGATGGACCTTTGGTCTGACCCAGTATGGCCATTCTTATGTTCTGCATTTGTCTCTGCCATTTTCATGCTGTGTGACCTTGGTTAAATTACTTAGGGCTTGATCCTGCACCAGCCAAGCAATGGGAGTTTTTCCATTGGCTTGAATAGGAGCAGGATCAAGATCTTATAATCCTTCCATGCCTCAGTTACCTAATTTATAAAACAAGAACACTGGTTACCTCACCTTTACAAAGGGATTTGAAATCTATGGATGAAAATATGAAAATATTATTATTATAGTAATAATCATCGTTGTCATAGTGGGGAGAAGCCCGTCATGGACCAGGCTAGGCGCTATACAGACACAGAATACATCAAAGAGCTTACAGTCTAAATACTATGGAAGTGGTAAATATTATTTATTAATTTGCACAGTCAACATCACAAATATTGCTGAGAGGTTTATCTTTCAACCGCATTTCTGAAAAATATTTTTCAGTTACTTTTAGTGTGACCAGATTATATTGTCTGAAGCCTGGGAATTAAGGTGGAGTTTGTAAAACAGGGGGCACAGTAGGTTTCTAAGAAGAAAAATTTACCTGCAACTTTAAGGCAGCCCGTCCCTGTACACAACGTATGGAACAATATTAATATTTGACTTACAGAAACCAAACTATTGGTTGGTATTAAACTGCATTTGTGGCCTCCACAAGGTAGAGTTATTTGGAATGAAAAATGAAAATGCAAAATATAAAACAAGGTAAGTGTTCTGAATTTTCTAGCATCTCATTATCAATAATGTGGTATGATAAAGCTAAAAGAAGATATGCAAATATATTTCTTACTTGTTTTGAATCCAAAAACAAATATTACTACTGATTTATCAATATGGATTATTTCTTTGTTAAATAGAGACTCCAATACCTGCAATTTTACAGTTCAGGCTTGTATTTATCCTAAGCTTTTGCTAGTAAAAAGTGAAGTTTATATGATAATTCAGCGAGTCCGCTTTTTGTGGAAAACATTAAAATTATGTTTCTTAAAAGAACCAAACAGTTAATCTTCCAAACAAGAGCAAGTCCCTAGATTCAAACCAATAAAAAAATATTTTTCTAGTGGTCTTTATTTGTTTAGGGAAGCACTATAAAAAACACAAGCTTTATTTTGGGCAGATAAAACTTTAGAGACAGCAAAATTCTTTCTGAATCTAAAGAAGTCTTGCATGTTTTTGGCTTTGTTACAAGATTAACAAATTCCTGACACCTCTTTATGCTTAAAAATATTTATAAACCTAATGGGAGGGGAAGAATGAAGTTTCTTTGAAGCCATTATCTTTGAAAACTCTTGGCGAACAGGGGAGATCCTGGCCGATTGGAAAAAGGCAAATATAGTGCCCATATTTCTCAGTCCCTGGAAAAATCATGGAGCAGGTCCTCAAGGAATCCATTTTGAAGCACTTGGAGGAGAGGAAGGTGATCAGGAACAGGCAACATGGATTCACCAAGGGCAAATGATGCTTGACCAACCTGATTGCCTTCTATGATGAGATAACTGGTTCTGTGGATATAGGGAAAGTGGTGGATGTGCTTTATTTTTGCCAGAACGTTAAAAAAGTATGGATTGGATGAATGGACTATAAGGTGGCTAGAAAGCTGGCTAGATAGTCGGGCTCAACAGATAGTGATCAATGGCTCAATGTCTAGTTGGCACCTGGTATCAAGCGGAGTGCCCCAGGGGTCTGTCCTAGGGCCAGTTTTGTTCAACATCTTCATTAATGATCTGGATGATGGGATGGATTGTACCCTCAGCAAGTTTGCGCATGACACTAAGCTGGGAGGAGAGGTAGGTATGCTGGAGGGTAGGGATAGGGTCCAGGGTGACCTAGACAAATTGGAGGATTGGGCTAAAAGAAATCTGATGAGGTTCAACAAGGACAAAAGTGCCTGCACTTAAGATGGAAGAATCCCATGCACTGCTACAGGTTGGGGACCGACTGGCTAAGTGGCAGTTCTTCAGAAAAAGACCTGGGGATTACAGTGGACGAGAAGCTGGATATGAGTCAATATCGTGCCCTTGTTGCCAAGAAGGCTAATGGCATATTGGCTGCATTAGTAGGAACATTGCCAGCAGATCGAGGGAAGTGATTATTCACTCTATTCAGCACTGGTGAGGCCACTGTATCCAGTACTATATCCAGTTTTGGGCCCTCCACTACAGAAAGGATGTGGACAAATTGAAGAGAGTCCAACGGAGGGCAACGAAAATGATTAGGGGGCTGGGACATATGATTTATGAGGAGAAGCTGAGGGAATTGGGTTTATTTAGTCTGCAGAAGAGAAGAGTGAGGGGGGATTAGATAGTAGCCTTCAACTACCCGAAGGGGGGTTCCAAAGAGGATGGAGCTAGGCTGTTCTCAGCTGTGGCAGATGACAGAACAAGGAGCAATGGTCTCAAGTTGCAGTGGGGGAGGTCTAGGTTGGATATTAGGAAAAACTATTTCACTAGAAGGGTGGTGAAGCACTATAATGGGTTACCTAGGGAAGTGGTAGAATCTCCATCCTTAGAGATCCAAAGCCCTGGCTGGGATGATTTGGTTGGGGATTGGTCCTGCTTTGAGCAGGGGTTGAACTAGATGACGTCCCGAGGTCTCTTCCAACCCTAACAGTCTATGATTCTTGCTTTCTGCTGGTCTTTAGCTGCCAGGAAAAGACTGGAACTGTATCCATAGCAATGTGCAGTTCATCTTTTAAAATTTCTAGACATAGAAAGGCAATTACTTCAATGTTTATTTAAAAAAAAAAAAAACACCTGTCATGATTTATAATAGTAACAAATGACCTTTGAATCAAGCACTTCCAGACAATTAATGTCTGGGTGTTTATGGGTCTGAGTGAACACCAGCTGGTAATTAACCACCAGGAAATGCCTGTAAAGCATTTAAGCACAGGCTTAACTTTAATTACATGAATAATCTCATTGACTTCAATGAAGTCACTTTGATGAGACTGCTCATATACTTAAAATTAAGCATGTGTTCATGTGCTTTGCTGGATTGAGGCCAGAGTGCTCAACACCCTAAGGGCGGAGCCCCTGTTCAGAAAGAACTGACCTATGGTGACAATTGGATAACATAAAACTGGAATCACAATCCATTAAGTTACAACTGCTCAGGCTGCTACTTGAGTGCTATTCATTTTTGGGTGATATATAAACTTAAAATATATTATAGGTTTCTAGACCTTATTATAAAAAACATCCTCAGATCCCCTTTATTTCCAGCCCATACATAGGATTACAAATACTTGTGACACATTGATAACAATAAATTAAAGATAGAGCCTAGGAGAGATCTAAATAATACAATGAAGAGAGGAGAAGACCAGCCAGATAAATAAGTCTGAGAAAGGAAGAGAAAATAATAACTACTAGGGAAACAGAAAGAAGAAATAAGTATAAAACATGGTCTCACTAAATGGTCTTTTAAGAGGAAAGGAGGAGGTAAATAAGTAATACTAAAATGCCCAATAGGAAATACCAGATTCAATTTTTCTCATTAACACTGGCCTATATAAAGTATTTTTTGTCTCACACACACAAGAGGTGTGTTAGATATTTATAAAAGTAACTAATAATGATTTTCACAAAAGTTTAAAACTCACGTTAAACTGAAACTTCCACATTAAAGGTTAATTATGCTATTGTGACCAGCTGCAGCATCATTCTTATTACACCTCTACTCCTATATAACGCGGCCCAATATAACATGAATTTGGATATAACGCGGTAAAGCAGTGCTCCGGGGGGGAGGGAGGGGGAAGGGCTGCGCACTCCGGCGGATCAAAGCAAGTTCGATAGAACGCGGTTTCACCTGTAACGCAGTAAGATTTGTTGGCTCCCAAGGACAGCGTTATATCGGGGTAGAGGTGTATTTAGTTCTATAGCATCACAAATATTGGTAATGGTTTACAGGCAATTCTAAAAAACAGCTGGCTCCAGCATGGCTTCGTTCACAGGGAAAGCTATTTTACTGGAACCTTGTTAAATATCCCGTGGAGGGGGTAGGTGAAGGAGAGAGTCTAGCATCATGACAGCAAGCTCCCTGATGCGGCTGGCCAAGTGACGGCAAATAAGAATGCCACTTGCATAGAGAGGTGATCCATGACTAGGGCTCCCAGGCACTACAATAATACAATGATGATAAAAGCAACAACATAAGGTTCTAGCAGAAACAGTGACTGGATGCAATCCGATGAGTCATGTCACAGACTTTAAGAGCGAGCATGCAGATGTTTTAGTTTACACAGGTCTTTATACTGTGCCCATCTTTGAGGTATGTGAGCAGCTTCCAGAGCTACATTAAGCAACATGGCTACACATCTGTCATATGTTCTTTGTTGTCTCATCCTCTTCTCCAGGGGAGAAGTGCATGCAATGGAGTATCTTGTTTTGGTAAGGTCATGATTTTTATTTTAAATATGCGTATCTATGTTAGACATGGCAAGGTTAATGAAAGGCACCTTGCACTTGGAACGAAGGTGCTGAGGTTTGTGAGGATTCCTGGGGCAGTTCATACTAGTCTCAGGCTGGCCTGAGAAAGTTCTGCTCAAAGCCCAGCTTTAATCAAGCAACCAAATTTTCAAGAAATAAGATTTATAATCCTCCTTATTTTATAGATTACAATTAAAAGCTCCAGCTAGGCTATCAATACCCGCCATAGTAATATTCTTGCTATGGTTGACTTCTGTTTACATTTTATTATTGATGGATATTTTTCTTTACTTTTAATCCCATGCCTACTAGTTTGCTTTTGTTAAGGCATTTGTAAATGGAGGTTACTTACCTGTAACTGGAAGTTCTTTGAGATATGTGGTCCCTATCTGTATTCCATACGTGGGTACGCATGGGTGTCAGTCTGGAGATTCTTAACAAGCGGCATCGATTGGCCTTCACATGCACAGTTGCTTTTCTCATGCTCCAGACCAAAGGTATAAGAGCCAATGTGGGCTAACGCCTCTCCAGTTCCTCTTTTTACAGCAAATCGAATACGATCCAAGGCAGAGGGGACATAGAGCAGATAGTGGAATACAGACAGGGACCACACATCATGAAGAACTTCCCTTTCTTCTTTGAGCGCTGGTCCCTACGTGTATTCCACACGTCTGTTTCTGACAAGCAGTACTCAGACCAGAGGATGGCGCGAAGATGCCAGCGACAAAGATGTTTGAAGAACTGCAGTCCCCATCACTGCATCCACAGCGGAGGCCCAAACTAGCACATAATGTTTTGTGAACATGTGACTGGACCTCCAGGTAGCTACTCTGAATAAGTCTAATAGGAGTACCTCCTGTAGAGACGCTGTAGAAGTAGCTTATGCTCTTGTGGAGTTTGCTCTCACACCACCTGGGGGAGGGACATATGTTAATTGGTAACACATAATGATTCAATCAAAGTCCATTTAGAGATTGTCTGAGAAGATATTGCTTGTCTTTGCAACCTTTCTGCTATAGTGAGAAACAGTCTTAATCATTTTCTAATTCATTTGGTCCTTTGCAGGTAGAATGCTGGGGCATGTCTGCAATCCAAGGAATAAAGTCTTTTCTCTTCAACAGAAGCCTGGGGTTTCAGGAAGAAATAATAGCAACTAAAAATGCAACTTTCATTGAAGGGGAAGGGGGGGGCATGGAGCGTGTTGCCAAAGATTCAAATGGTGGTCTAGTGAGTATTGTCAGGATGAGACTGAGGTTCCATTGAGGTGTAGGCCTGACCACTGGTGGAAAGATTCTGACTAAGCCCTTCATTAATCTACCTGTTGTTGAGCAAGTAAAAATTGAACACCCATTTACTGGAGGAAGGCAGGAAATTGTGGCGAGATGGACCCACAGTGAACTGATGAAAAGACCCGAGTTCTTCAATGACAGAAGATAATCTAATGTGACTGAAGATCTGCAGAGCCTGAGGAACACTGATTGTGCTGTGCCCAGGTAGAAAAATGTCTCCATTTAGCTAGGCAGCAGTTCCTAGTTGAATCTTTCCTACTTTGAGTAAGAATGGTTTGGACGGCTTCCGAACATGAACATTCTAGATCTGATGCCATTTCAAACACCACACTGTGAAGTGGATCTGAATAGGGGTGTCTGATTTTGCAGTCTTCCTAAGTTAGAAGATCCGGGAAGAGGCGGTTACTTACCTGTAACTGGAGGTTCTTCGAGATGTGTGGCCCCTATCTGTATTTCACATATGGGTGTGCATGAGTGCCATGCACCTGAGTCCAGAAGTATTTCCTAGTAGTGTCTGTAGACCTGCAAGTGTGTAGTGTGTCTCCTTGTGCTCCCAGCCAAGGGTATAAGAGGTAGCATAGGTCGACACCACTCCACTTTCTCCTCTTAACATTGCATCCTCTAGTCTGAAGCAGAAGGGAAAAAGGGCAGGTAGTGGAATACAGATAGGAACTACACATCTCAAGAATCTCCAGTTAGAGGTAAGTAACCTCCTCCTCCTCTTCTTCGAGTGATGGTCCCTCCCTATGTGTATTCCACACGTGGGTGACTTGCAAGCAGTGATCAGTGCAGAAGTGGGTATGAGGATGCCAATGTAACTGCCATCTACAATAAGGCATCACCCACGGCTGCATACGTTATGGAGTAGTGTGCTGTAAATGTGCGGACAGAGCATCATGTCGCGACTCGGCAGATGTCCTGCCATGGCACATCCGCCAGAGAGGCTGAGGAGGCAGCCTTCACCCATGTAGAATGCGTTGTGACTCCGCCAGGAGGAGGTAGGTTGGAGTATTTGTAGCATTTAAGGATGCACCCTGACACCCATTTAGCAATTTGTTGGGACGAGACGGCTTGTCACTTTGACCGTTCAACGAAGGCAACAAAAAGTTTAGGTGACTTCCAAAAGAGACAAGTCCTATGGAGGTAGAACGCTTGGGCACAGATGCCAAGGAAGTACAGAGTTCTGTCGGCGGGAGAGGTGTGAGGCTTTGGGTAGAACACAGGCAAGTGGATGGATTGACTGAGGTGGAATTTGGACACCTTCTCCTTGTTAAATATAATGTGGCGCGGGCGGGGGAGGGGGCGGATCTGGCATCATGGCAGCAAGCTTACTGACATGTCTGGCCGAGGTAATGGCAAATAAGAATGCCATTTGCATAGAGAACATGTTGCCATTGGTTCAAAGGGTGGTCTCATGAGGGCAGAAAGAATGAGGTTACGGTCCCATGGGGGCATGGGCTTCACCAATCAATGGAAAGGTGTTGATCAAGCCCTTCTTTAAGTGCACAGTGATAGGGTGTGTAAAGACGGATATGCCATCCATTGTGGGAGAAAGGTGCTAAGTGCTGCCAGATGCACTCAAATAGAGTTGAGAGCCAGTACTTACATTTTAAGGGCAAGGAAATAGTCCAGGATGGTCACTGTGTCCCTGGAGCGGTGGTGGTGATGGAAGCATCTAGGAACCATCTCCATTTAGTGCAGCAGCACGTTCTTGTGGATTCCCTCCTACTTTGGGTGAGGATTTGCCGAACCGGGGCGGAGCATGCACAGTCTACACTTGATGCCCATCCAAATACCAGACTGTGATATAAAGAGGGTCTGGATTGGGATGATGGAGTCATCCCTGACCTTGTGTGAGGAGATCTGGGAGCATGCAGAGACAGACTGGTGGTGGGTGAACCAGAACTTCCAGGGACAGTAGGGTGCTGTGAGGATGACAGTGGTCTTGTCCCGGTGAATCTTGCGGAGAACCTGCGGCAGGAGGGGAATGGAGTGAAAGCCATAATAGGTCGCCCGTCCAGGAGAGGCGAGTGTTGCCTTGAGAGCCCTTGCCTAGAACTCTGCTGGAGCAATAGAGGGGGACTTTCTGAAGCCCTTGAGAGACAAACGTTCCACCGGGAGGTGCCACACCATGCGAAGAGGTTGTGGAGCATGGTATCGTGTAGCTCCCACTTGTGGTTGAGGTATACAGCTTTGCTGAGCATGTCGTCTAGGGAATTTTGGGGCCTGGTGCGTGGCCTCAAGCATGACCTGGTTCCTGATGCACCAGTTCCAGAGCCGAATAGATTCGGAGCAAAGGGAGGGACCCAGCTCCACCCTGTTTGTTGATTTATGCCACAGCAGTAATATTGTCAGAGAAGCTGAATCTGAAGGGACCATATGAGCGGGAGGAAGGCCTTGCATGTGAGACGGACTGCCCTGAGTTCTAATATGTTTATGTGCAGACTGGTGTGCGCTGTATGATGGCCTAAGTGGGCTCCCCACTCCACGAGGAAAGTATCTGTCTTGATAGTGGCCTGTGGTGTGGAGGAGTTGAAGGAGGTACCAATCATGATCTGGAATGGATCTGACCACCAGATGAGGGAGGTCAACACAGGCATGGGATATGGTCTCTGCTGGGCTCGTAGGTGGAGAGAAGCCAAACTTGTAGACAGCGCATGTGGAGCCATCCATGCGGTGTCATTTGAGTGCAGGCCACCATATGACTTAAAAGGGAGAGGCATTATTGGACTGTGCTGTGGGGTTTGAGGTGAAGGCACGAGACGAGGGTGTTCATCAATGTGAAGCGGTCTGCTGGGACGAAGGCTCATGCTGCGATTGAGTCCAGCCTTGCCCCTATGAAGTATATTGTCCGTGTGGGTGTCAAAAAAGACTGTCTTTGTTGACACAAATACCCAGGAATGCCAGGAGGCCAAGAACACAGTGGATTGCGGAGAGCACTTCCTGTTGAAATTGTGACACGAGGAGCCAGTCGTTAAGGTAGGGTGTAGTGGGGTTGCTGACCCACTCCAGAGAAAAAGGGCTGGAACAGGCTAGAGGCGCTGCGCAGACCAGCAGCCTATCAGCAAAGGCCTGTGGAGAGCCAATCGGGGCCAAGAAAGAGGCAGCCAATCAGGGCCAGGCTGGGCCATATATAAAGGCTGCCTAGCTAAGGAGAAGGCAGTCTCTCCCTGACTAGCAAGGGAGGAGGACGGGCTCTGGAGATAAGGAGGTAGCACCTTGGACAGAGCAGTGCTGGGCAGGCTCGGGGGAGCAGGGGAGAGCTCCTGCCCAGATGCCTGCCAGGCTGCGACCCCTGCTACAAAGGGTCGAGAAGGTGCACGGGGCCAAAGGGGAAGTGGCCCAGGGAAAATAGGCAGACAAGAGGGGAGCAAAGGAGGGCAGAGAGAGGCTGCTGCTAGAGGGTCCCTGGGTCAGGACCCAGAGTAGCAGGTGGGCCTGGGTGCCCCCTTTCCCCCCTGGCACTGCACCTGGCCACAGAGAAGTGGAGCCGAGATAGACTGCAACTGGTTCCTGAGAGAAGAGGCTAGACTTTGGGGTTGTGGTTGGCCACCGAGGCAGGTGCAAGCTGAAGGACTGCTGTTAACACACACACACACACACACACACACACACACACTCCGGAAGGGAGTGAGACTGGAGTAGTGGGTACTGCCGGAGAGCAGTGTCCTGAAGCGGACACCGCCGAGCAGGGAGCAATGTGGTTCCCAAAGCAGCGGAGCAGGCGACGGGCGAGACACCATGCATCGAGGGCGCTCCACAGCTGACAAGCGCTAATTCTTGGAGCAACCAGTGGTGGTGAGGCGTCGCCCTGCCACGTAGGGAAATACTGCGTGGCCTAGACATCACATCTGGGCCACTGCCACTGTTAAGATCTTTGTGAACACTCTTGGTGCTTTTGCTATGCTGAATGGAAGGACCCAAAATTGGTAGTTGTGGTGTTCCACCCGGAAATGGAGAAACTTCCTGTATGATGAGTAGATGTCCATGTGGAAGTAAGCATCTTTCATGTCAAGAGCCGTGAACCATGCTCCCTCGAGGAGGGATAGGATGATCGATGCCAGCGTCACCATCTGGAATTTGGATTCCTGATAAACATATTTAGTAAATGAAGATTGTGAATGGGGTGGCATCCTCTGCCCTTCTTTGGGATGAGGAAGTACAGTGAGTAAAAGCCTCTCCCACGGTATTGGGGCAGGATGAATGAGGAGTAGAATGCCTGCTTCTTGTTGGAGGAGGATTTGGTGGGATGGCGATGAGGTGGGAAGGAGAGGAACTATCAAGCATCTGTGGTGGATGATATCCAGTACCCAATTGTCCATTGTGGTCTTGCCCCAACAATGGGCAAATAGGGTGAGATGGCACCTGAAGATGACCTGGGGTGTGACATTGAAGGACGTTCACAGGTCTTTATTTGCATAGCAAATTGGCGTTTGGCCTGCAGCTGGGAGAGGGTCAAGGAGGTGGTCATGGTGGAGGTAGGGAATAGAGACCTCTGAGACTGCTGCCGTCAAAGTGGAAGCTCTTGTAGGTGCTGATAATAGGTTGGGTAAGATGTGTGTGGCCGCAGGCAAAAGGGTTGTTTCTGGTGTCTGTATCTAGGGTCAGAGCGTAACTGTCAAGGGAATGTAGCATGGATCTCGAATCTTTGATAGAGCGCAGGGACTTGTCCATCTTTTCATTGAAGAGGTTGGACTCATCACTGGAGAGGACCTCGATCGTATTTTGCACCTCCCTGGGGAAGCCAGAGGATTGGAGCCACGAGTCCTTGTGTATGATTATACCAGTGGCTACTGATTGAGAGGCAGTGTCGGCTGCATCCACTGCTGCCTGGAAGGCAACCTTGGTTGCCAGTCCCCCTTCATCCACCAGCGTCTAGAACTGCTCCTAGTATTCTAGTGGAAGCTTATCCTGGAACTCTGCTGGCCTGTTGTAGTTGTTAAAATCATACTTGGCTAGCAGAACCTGATAGTTGGAAATATGGAACTGCAGCCCTGCAGATTAAAAGAGCTTCCTGCCCAGCATGTCCAGCCTCTTGGCCGCCTTATCAGGGGGGTGGAGTTTTGTGGTTGCTGTCTTGCCCATTCAGGAGTCATGTGAACAACCAGGAAATTGGGGGAAGAGTGGATGAGTAGGAATTCGGCCCCCCTCACTCCTCACAAAGTACCATCCCTCCACTCGCTTGGGTGTGGGTGCACATAAGGCAGGTGTGTGCCACACTGCAGGGGCCAGTTCCATGACGAGCACCACCCTGGAGAGGCCTGGGGGTTGGAGGATGTCCAGCAGCTGATGTTGTTGGTCCTGGACTTCCCCCAAAGGAATCTGCAGGTCCGCAGCCACCCTTTATAGCAGGTTCTGGTATTGCCAGTGATCATCCTGCTGAGAGAGTGGGAGAGGGATGATCGCCTCGTCCAGCAACAAGGATGCTCTAGTAGGGACAGGTGGAACAGACAGTACCAGCTCGATATCCTCCCCTTTCTCGTACACCAACAAGGCAGGCAGGTGTACAGGGGATGCCTGGCATGAAGCCTGGGATGGTTCTTGATGTCTCTGGTCCTCAAAGGCCAGAAGGAGGGGTCTATCGGTTGCGGCAGGCCCCATGGGAAAGTGGCACCAGGCCTCAGTCTGGAAGTTAGGGAGGTCTGGTTCACACATCCAGGCTCTGGTCTGGCATCAGGGAAGATGGCAGTTCCACATCCGAGAAGTCCTCAGAGTCGGAAGATGGTGTTATCAATGGCATAACCGCTGGTACCAGAAGGCTGCAGTGCAGCGTGAAAGGAGCAGTTTCTCTGGTAGGAGGAGAGGGGTTCAACCTCTGCCATGGGGATGTCCCATCTGAGTGGAGGGCCCCAGAGGAGCAGAGACTGTGGGTAGGGGAGGATCAACTCCTCTGCCATGTGGCCGGGGTCCATGGAGCACCCATCGAGATGGCTGAGGTACCTGGTGGAGAGTGTGGGGTCAACTGGTCCGCAGGACACTGTCGGAGCAGGTGGTGTCATGTGCATCAGTGAGCATTCTGGAGGTTTCGGTACTGGGTTTGCCATCGGATCCCATCTGCTTTTCCCTCCAGCCAGGGGGGTCTTCAGTGCCAGCCTGGCAGGAGCCATGCACGATGTCTCACCCAACCTGGCACGGCGCGATTCGGGGAGGGAATCCTGCACTTATGAGCAGTCCTCTGCGGGGACCTGCTCTTGTGACTGAGAATGTTTTTTGCTTTCATGCCAGGACTTGTCCTTGTCCTTCAGTATCAACGGTTCTGCAACGTAAGTGGTGCTTAGAGAGGTGCTCGCGGTAAGTTGTGGCTACTGCACAGGGAGTCCTCCTGGGCCAGGATCCAAGTGTGCTTGGGGTCACATAGCCTCTTCCATGAGATGCTTACGGAGACAGAGTTCACAGGCTTCCTTGGTCCTGGGCAGGAACTTTCAGATAACAGCAGCGCACATCTCAGCACAGTGAGCTAAGCGCTGTGGAATGTCGTTGCTGCTGCAACATTGTCAAGGCTGCTAAGCTGTTACAGTTGTTCAGTGCTTCCGTTCTTGGATCTCTGGCATTATCAGCATGAGCAGAGAGCAGTCTTAATTCAGCAAACCTCAATGTTACTCCAGAAAGACCGCAGGCTCGGTTCAGTGGCGAAGGCACTCAGCCGAGTTTATTGTTGACGAAACATACTAGTGTCCTGGGTCCGTGGTTACAGGTACACTAACAAATGTATGCCTGCGACAATGGTACCAGGTCATCCAGCACACCAGGATGCTGCCCCCTAAGCTGGATATAGGTGCCCCTCCTATGACTTCTCTTTTTATACACTGATACAAATAAGTTACGTATTACGCTCCTGACGTGGTTAGTTACCAAGCCTACACCTTGTACCTGCTAGTTCAAACAAAACATCCTTATCCATTAGCCTGTTGTCCCATCCTTATCTTACAAGAGGTTGGTGTGTTCCTGTACCATGTGTTTATGTATTTACTTGAGAATCTGGATGTTCTTGTACCATTCTCTCTGGTCAGGAATGTGCAGGCCTACTCTGTGAACCAAAGGCTGTGAACCAGTTAGTTATGCCTAGGGGCACGTCTTCACTACCCGCCGGATCGCGATCTATCTATCGGGGATCGATTTATCACGTCTAGTATAGACGCGATAAAATCGATCCCCAGTGGCTCGGCCGTCGACTCCGGAAATCCACCGCGGCAAGAGGCAGAAGCCACCGTCCTCACAGCCAGGTAAGTCTACCAAAATACGCAACTTCAGCTATGCTAGTCACGTAGCTGAAGTTGCGTATCTTAGGTTGACCCCCACCCCCCCGCCGTAGTGTAGACCTAGCCTAGGGCTCCAGCAAGGCCTACATACACCCCACCTAGACAGTAGAGGTACTACTGGTGCTCATTGGTCACGGAGAAGGAGTGCAGCAGGAGACACTGTTTTTGAAGCCCAGGATCCTGGGTATATTCCCTGGTTGGGATGGAATCACACTTCTAGTATACTAGAACTACTAAAAACTACGTACACATATATAAATGGAGAAATAACTCTCTTAGCGAGCTAAGAGCGAAAGGAACAAGAGGTTTTGGACTCAGTGCCCCTTACTCTCAAGTGAAGCACTGGAAAATGGGTCCTTGGGCTTTACAGCTTTAGGCTCTGCTCTCAAGCTCATGTCCAGAGGGCTGCTGCTTGTCAGTTGGGGCCGACATATAGTGGATTTCCCTGGCTCAGATCAGAGTGAGGGCTCATAGCCTTCTGGGTGTTTCCTCAACCAAAGCTGATGAGGGGGGAAACGAGCAAAAGATGCCGCACTTCGAGGAAATATGCATCTTACCCAAACAGTAGAAGTTGGTGGTAGTCTCTCACACGGAAAGAACAAGGGCAAGAGACCCAATTCTTGAACTCTGGGCATAGATCCAGACTATGAGCAGGACTTCCCAGCAAAGGGAAAAACAAGATATATAAACTATACTATAAAAAAAATATAACTATGCTAGCCTAAAAACTATTTGTGATATCTATTTACAGGCTATAAAAAAAGAAGCTGGAGAAATCTGTAGACAAAGGATTCCGACTGAGGCCATGCAGTGGTAAGAAGGAGAGGCATCAGCCTGCAGTCTCTTATACCTTTGGTCTGGAGTACGAGGATATTGACTGTATATATACTGCCCAATGGACACAGCTTATTAAGAATCTCTGGGACTCGGATGCATGCATTCCTACATATAGAGTACACATAGGTACCAGCACTCAAAGAACTAGTGGTATAGACCAACTTTTCTGTGTATTATTAGATGCTCCCAAGGAAGGGAAACAGACCAGGATTGAGAAACCAACCTAGTCACTCGGTCAAATGTGAGAGGAATGTGGGCCCCATACCCAAAGGAAAGAAACAAGGAACTTGGCATTAGCCAGTGTGGGCACAAGGAAAGATCAAAGACCTTTCGAGGGCTAGGCACAGTTACCTCCTCCTCCTATATATTACATTTTGTTGTACTGTACAATAATGCTCAAAAATCAGATGGTTGTGAAAACGAGAGCCATGCTGGGGAAGGCAGGCTGGTAGAATTGTGAATGACTAAAAACCACTGTGGTCAGAGCCCATCAGGCTGTCAGACCAAGGGAGTTGAAAGGAGAGAACAATTGAAGAGCTCACAATCTCTTTCTTTCCATCATATCAAAGATTTACTGCATGTACCAAACTAAGAAAAGACTGAAAGCTGAAACAAGGTTAACAGGCAGTATCAGCATGGAACTGGAATACAATCAATCAGAGACCTAAGCACTATTAAATCACCTGAAGGCACTCAATTAAGTGGAATTACCAGTCCAATTACACAGCAGCCATTGCCATTTAGTATCAGGTTTAAATTGATTCCTTTGCAGACCTCCCACTTAAGCAGAATTTCCAGTAAAGGCTTGGTCTACACTACATACATACTTTGGTATAACTATGTCACTCAGAGGTGTGAAAAATCCACATCTCTGAGCCATGGTTATATTGACCTTAACCCCAGATAGACAGTGCTATAACACAAGAAAGTATTTTTTCATGCAACACACTGTCAACCTCTAGAACTCCTTGCCAGAGGGTGCTATGAAGGCCAGTACTATAATGGGGTTCAAAAGGGAGCTAAATAGATTCATGGAAGATAGGTCCATCAATGGCTATTAGCCAGGATGGGCAGGAATGGTGTCCCTAGCCTCTGTTTGCCAGAAGCTGGGATTGGGTGACAGAGCATGGATCACTTGATAATAACCTGTCGGTTCATTCCCTTTGGAGCACCTGCCATTGGCCACTGTCAGAGGACAGGATACTGGGCTTGATGGACCTTTGCTCTAACCCAGTATTGCCGTTCTTATGTAACATAGCTACCGCGTCTTGTAGAGGTGGAGTTATTAAGCCAATGGGAGAGCTCTCTCCTGTTGGCATAGAGCATCTTCGCCAGATGTGCTACAGCTGTAGTGTAGACCTGTCTTAAGAGTGCCAAGAATAAGTGGCAGATACTGTATAGAATTTTCATTAGAATTTGTTCTCTTTGGTAAACTGTAGTTATGCTAACACAGAGAGTAGAGTTCATTCTTCCATCAGCAGGTGGACACTATGGACTACACATATATAAGGTATTCTTGAGGCAGGGGGTGAGTAGTTAAAACTCCTCCAGTCACAGCTGTTTTCCCATATTGAGCAGGGTAAACAAGCTTCTAAAATTTGGCTCAGGTAGCTATTTATTCAATTTTTCTCTTACATATTTCTCTAACATTAAATTCCTTTAATTATTATTATTATTAACAACTAGTCTGGTTCTTCCTCATACTATATGGTTTATCTTATAAAGTTAACTTTATAAGTATATGTAGTTTGATTTTCCTTTGATCTCTTCTCAGTTTGTGTGGCTACCTGATAGTTTATTGTTCTGTTTCTTTCAGATTTACAAATGTAGCATTCTAAATGGACTTTTCCCCATCTTTGTAATTCTTAAGTTTATTAAAAATGTTTTTTGTGTAATAGCCTTGTTGAATACATATATAAATACCACAATATAACCACAAATCTGTATATTTATATCTGTTTTTTACCTCTACACAGGTTTTCATCCCTGAGGCAGCAGCATAATGCAAAGGTGTATTTTTTTTATTATCAACAGCATCAATAGCTGCTCTTTCATATTCTCCTTGGTCAAGCTTTGCTCCTTTCCATTTTAGGATCATTTGCAGACACTCTGCTCTTCTGATGTCATCTTCAGAGGGTCGTGCCAAGCGAGGATGGAGAGCTCCCTCAGCGATCATAATTTGAGGTCCCATACACAGCAAGTGCATAGATGTCTCATTGTGCACATTTCGTTTATTTGGGTTTCCATCTCTAACAAAAAGAAAAGTCCTACATGGAAACATGAAGAAAAATAGTCAGATATAATGTAATTTATTATTTTGATACAGTAAGTTAAAGCAGAGAAGTTCCATTATGGCTGCTACTCTCTTCTAGCCAAGATTTTGAATTTATCCAATTCAGTGATAAATTAAAAATATTTCACAGGTGTGAACAGCTGGTTATGACCTTAGTCTCTTGAGTTGTGCTGCTAAAATATGGAAGTAAAACTAAAAATATTATTAATCTTTCTCATTTGTGTGGTGCTCCTGGGTTGCTTTAAATTGCCCCCTTCATTCTCTTCCAAAGGCCCCAAATTGCTTTGACCTTCCTTTCCATGGAAGAAGGCTGGATGTAACTCACTCCAGAGTTCATGGATCCTGCTCTGAATGCTGACTCTCATTCAAGAGAGACTTGAGGTGTGTTTCTTCCCTCCAGGCACAATTACTCCCAACCCCTGTCCATTACTCTTGGAAGTGAGTAACTGTCAAAATCAGCCATAAACTCTAGTCTCAGAGTAGCAGTAAACTACAGCACCACCAAAACACCCCTGAATAGTGTATTTTACTCACAATGCAAGAAAAAAAAAATCTTCTGTGCAATAAATACAACTGATACACGAAGAAACAGAAGAAGATTCAGAATACATATTAAAATTCGTATCTTAGCAGAATTTGTAAATATTCTGACATGGATCACTTCTATTTATTGACTTATTGTTTTAATACTGATATAACTCATGATTTGCAAAAGCACGCCGACAGTTACAGACTTTTCCACCTTTAAAATGCAGTCAGTGTTTTTTAACAATATCTTTTCTTATTTTTTCCCCCACCAGACACTAACTCATTCAAGACAAAGGTACCAATGATTTTCTTTCTTCAAAGTATTTCATAAGTATTTTAAAATTTAGATAGTTATTTTTTTTTCGACTAGCAATGCAAGAATCGAGAAAAGTTTCTTCCACAATATGTAAAGTTTTACACTCAGAGGTCTAAGGCTTGGTCTACACTAAACCCCCAAATCGAACTAAGGTACGCAACTTCAGCTACGTGAATAACGTAGCTGAAGTCGACGTACCTTAGTTCGAACTTACCGCCGTCCAGACCCGGCAGGCAGGCTCCCCCGTCGACTCCACGTATTCCTCGCGGCGAGCAGGATTACCGGAGTCGACGGGGAGCACTTCTGAGTTCGATTTATCGCGTCCAGACTAGACGCGATAAATCGAACCCAGAAGTTCGATTGCCTGCCGCCAAACCAGCGCGGTAAGTATAGACAAGCCCTCAGTAATGAGCCCCTCCCCGCTCCAAGGAATGAGGGGCTTAAGTAGGGGCTGCCAGTCTGGTTCTCCCCCTCCTAAGCAAATGAGTGGGAAGGGGATAGAGCCTGGTTTTTGTCCTGCTCCCAATGCAAAATCTCATGCCCCAGAGCCAGTCCATATGGGGAAGTAATATGCACCAGTGAAAAGGTGCAGCTTTCTTCTCCTCTGAAGCTATGGGAAAGCAACAGATTGTGATTCCTGGAGTCACAATCTGGTTCCTGCTCAGCTTTACATTACCCCTTACACAGGCAGGATTATAAAATTACAATCCAGTTTTGAGAGAAGAGAATTAGGGCATGTTACACCAGTACAATGCGGTCCCAACTTGATTGGGCCCTTGGGCTCTACTGGAAAAATAATTATCCTTAAGGGAACATAAGCAATTGGCAATTTGTGGGAGGGAGAAAATGGGGTCTTTGTAAATGGCTGGGAGGAATCTGCAGCAGGGTAATGAATTCAAGGGAAAAAGAAAGATAATAGCAGGGAATGGAGTGGGAAGCAGAATGGATCAGCTGGGAGGAGCTAGGAGATGGACCAGGGACTTTGCATGCATTCGAAAAGGTCATTTGCAGAGACACAACTGCTCCAACCCCAGCCACATGCAAAATCAGCCAAACTCTCGGTCCACCCATACTCCAGCTGCTCCTTGCTTTAATGTGAAGTCCTTCGGACTCCCTCCTCACTCACCTCACAGCTTGTGAGAACCAAAAGAACCCAAAATACAGTAATACTTAATTTGTAACTGTATTTTGGAATTTCACTGAAGACATGTAAGGGCATGAAAAAATAACCTGAAAGCCAGTTAAAAAGTAGTTCCCAGTTCCTTTCAGCCACCAGCCTTATTGACCACCAGCCTTATAAGACAAATGAAGAGATTGAATTTTTTTTTAAAAGTACTCTGTCTGCCATATTTGAAAAGGTGACTTATTTTATACTATCTGCTTTTTCATTTTACTCATATTTACTTCAGTCTTTCTTTCCAAAGAGCATCTGTTGTGACGCTGGCAGACCAGGTCAGATCAGGGCCACAGGCCAATTTGGTTGTACACCTTTACCCCAATATAACACTGTCCTTGGGAGCCAAAAAATCTTACCACATTATAGGTGAAACCGTGTTATATCGAATTTGCTTTGATCCGCCGGAGTGCTCAGCTCTATCCCCCAGAGCACTGCTTTACCGCGTTATATCCGAATTCGTGTTATATCAGATCGCGTTATATCGGGGTAGAGGTGTATTAGTATAGACCTAAGTGAGTAATGTATAAGTATGTATTCAGATGTTTAAACTTTATGAAAACTAGTGAAATGTTATTTGTATTGTTTTCACTTATCTGTTCCTGTTATAAAGTAATAGCAAACATTTGCATTGTGTATACCCATGTAACTAAATAACCCACTAAAGAAACTTTGTGAAATGCTAATGAAGGACTTTATCAGAAAAGATGCTAATTCCAAAGCAAAAGGCATCATGATGATGACCAGAGGTCAAAAGACTAAGTATATTCGTCACTCCTTATCATCAAAGAAAAAGCCATGTGAGCAGAGACACTGTCAGCTTGTCTTCTGTCAGAAGAAGATATAAAAATGGATTCAAAGATAGATCGCTCATCTCTGGCCTGTTTGGACTCTTACAGGGAATGTACCATATGCAAAACAGAGATCCCCAGAGACAATCTTGGTACCCTGAAAGACTTTTGAGAAACTGCAGTTCATTACATCACTGCCACCAATTGGAGTTACAAACTGTGATTCACCTGTATATATATTTTATCTGCTTCAACCTCTCAATAACTCTCATTCTTTTTTCTTAGCTAATAAATCTTTAGTTAGTTTACTATAGAATTGGCTGCCAGCATTGTCTTTGGTGTAAGATCTGGAGTACCAATTGATCTGGGGTAAGTGACTGGTTTCTTGGGACTGAGAGAAATCTGATGTGCTGTCATTTTTGGTTAAAGTGACCATTAATCACAAAGTTCAGTTTGTCTGGGTAGCAAGATAGGCTGCAGAATCTAAGGGGACTGTCTGCAACTCCATGGTAAGACTGGTATGGCGACCGAGGAATTCACATTTGTTAAAGGCTTGATGAAATCTAATTACAGAAAACTCCATCAGTTTGGGGTATCTGCCCTGTTTCTGACAGTCTGCCCTGAGGTACGCACTCACAGTTGTTAGTCACTCCAGACAGCGTGACATGTGCATTTAATGTTTTCAAGGTAGATAGACTTTACATTCTTCTAGCAAATTTAGGATGATAGACAGAATTACTAAACTATCAACCTTAAAAAAAATTGTGCAGTAATTTCCTACCATCATTTCCTATTGTGACCTCTAATCTGACCCTAGAACATTTACTACAGATATCTCAATATTTATTCCACTCTGTATGCATCCGAAGAAGTGGGCTGTAGTCCACGAAAGCTTATGCTCTAATAAATTTGTTAGTCTCTAAGGTGCCACAAGTACTCCTGTTCTTTTTACTACAGATTGTTCATCTGTAAAACATTTTAGTCAACAAATAAACAACTTCTCTTAAGAGAGAAGTGGAAAATTGAAGCACATATAATAGCAAGAATCTTTTATAGTTTACAGTTATTGCATGTACTAATTAACTATGACAAAGAGTCTTTATAAAAGATAGTATCTATGAAGCAATAATTAGACTGGATACAAGAAATGTAAAAATTTGCAAGCAGAGACATTTAAGTCTGGTACAGTGACCTTTCAGAATTCAAAAATTTTCCATGAAACATACTCCAGGTTTTAAATCAGTCATTTTCAAATTCTTGATTTGGTGACTCCTTTCACACAGCAAGCCTCGGAGTGCAACTCCCCCTTATAAATTAAAAACATTTTTTTTATATTTAACACTATTATAAATGCTAGAGGTGAACCGGGGTTTGGGGTGGAGGCTCACAGCTCACAACTCCCCACATAATAACCTCATGACCCCCTGAGGGGTCACGACCCCCAGTTTGAGAACCCCTGTTTTAAATGAAGCGCTCCATGCTACACTGAAGTTAGTTATGGAAACATTTCACCATATTTACTAACATAATAGAAATGGGCAGTGATTATTTACAGCAACTTTGATAGTGAATAACAGCCTAATTTTCCCACCATTGCTCACTGGGAGTAGTAACTTATGTCATGGCTATAGGGCTAACTGCACCTCTCTCCACTTTCTCTGAGTGCACCCCCTTAGGTATCAGGCCTTGTGCTTTTATCTCTCCTAAGGTGAAATTCTGCAATTCTTCCACTCTTAGACCAGGCCTTGGACTACAGAACCCTGTACGCTCTCAATAGTGCCCACCCAGCTGGTCTGACTGGGTTCAGCACCTGCGGTTCTTCGCTTTGGGTGTCTGTGACCAGCGCTGTATACAGCAAGCAGACAGCTCTCTATAATCAAAGTATTGTTTAACAGTAGGAACAAAGCATTTAGGGCAAAAAAGGATTTTAAAACAAAAAGTCTACTTGAATGTCTATCTTACCTAAAGGTTTTCCATCCTCTGATGGTAGCTTAGGCAGGCCTAACTTCTTCAGACACCCCAGCATGTCCTGCGTCAGTCTGGGCCCCCTGAACAACTCCCCCCAACAATTACCATCGCTTGAGAGGGTGTTCTTTTTAAACTGCTCCAGTCCTTTTGATCTTCTGGTTCCCAGTCCTTAGCTCTGTTTGCCAAAACCAGTTCTGTAAATTGGCTGGAGCCAGGAGGTAGAATCTTCAAAGCTAATAGCACAGGCATTTTTTTAAAAAAACCCTTAAGTGTTTACCCCAGAGGTGGCTTATCTTGAATCATTATTTTCTTTCTTGCTTGTTTTTGTTACAGTCTCCTGTAACTAAACCAATGTTCATACAGTAAACATCCTAATAACCAGATCAACATACAATATTCATAAGTTATTACAGTGCAGTTTCAATTCTGTCACACCTTACTCCATGCGTAGTCAGGATGGCAGAAATAAGTCCTAAAGAAGTGCACATGTAGTGTGGTATAAAGGATTAATTGGCATGAATTTGGGATTGCCATTACTAATGAGCAGGGAAGTCATGACTGAATTAAGCGCCAACAGAACCTTAATACCATACCACACAATTAAGTATTTTATATGCCACATATTTTACACAAAATCTATTTTACAAATGTTTTAGAGAGAGTTTTAAAAAATAATTATTGGAACTATTTTTTTATTCCTCTACCTATAAAGTCAACTACCTTATTCACCAAGATTGCACTATCCTGACCTCAGAGCAACCCATAAAGACATGTAAGAATGATCTAAATTAAGTATTATGTACATAAAATGTCACAATTTAAAGTCTGATATTTAAGGGCTAATGGTCTTGGTCCCATTGGGGAAGCTGGGAATCTCCCCTTTCCAACAGTAGCGCTTACATGCGTAACCATGCAAGAATGTGAGTTGAACTATAAAGCATTTTTTAAATATATAGAAAGGCTACTACTGGTCCAGCAATGATTAACAGCATCTAACCATTTCTCCCTCTATCTTAGGGGGGCAGGGAGAGGAGGGAAGAGTCATAGCCAGATCCCCACAGCAGAAGCTTCTTCTCCTGTTGCTGCAAAGTGGTATTCCTCCAGGAAACAATGCACTCTAAATATGTAACAGTCTGACCTATGCTGAAGAAACCTTCCCTTTGATTCAGCATACCTCACACAATTCTACCTGTTGTCTACCTTCCCTACTTTCTTGATTACAAGCTCAAGAATGGCAGTGTCTCCAAACAGACCATTCTACAGCCATTTTCCTGATCCCCTCCCAACAGAGACAGCAGTGACAGCACTGGCAGATGACCTCCTCCTTTTCTTGGCCATAAACAGGGGGAGAACATTTACACTCATACTCCTCAATCTCTCTATAGCATTTGATACAGTTGACCAGAGGTAGAGATTGAGATGCCACGGTCTCAAACGGCAGCTGACAATGAGGACAATACCCAGATATACCTTCTATTCCAATAGCACCACCTTTCAACTATCCCAATGCCTGGCTGAGACTGATTTAACTACAAGACAGCTGGCTGAAGCTGACTATAGTGGGGTGGTTTGGGAAGTCAGCAGGCCTATTGGTCTGTGACTCCAACTCCCACCTTTATGTCAGTTCAAGGTGTCCCAGCCCTCTGGATGAGGTCTTAGTTGGACTGGCCTCATTGACAGCAATCCCTAGCTCTGCACTCCTTGAGGAAAGGGATCATAGGTCTGAGGTGGGTAGGAGGACCCAGGCCCTCCCTGTCCACCAAGTCCCAACCCAGGTGCCTGAAAGTGAAGTAGCGTGCAGTGGCCTATGTTCAGCTGGTCTCTTTGCTCACCTTCCCCATGGCCATTTCCTACCACGCCTGTGTCTCAGTTTGGGGTGTGGTCACAGTAGATTTAAAAAGTCTTTATTTCTAAACCCCACAGATTAGGGCTGATGCCTGTAGCTTTCTTGAGCCTTTGCCTCAGTTCTCCCTCCATTTTGGGAGCGGGAAGACTCACAGCCAGGTTCCCTCAGCAGAAGCTTCTTCTCCTGTTGCTGCAGAGTGGTACTCCTCCAGGAAACAGCCTCTTTCTTTCCCCTCTTGCCTGGGGCTGCTGAAGATCTCTTTATACTGGCCTTCTCCCAGGAACAGTACTACTCCAACCCTTCTCTTGTCTCAGTCTTAGTGTGGGGTTTGTAAACTCCGTCACACTGACACTGAGCAAGATAGAGAGGACGTTAGTGGGAAGAAGGAAACACTTTGAAGATCTAGCTATCATCATAACAACCCGTGTCAAGAGACTTTACTAGAAATCATCAAATCAGTCCCCAGCAATGGGGTTCTTCTTGACTCCTCAGCAGCTGGAGCCTGACATAACTGCTACTTTAAAAAATGCCTTCTTCCGCCTAAAATAGAATGGGCATATTTTTCCAACCTGTCAGACAATGATTTAGCCATGGTGATTCGTGTCCTTTTGACCACCAGGCTAGATTATTGAAACTCATTTTACCTAAATACAGGCATTCCAACAATAAAAGCACTGTTAGTCCAACAGGCCACCTGCTCAGCAGCACCAGACATCTAAAACATAACACCCAGGTGGATATGCTTACTACATTCACTCCACATAGAATAAGTTCACAGCCTTGATCTAAATTTTTGACATTTGCCATGGAAATGGCCCTAGGTATCTTATGGGTACGTTTTTGCTGGGGGGGGGGGGGGGGAGGGCGGGAAAGGTACATTTTTACATCAAGATAGCTAACTCAAGAGAGCTATCTCCATGTAAAACCTAGTGGAGACAAGGCACTGAAGGTGCCATGATGCAACTTGTCAAGGTCAACCCTATATCCCACCTTCTGGGGCTGATCTTGACTAGCTACATTCAGGTAAAAACAACATGTGCCTTGTCTCCATTAGGATTTTACACGGAGATAGCTATCGATGTAAAAATGAACCTTTTTTGCAGTGAAGATAGAAGCTTAGAGAACATCTTTCTCCTTCCACGATGACAAATTTAGCAGCTGCATTCTTCAGGAACAACAAAGCAATCAAATTCAAGGGAGAAGCTTGAGACAGAGCTTTCTCGGCAACAAAGCCAAGGCTTTGGAACTCATCACTGAAGGGGATATAAGAATGACCAATATTCTCAATATTTCTCAGAATGAAGAATAAAAAACTCACTTCTTTGAGTTTGCTTTACCACAGCTGTAACTTAAAAAAAAAAAAAAAGAGAGAGAACGTAAAAGAGATTAAATCAAGAAGGAAGGAGTTACAGAAAGGGATAGAAGAGGAGTGGAGGAAATAAAAGGTGGTGCTCAGATACTGCAGTGATGGGTGCCAATACAAAAACTTATATAGCTAAAGCAGGGGTAGGCAACCTATGGCACGCGTGCCGAAGGCGGAACGCGAGCTGATTTTAAGTGGCACTCTCACTGCCGGGGTCCTGCCCACCGGTCCGGGGGACTCTGCATTTTAATTTAATTTTAAATGAAGTGACAAGCATTTTTAAAACCTTATTTACCTTACATACAACAATAGTTTAGTTATATATTATAGACTTATTGAAAGAGACCTTCTAAAAACGTTAAAATGTATTACTGGCACACAAAACCTTAAATCAGAGTGAATTAATGAAGACGCGGCACACCAATTCTGATAGTTGCCGATCCCTGAGCTAAAAACAGATCTGGTTTTTGGGAAAGTGAAATTTTGTGGATGTTCACACTAAAACACATTCAATGTCCATCTCTTATAATTAAATCTGTTCTGTAACATACTGGTTCCCTTCCCTTTCTGTTAATTCCCTATTCCAGTTTCCTTTACTACATCCCTTATTATCATGTTTTCACATTCCAATTAAACCTATAATAATTTTAAACTAACAGAAAATGGAAAGTGTAAAGAAGACTGTTGTTCTGTTCTGTTTTCAGCAGTTCTCCTGAAGTCTTGTATACTGTCTCGGAAATAGAGGCATGCAAAATGAAAAAATAAAAATGTGAAGAAACCACAATTATTTAAGTCTTTTTTTCAATGTCTCAAGCACACACTTTATTATCAAGGCTGGTAGGAGCACATTGGCCTGTAGTGGGAAATTCTGTTATCACCAACAGCTGTTGATTTCTCCCGTAAAGCACATGGGAGGTTATGGCACAGGAAAAGCTCCACACCTGAAAGAAACACAAATATTGAATATGCTGACTTGTGGACCCTTTCTGTCATTTTTTTTTTTAAGATGACTACTCCTTGATGTCTAAGTCAGTATGCTTGAGCAGTTTTTTATTTGGAGTCTAGCCCCAACAAATACTGCCTCCACTCTTCTATCTTCATTTATAAGGTTCACATCACAAAGACATTCCTTCTTTCTCTAAACAAATCAACAAAGCACGTTTTACCACAGAAAGAGCCATGCCCATTCTGCAGTGGAGAGTGCCCACTTGGATCCCACTGGTACCACTACTTCTGCAGACGTCTCCAGCAGGAGTTCATCTGACTACAAGGTAGCAAACAATCAGTTAAAGGAAGATTGCTGAAATGAGGAGCTTAATGGCGTGTACGGTGGCCAACTTTCTAATATCTGAAAACTGGACCCTCCCATGCTCCACCTCGTCCCCCAGGCTCTGACCCCTTCCCCAAGGCCCTGCCTCACCTCTTCCCCCCAAGGTCCCACCCCTTCTCCACCTCTTCTCCCCAAGGCCCTGCCCCTGCTCGCTTCTCTGCCCCCATTGCTCGCTGCTCTCAGATCTCAACTCCAGCATGAGCAGCACCAAGAGACTTGCAAACCCCAGCTCCAGCAGGCCACCTGGAAGTACAGATCAGAAGAGCATGGCAGCTGCATGGAAGCAACCAGGCAGCCCCACTGGCAAGCAAGGATGCAGCCCTCCTGAACAGAGCAGCCTCCTGCCTCCCTCTGCGCTGCCTGCCTAGCAGCCCCCTTCTCTGCCTGATTGAGCCCTCCCAGTCCGGCCAGGGAAAGGGATGGCTGACAGGGCAGCTTGTGTTCCTTCCCCTCCCAGGGAATGTTCCATGCCTGCTGGGAGCCCGTTACCCCATTCAACATGAGCCCCCACACACTGTCCTCCGCTGCAGCCCTGAAAACCGTGCTCCTCAAAGGAGCTGCCCGTGGCCCAAACTGGTCTATACATGCTGCCCCAGGAGCTGCTGCTTCAGGGCCAACTGACAGGCTATCACTCTCCCACCCCACCACGGTAACTGGACTTTTAGTATGTGGTCAGTACATCTGACCGGACACTGCCAGGTTCCCTTTTCTACCAGACTTTCTGGTTGAAAATCGGACACCAGGGAACCCTAACTGGGTGCCAAAAGTCTACCAAATAGGTATGGGTAGAGCTAAGAATAACAATATGATAGCAGTCCAGGTTACAGAATGGTGTGCTCCTTCGGGAGTGTAAATTCTTCTGTTTTAAAATTTTCACCATAAAACAAACTGTCTGCACCTTGAAACAAAATTTGAACAACAGAGTGCATAATATTCTGCATGGTTGAATTCCTGGTACGGCCCAGTCCCATTGATTATCATCGTTCCACCCAGTTTCTGTGATGCCTATTTATACTCATATCCTCCTGAACACGAGGCACTAAAGTTCACCCATAGCATTTGTTGACAAGCATTTACAAAATTTGTCTATATTTAGTGGTCTGCTTTCATGTGATGTAATTGAATAGGACTCTTTCACTTGCCTGTTTCTCTTCAGTTCCTACCTATACTTGACCAGTTTCTATCCTCTCCACTTTACTAGGGGGAGCTCTGTACTTGGGGGGATTCATTCAAAAGGCTCCGACTGCCCTCCAAGAAAGTTCTCTCCAGCACATATGAGCTTTATTCTTATTACTGAGAGTTCCGTTATGTCAGAGTAGCAAAGGCCTTTCCTTCTGTCCACAACAAACAACTGGTTCAACTTATAGAACAGCTTCGTGCGTTTAATATAAAAAGCCAGTGCTCGTCGAACGTCCAAGGAGTGCAATCTTTGTTCCCGATTATCAGCGTGTGGCTTAGGGTAAAAGACCGGAAGAAAAATGTCCTGACTGACATGAAATTGACAGACAACCTTTGGGAGAAAGGCTGGGTGAGGCCTAAACTGCATCTTATCCTTATAAAAAACAGTGTAAGGAGGGTAGGAACAGAACTGGAAGCATTTTCTGTTGCTTTTTGTGTCAAACAGGTCGATTCGGGGAACTCCCCACCTTTGGAAAATGTTGTTCACTGCGTCTGGGTGAATGGACCACTCATGATTGTGGAAGGATCTGCTGGGTAGTCTGCCAGCTCGTTCCAAGAACCTGGGCGGTAGGATGCTTCCAGATGAATTAAGTGGGCTATGCAGAAGTCCCACACCTTGAGGGCTTCCCAACATACAGGAGAGGAATTGAGCCCCACCCTGCTTCTTTATATAAAACATCGCAGTCATGCGGTCTGTCATCACCGCCGCTCATTTCTCTTGCAAGTGGGCTTGAAGATCTGGCATGTCAGGCAGACCACTCCTTTACGTTGATATGGAGCGAGAGCTCGTCTTGTGACCAGAGACCTTGGGTCTGAAGATCTCCCAGGTGAGCATCCCATCCCAACGCTGACACATCTGTGACCAGGGACAGTGAGGGCCGGGGCTTGGCAAAGAGGACTCTCGTGCATACTTTCGGTGGGTTGATTCTCTGCGTAGGGGATAGGGTTGATTTGTGTACGTTCAGAAGGAGACCCAGTCGGCCAAAGATGGATCTTACCAGGTTGACATGATGCTCCACTTGCGCCCTGGATTGGCCCCTAAGCAGCCAGTCATTGAGATACGGGAATACCTGCACCAGCCTTCGTCGCAGGAAGGCGGCTACAACTACCATGCATTTGGTGAGCACCCGAGGGGCCGTTGACAGACCAAAAGGGAGGACTGTAAACTGGTAATAGTTGTCGTTCACCATGAACCTGAGAAAATGTCTGTGGGCTGGAATTATAGATATGTGGAAGTACGTGTCCTTGAGGTCTAGGGTGGAGCACCAGTCTCTCAGATCCAGAGACAGGATAACGGCATTTAGAGAGACCATGCAGAACCTCAACTTTTTCATGAAAGGCCTTGCAAGTCAAGTATGAGTCTGAGACCCCCCTTGGCTTTGGGGATTAGGAAATATTGGGAATAGAATCCCTTGCTCCTTAGCTTCTGAGGAATCTCCTCCACTGCTCCCATGGTAAGGAGAATCTGGACTTCCTGCATGAGGAATTGTGACCCTTCCTGCTTGTGAGAAGGGTCCCTAAAGAGGGACGGGGAAAGGGGGTGGGAGGGAGTGGAGGAGCAGAATTGGAGAGAATATCCCACTTCTACAGTGCAAAGGACCCAGCCGTCTGATGTTATTTGGGACCAAGCACAGTAAAAGTGGGATAGATGATTCAGAAAACAGAGAAAAGGATCTGGTGAGTTGACTTGACTAGGGCGTCGCTCCCGGGCACGCCGTTAAAAGGCTTGCTTAGAGCCCGATGACTGCCTCACTGAGCCTTGGCCTTGACTGGGCAGAGGATGGGGAGGCTTACGTCTGCCATTCCTGCCACTCTTCCTGGAGAAGTCCTGTCTAGGCCGGGGAGGGTAGAAGCGCTGAAGGGGATGTGGCTTAAAGTGCTTTCGCTGGTTAGCAGGGGTATGCAGACCCAACAATTTTAATGTTGCCCGCAAATCCGTTAGGCTGTGGAGCCTGGAGTCAGTCTGCTCCAAAAACAGGCTCATGCCATCAAAGGGTAAGTCCTGAATTGTCTACTGGACTTCAGGTGGAAGGCCGGACACCTGGAGCCATGAACAACTCCTCATGGCTATGCCAGAGGACAAGGTTCTCGCAACCGAGACCAGTGAGATCAGTAAAGAGATCCACGCCACTGCCTTGCCCTCCTCTACTATGGCTGCAAACTCTGCCCTAGAGTCTGACGGAACCAACTCCTTAAATTTCATCATGGAGTTCCATAATTTGAAATTATATCTACTGAGGATTGCTTGCTGGTTAGCAATCCGAAGCTGGAGCTCTCCAGTGGAGTAGATCTTCCAGCCTAAGAGGTCCAGCTTCTTCAAGTCTTTAGCTTTTGGGGCTGGCCCTTGTTGCCCCGTCCCTCTCGCTCATTCACTGCTGCCACAACTAGCAAACCTGGCTGCAGGTAAGTAAATAAGTATTCATACCCCTTAGAGTGGGCAAAATACTTCCTCTTCACCCCTTTAGCTGTAGGGGAATGGCAGGAGTTTGCCACAGGGTTTTTGTAGTGGCCTGAATAGTTTTAATGAGGGGTAATGCCACCCTGGATGGTCCTTCAGAGGTTAAAATGTCTATCATCGAGTCCTCCAACTCGACCACCGCCTCGGCCTGAACCCTATATTACGGGCCACCCTGTGCAACAGGTCCTGGTGCAATCTGCTATCAATGGGGGGCAGCCCAGAGGAGGAAGACCCCGCCACCGCTTCATCCGGCGAGGATGACATAGCTACAGGTGGTACTGGGCCCTCTTGGCCCTCCGGCTTTCTGAATGCATCCTGCCTGGTGCCGTGCTACTGAGCGCCGACCACAGCATCACTGCTAGTGGTGGAGCTGGGACCTGGACATGGTTCCGCGCCATGGACCAAAGCTGTTTTGGTGCCCCAAGGCGTGGGATGGTCCCCGGCTGGCAGGGGTGCACATCCTTCCGATACCACGGACTGGAAACCTCTGGAGTGCATGTCCTGGGCCTGGTGTTAGGCCCACAAGGTCCAGAATGGCCACTGCGTGGGCCCCTGCCACTGCACCTGCCACAGCACCATCCTCACGTCCTGCCTGTATCAGCACCACTCCAATCGGTGCCAACTGCACCTCGAATAATAGGACTCCACCTCCGAGACCAATGATGGGGACCTAGAGTGCAAAGACCGTTGTGGTGCGGCCGGGACGGTGCCTGAGAATGGGGGGGCGAGCAGCCCCTCATCATTGCGGGCTTGCCTCTGGACAGTGTCACACGCTGCAGTGCCGGAGGTCTATCTTGGCTGGCGGGGGACCGTGGAGCCGTCATGGCAATCAAATCCCTGGCTGCTTCGAAAGCGTCTGAGGTGGAAGGGAGCTCAAGCTCCTCCTCCTGGCACATTCGAGCAGGATAATCCAATGGCACCAGACTTGATGGACCCCCTTGCGGGTCTGAAGTTGACAGTGCCGGCTCCTGCGAGACCAGCACCAGGTGCCACTCCACAGAACGCACGTTGATTGCGCTGTCTGACCCGGCCGCTCTAGATGTGGCCGAGTGCCCTCTGTCCGCTTTCTTGTGCGCCTTATGCAGCACTGGAGAATGTGAGCGGTGCTGTGCTGTCTCTGCGGACTTCGGAACCGGGGAGTGTTGGTTCCGAGGGTCTCTATGACCAGAGTCCTTCCTCGGTATCGTTTCTCTAACAGAGGCCGGAACACTCCGCACAGAGGTACTCTGTGCCGAATCCTGCCGGCCTGGAGCTGGCTGGGAGCAGAGGGCTGCCTCCATCAGGAGTTGCTTCAGCCTGAAGTCCCTTTCCTTTTTCGTCCTTGGGCGGAACCCTTTGCAGATCTTGCAACAATCTGTTTGATGCGCCTCCCCTAGACACTGGAGGCAGGAATCATGGGGTTCGCCCATTGGCATGAACTTGTGGTAGGTCCCACATGGTTTAAACCCTTGGGATCGAAGCATGCACACAACTGCAAGAGGGGAGACAAACTGGGCAGGGAGGGAGGGGGGAAGCCCCACTTCTAGCTAACTAACTTACACTAACTTAATAAATATTTACAGAAAGCTCAAAGTTCAATCACTAGGGGAAGCATTTGCCAAGGCAAGCGAGACACGCAGCTCCAATGACCATCACTGGCGGTAAGAAGGAACTGAAGAGGCAGCGGGTCGGCAGGGACCTATATTCACTGCCATGAAAACACAACTCCAGGGGGCTCCACAGCCAAACCCAACGGGTGCTGCTAGGGGAAACATCTTCCGACACTGTGCATGCAGCATGCGCCCACCTACTTGGAATCGACATGAGCAAGCACTTGAAGAAGAATGTAATATGCTATGTTTTCCTGTTCAGTATTGCAACTGGTACTTTTTTTAGATAAGTGTCACTATATCTACCACAAATACCTAATTGCTGGTAGAGTGTCTGGAAAACATTTAAATAATAAAACAGTTTAAATAATAAGTACTTTGGATGGAAGCCATCAAGGTAGTTATGAGAGACTGAAACCAAAGTTTTAGAAAAGACCCTCCAGTGATTGATTTCTAAATGTTTAGTTTTCAGGTAACATACTTAGTACTAATTGCTTTGTTGAGGATTACAAGGGGGACCTCATTGATATATGTGAATTAACAGAATGGCTTTTAAATATTTTCTCCTTCAGTAACTTTTAAATTGATAAGCAGTAAAATGATGAGATGATATTTTGAATCATTTATCTTTAGTCAGACTAGTTCAGCACTAATGAATAACTATTTCTTTTAAACAAGTGCTGATTTTATGTTTGCAAACAGATGTCTTTTTCAAACAAATGCTCATTACTATAGTGGTAATAATATACATATGGTGGCAGTGCATGTGGAATCTATGACAGTGTGAATTGCCATGTGTGCCAACAGCAGTGAAGCAAGGACTGTAGAAGGGAAAAGCACAGTGAAAAATATCAGTCTTTTGGAGAAAGGAATAGCAAAAAGAACAACCGGGGAAAATGATTTATGAACAGCTGAAGAAAGGTCAATTACTTGAGCTAAATGGAGAGAGGCAGCTCAACACCGATAAGTGGACAAAGATACAGCTAGGATCTGTACAGTCATGTCCAGAAGAGGAATGATGGTCCAGGTTTGCAAGGAACAGCCAGCCCACTGGGTAAAGGGTCCAGGAGGCAGGAGAAATCTTGGAGCTGACTGCCAGGGAGGGAAGCTGGAAAGAAGCTGACAGAAGCAGCATCCATATTCCATTGGAATTGAAGACACAATTGCAACAGGCATCGTGGACAGATCAACAAAGCAGGAGAAGCTACAGCTGGAGAGAGACAGTGTGTATCTGGAAACGCAATTGCTTGCGAACTGGGGGAGGCAGAGTCAGTACAAGAGAAAAGAGATGTAGAACCAGCACCAGCATAAGAAGAGAGGAGGAAAGGGAATGTCTATACCAACCCAAAATGGAGAAACTGCACCAGGAAAAACCTAATCCAGTAGGTAAAGCTGGATCCCCTGTACCTTTCCCAGTGAGGCATATATTCCAATTTTCTCACTTTAGAGAGGGGGATGACATGAATGTGTTTCTACATGCTTTTGAAATGGGGATGTAAACTACCAAGGTGGGACAGGAATACATGGTCCTGTGTGTGGCTCCACTACTGCCATGGACAAAGGCCTTAGACATTTTCAACTTTATGGGCTATGTAAACAAGCTTTGTTGCAAAGTTTAAACTGAACTTTGAAATGTATAGGACAAGGTTTCATGGAGTTCAGAAAAAAGGGGACATGACTTATGCGAGGTTGCAACTCAAATTACGGGTTACATAAGAAACTGGGGAACTGGTTGGAGGGTTACCAGGCCTATAACTTAATGGGTTTAGAATAGTTCTAAACTCTGCCACCCCAGCCTGAAATCATGGTTAACAGACAAAGATCCCATAGATGTGACCATAGCTGGGAAATGGGGTGACAAATATGAAGATATTCAGCCTGGATTTGAGAGAAAAATCAAGATATATTGGCACAATGCTAACCCCCAATCAGGACCCCCTCCAGAAGAGAGAAGGGGAACTTTCCCAGAAGGGAGAATGAACTAAACCCAAACCTGCGTTGGAGGTAAACCCTAGCAGGGGCCCAAAAAAGGAATCCAGGGAGCTGATATATTTTTATTGTCACAAAACTGACCATATACCAATACATTGCCTAGTGGTAGGCAGATCAGGGACAGATGGCAATGACCATACCATTGGTGGAACCAGTCCCAGCCAGTGTTCCATCTAATTTTTCCCACTCATTTGCAGAATGAATTTTGTTATGTGCATCAATATGGAGGTGATGTTAGACAAATCACCCCCATATTGGTGCACATAACAAAATTAATGGGGGTGGGGCCTGAAGGGTTTGGAGTGTGGGATGGGCGCTCATGGCTCTAGGGCAGAGAGTTAGGATGTGTGGGGGGGATGAAGGGTTCAGGGTGCAGGAGGGGGCTCGGGGATAGGGCAGAGGGCTTGGGTGCAGGGGGTGAGGCTCTGGGGTGGGGTCAGGGATGAGGGGTTCAGGGTGCAGGAGGGGGCTCAGGGCTGGAGCAGAGGGGTGTGGTAGGGGGGTGAGGGCTCCGGGATAGGGCCGGGGATGAGGGGTTTATAGTGTGGGAGGGGACTCAAGAGCATTGGGGTGTGTGAGGGCTCTAGCTGGGGGTGCGGGCTCCGGAGCGGGGCTGGGGAGTTTTGGGTGCAGGCAGGCTGACACGGGGCTGGGGCCAGAGGACTGCCCCCAGCCCTCTCCCCACCTGCAGCCCTGCATGTCCCAACTTGATCCCCTCCCCAGTCCCCGCCCTCCCACCTCTCTCCTCTCCAGGCCCCTGCTGCGTGGCCCTTTATAGCCTGCTTTCCAGCCACATGGCCTAGAGGGAACTTAAGTTCCAACCCTGATGGTCCAATGAGTAAACCTAATGTTGTCAGGCCCCAAAGAAGAATAGACTAAATGCTGTTTCCCAGTGGGAGGGAGGTGGGAAAAATGCCAAGGGATGGAGGGACACCGGGGCACAAATAACTCTGGAACAATCGGGGTAATGGACCCCTGAAGGATTTTCCCCATTCCAAATAATGGGACCTCCTTTCCAATTCCCAATGACTCAGAGCACCTGAAATGGGGTGACAATTAGGGGCCTAAGGCTGTTGGGGTACACACCCAAATGTCAATGGAGGTGTTGATGGGAACTGACCTAGAGTCCTGGGCCCAGGCCACTTTCGTGGCTACTTGGAGCCAAAAGCAGAAAGCCCCAGACATTGGTTCTAAACCTGATATTAAAGCTGACAGGCATCTCTGAGCAGCAGCCAGACCAGGAAAGTGCATGACCTTGGCCCACTCCTCAGACAAGTAAAAAGTACAAATCTTTACTGGGATGGCAGGATATTACTGGAGATCCATCCTGTACTTTAGTACCCTAACTGCTCCCATCACTGATTTATGTAAGAAGGGTAAACCAGACAAGATTGCCTGGTCTAAACAGCGTCAGTGGGCCTTCTGAGAACAGAACAAAGCCTTAAGTACAGACTCAGTTCTGGTAAGCCCAGACTTTGACAAGCCTTTTATGGTGGTCACAGACCCCTCTGACACAGGGCTTGGGGTTTGCTGATGCAAACTGTTGAAAAGAGGGAGAGACTGAATCCTCATCTCTGTGGCTTTGTTGGTCTCAATTACTTTTGTACGAGAGTTTTGATTGCTCATAAACCTCAGGTTTCTCAAATATTTCATGAGAGTCACCATTTTTTAAAAGTTCATTTTACAGATCTTCAGATGAGAAAAGAAGACTGTTCAGATAGTACAGTATAAATTCAAGATGGTCTGAGTTTTGGTTTTAAAAGAAAATTGTTTATGTTTTATTATATCTAGAACTTGTTGCAACTTCAGCATAGCTATTTTGATTCCCTCTCATTACTGCATTCTTCACCCATTTAAAAATAAATTTACTCACAGTTTGTAAATGTCAGTCACGAGTAAAACTGAATTTGTATGCAGGATGGCAGTTTTCTCCTGAAAATGTTACCTAGATGTTAAATAAACTTCTGTTTATCAGAAACTTATTCTTAACATGTTGAGATTTGATGTCACCCGAAATGAATTGCTTATCAAGTTACTCTCCACATATCTGAACCCTGGTCCAAACTTCCCTGATGTAAGTGGACTTTCCACTCTGCTCTGAGGAAAATCTGCAGTTACTGGGCTCGATTCTACACCAGGGGTCGGCAACCTTTCAGATTTGGTGTGCCGAGTCTTCATTTATTCAATCTAATTTAAGGTTTCGCGCACCAGTAATACATTTTAACGTTTTTAGAAGGTTTCTTTCTATAAGTCTATAATATATAACTAAACTATTGTTGTATGTAAAGTAAATAAGGTTTTAAAAATGTTTAAGAAGCTTCATTTAAAATTAAATTAAAATGCAGAGCCCCCCGGACTGGTGGCCAGGACCTGGGCAGTGTGAGTACCTGAAAATCAGCTCGCGTGCCGCCTTTGGCAAGCGTGCCATAAGTTGCCTACCCCTGTTCTACTCAATTCCTCCAGTTTTATATCTTGTAATTCCACTAACTTCAGTAGAATTACTTCTGATTTATGCTTCTGTCAGTGAAATATCAGACCTTCTGTGTTTAATCCAAATTTACCCCATTTCTGCAGTTTGGCTTTATGGCTTTAACTCATAACAAAAATACAATACTCAGTCTATACTTTCTCACTAATCTTGGCTGTTCCTAGAGTTTCGCTGCAAAGACATTTCTGTTCCAGACTCTAACTCCTTTTGTTAAAAAAAGCCATGCTCTTATTTCCAGAGGGGAGGTCATTCATTATGGCCAATGGCTTGTTAACAGTTATCGATCAGTACCTTGCTACAAGGTTCCAGTAGGTAAGAGGGTTAGTCAACGGAACTCAGTCACTCAACAGTGACTAAATTGTACCTGTCTTAGTATTTCATATTTGTAATTCAAATGGAATTTTGTTTAGTTTGAGACAAAATATCCAAGGTCAAAAACATTATGCAATGTTTATCTGTAGATTTCTAAAATAATAGCCAGAAGAGCTCTGTGTAGCTCAGAAGCCTGTCTCTTTCACCAACAGAAGTTGGTCCAGTAAGAGATATTACCTCACCCACCTTGTCTTAGAGCCTCACTCGACCTACTACCAAAAGTATAAAGAATGACTATTGCACCCTAGCCATCGTCTTATGCAAGAACAGACATTACATTTTGTGCCAAGAAGCTATTATAAAAGTAATCTCAACAGCAAACTACTATGTAAATAGTACAATTCAAGTCAGAAAATATATATGTTACTTTACAAAAGTTCCACATTTGGAAACAGTTTAAGCCTTTTTATAACTGATGAAGACAGTGTAGAATATAGAATACTGTATACAAAAAGGATAATTTTACTCCCTAAATGCTCTATTTGCATTGACAAAATGAAATTTTTATACCAAGAATGTTTCTAGCAAAATCTTATTTTAGTGGTAAAATTCTAAAATAGGAGTTATTTAAGGTGAGCAGTTGAAAAGTTCTGCTCTGTTTGATTCTTTACTGAAAGAAGACTCCTGATTATTTAGCTTAGTTCAGGTGAAAAATTCACAACCGGATGATCAGTTTCACAACTTTCCACCATCAGTTCAAGACCACTGACACCAAATATTCTAATAGAGTATGCAGTTTTTTAAAAAGCTTTTTTTTAAAAAAATTCTGCTTTGATTAGTCAATAATATACACACAGTGCAAGACAGATTGTGTCCCTACATCTATCTTGTACCCCTGAATGAGAGTCAGACATAATTACAGTCCTTATGCTCAGAGTGTGCACAAGGACTGTATGAGGCTAGCATCCTCAGGGGCAATAGCCTCTCCAAAGGAACATGGTTCCACTCCCCAGTGTTGACCAGAAACATCAGCCACCACTGCGGAAGGTCTACACTGCATCCTTGTCAGGGGGAGCACAATGGTTACACTCCTCCATGGCTCCTAAAAGCACTATGTCTGTCTGAGCGATGGTGGATGTCACAGCTGATGTAAACATTCTGAGAGTGGATTGGTATGAAATCACTGGAGGAACCAGGGCATGGTTGGTCAGGCCTAACGGTCAGAGTCCAGAGCTTGGAACCAGAGTCAGGGTCAGAGTCAGGTCCAAGCCAAGGTCAGAGCTATAGCCAGGTATCAAGCCAAATATCAGAGTGGGAGACAGAGTCAGGAGCCAAGTCAGGGGTCAAAGCCAGAGTCAACATCAGATGTAGAGCATAGGAGCAGGAACCTGGAGCGAAGCAGGAACGGAGAACAGATAAGAATTTGGGATAAGGAAAGCAGGAACAGCTGGGAGGCAGGGCTCAGGAGTCAGGCAGGTACAGATGGTCCATATCAGCAGCAAGCCAGGGATTCACTTAGTTGCTTGGACAACCTGCTGTGCCTTCTGCTGGTTTAAGTAGTACATCGCAGCCGATTGGTGGGGCTGGATGTCTCCCCCAATCAGGAGCTTCATGGGTGGGAACGTTTTATGAGTTAGACCTTCACTAACCCCCTACTCCATTTGTTCTGGGGAGCTGTTGGGTGGCAGCCATGGTCCAAGAATTCCTTGGGGACCTCAGCCTGGATTTGAGGCCCATGATCCCTCATAATCACAGAGTACAACAGCAGCGAAGTGTGGGTAAAGAGAAGCCTTTTACACTGCTATGGCTAAAATTAAAATCTTAGGCCTGGTCTACACTGGGGGGGGGGGGGGGGGGGAGGGGAGGGAATCGATCTAAGATACGCAACTTCAGCTAAGAGAATAGCGTAGTCGACTGCCGCGGCTCCCCCGTCGACTTTGCTTCCGCCTCTCGCTGAGCTGGAGTACAGTAGTCGACGGGAGAGCGATCGGGGATCAATTTATCGCGTCTACACTACACGCGATAAATCAATCCCCGATAGATCGATCGCTACCCTCCGATTCAGTGGATAGTATAGACGTAACCTCAATTAGAAAATTTTCTTAAAAGAAAAAAAAAAAAAAAAAATCAAGAAATATTCAACTATCATTCCCACGGCACCTTGAACTCAGTTACCTTCCCCATATAAATTAATCTGTAAATTTAATAGCATATGCAGCAATACCAATATTTCAAATCCACAAAGAGGTAGCAGCGTGGGTTCTGATATATACACTATTCAGATGAAAATTGTGCCAGAGACCTTGGAGGTTGAAATGGAGCTTGATTATTTTATTGCTCTAATATGAGAGCACAGAACGCCCTTTAGAGAACAGTGAAGAGGCATCAAACATTTCAAGCACTTATCAGAAGCGAATAGCTTAACTGCCACACTGAGAATACGGACATTGGTTTATAATCAGAACGTTTTACCAATATCAAATAAAAAAGTAAAAACAAATCCAGAAGAAGTATTTTTAAGAGGTTCATCAACTATTAAAGATTGACTCTGAAAACTAAGTATTAGTTGGTTAAGAACCGGAAAAAAGGAAAACAGACAACAGGTTTTAATTATTGTCTCCTCGACAATGATCTTCCACAGGAATTAACAAAAGGGAACATAGAGTGAGCCACTGAGCAATGGCGCCGGAATGGCAGGGGGGCCCTGGGGCTAGGCACCCCTACTTTTTAACATGGGCATAGTTTGGGGAAGCAGGGCAGCATTTCCCCCACAAACTGCAAGTCTTGGACAGGTGCGGAGTGGTGCTGCAGCAGCTGCACTTCACAGTGGGGGAGCTGATCACCGTTATCAGCTACCCCACTGCAAAGCGCAGCTTCTGCTAGTGCCACTCCATGCCTGCCCAAGGCTTGCAGTTTGGGTGGGCAACGCCTCCATGAAGCACAGTTCCTGCTGGTGCCATTCCATGCCTGTCTGAAGCTTGCAGTGTGTGTGTGGGGGGGGGAGGGATATGTGTGTAATTCAAGGTATGCAAACGTTTATGAAAGAATTTTAATTTCATTTTGTATTATCAGAACCATGAGAGTATTTTATTACATCCTGCCTACTGCAAGCAAGGCAGATTTTCTCATCATTAATATCATAGCTACATCTATGGAAACTATCAGTAAGTTTGACTTTTAAAGCAGCATTTTTATTTTTATGCTTATATTATGGCTAATGTAACCCACATGCTTTATCCTGCAACATTTGACTTTGTCTGATTTTCTTTGGGCCAAACAGTGGGGAGAATACAGATTTTAGTTCTATAATGAGTAGCTGTTTCTGCAGCTGTATGGGAAGGTTTCATTGTGAGCTAGGAGTCTTGCAGGTTCCACACAGTCACCAGCTGAGACAATCAGAGCTTGGGAGGGAAAGGTTATATTTATAAGAGTTAAAGACAGCCATGTGGACTCAGAGGCTGAGCAATGCAAGACCAGGAGATGTGTCTGATGTGAGGACTGCGTTGAAATATTTGTACCAGTATATATATATAGCTAATTACTGTTCCACTGTGGTGTGTTTTATGGACTTAGAAGAAGAGCTGGGAGAAGAGCATTTGTCACCTCTAGAGGCAAACTATGGAACTTGTTTTCACTATTCATTAACTACTTCAAACTGGGATTCCTTCGCGATTAAAGAGAGAACAGGGGCAGAGCTAAATGAGGCAAGAGTTTATACATTCTTACCTGACTTAGCTGGCCTTCTGGGGAGATGATAGTTGCCTTATAGAAATTCAGTGAATGGAAATTTTATATGCTGATCCCAATACCTGTACCTTGTTACAGGCTACTTATTTCTGTTTGATCCAAGGACTGGAATGTTGCTAGCTGTGAAGATCCCAGACTGTTTGCTGACAAGATTCTGAAGTGTTTGAAAGGACTAAAATGCTACCATTCTTTGCAAACTCTGAAAAGTCTGAGAAAAGGAAAAAGGAAAAAAGGAGAAGAAAGAGCGAGCGAGTAGAAATGTAAATGTTATGTTGAAAACTTGCATATGTAATAGCAACAAAGGCAAGGAAGTCTGTATGACAAACACAAGTAGATTTACTGTCTAATAGCATTTGTTTAAAAGTTGTTCAGAGTATTTCAAGTACTCTAAACTATTTACAATGTTTTATAACATTTATAATGCTTTCTGTATACATTAAACATTTACTCAGGTCTACTCTAGACTACAGAGTCAGGTCAATACAAGGCAGCTTACATCAACCTAACAATGTAATCATCTATACTAAAATTCCGCTTCCGCTGCGTAAGTGCCCCACTACTCCAACTCAATAACTCCACCTCCACAAGAGGCAGAGTGTCAATGTAGTAAGGTCAATGTGGTGTCAGTGCAGACACTATGTTGCTCTCAGAAGTCATCCCACAATGCCCCACACTGACAGTACAAGCAGTGCAAGCACTCTTGGTGAGGACGTGCACTGCTGACACAAGGGGCAGTGTGTGGATAAGGGTATGTCTACACTACGAAATTAGGTCGAATTTATAGAAGTCGGTTGTTTAGAAATCATTTTTATAAGGTCGATTGTGTGTGTCCCCACACAAAATGCTCTAAGTGCATTAAGTCGGCGGACTGTGTCCACATTACCAAGGCTAGCGTTGACTTCCGGAGCCTTGCACTGTGGTAGCTATCCCGCAGTCTCTGCCGCCCATTGGAATTCTGGGTTGAGATCCCAATGCCTGATGGGGCAAAAACAGTGTCGCGGGTGATTCTGGGTACATGTCATCAGGTCCCTCCCTCCATCCCTGCCGTGAAAGCAACGGCAGAATCGTTTCGCGCCTTTTTTCAGCCCAGACGCTGTAGCACTGAGATCATGGAGCCCGCTCAGATCACCGTGGCAATTATGAGCACTTTAAACACCACGCGCATTATCCTGGAGTATATGCAGGACCAGAACCTGCCAAGGCAAAACCAGGTGAGGAGGCGACGGCACGGCGACGAAAGTGATGAGGAAATAGACATGGACATTGACCTCTCACAAAGTACGGGCCCCAGCAATGTTCAAATCATGGTGTTAATGGGGCAGGTTCATACCGTAGAATGCCGATTCTGGGCCAGGGAAACAAGTACAGACTGGTGGGACCGCATAGTGTTGCAGGTGTGGGATGATTCCCAGTGGCTGCGAAACTTTCGCATGCGTAAGAGCACTTTCATGGAACTTTGTGAGTTGCTTTCCCCTGCCCTGAAGCGCCAGAATACCAAGATGAGAGCAGCCCTCACAGTTGAGAAGCGAGTGGCGATAGCCCTGTGGAAGCTTGCAACGCCAGACAGCTACCGGTCAGTCGGGAATCAATTTGCAGTGGGTAAATCTACTGTGGGGGCTGCTGTGATCCAAGTAGCCAACGCAATCAAAGAGCTGCTGGTATCAAGGGTAGTGACTCTGGGAAACGTGCAGGTCATAGTGGATGGCTTTGCTGCAATGGGATTCCCTAACTGTGGTGAGGCGATAGACAGAACCCATATCCCTATCTTGGCACCGGAGCACCAAGCCAGTGAGTACATAAACCGCAAGGGGTACTTCTCAATGCTGCTGCAAGCACTGGTGGATCATAAGGGACGTTTCACTAACATCAACGTGGGATGGCCGGGAAAGGTACACGATGCTCGTGTCTTCAGGAACTCTGGTCTGTTTCAAAAGCTGCAGGAAGGGACTTTCTTCCCAGACCAGAAAATAACCATTGGGGATGTTGAAATGCCTATAGTTATCCTTGGGGACCCAGCCTACCCCTTAATGCCATGGCTCATGAAGCCATACATAGGCAGCCTGGACAGTAGTCAGGAGCTGTTCAACTATAGGCTGAGCAAGTGCAGAATGGTGGTAAAACGTGCATTTGGACGTTTAAAAGTGCGCTGGCGCAGTTTACTGACTCGGATAGACCTCAGCGAAACCAATATTCCCATTGTTATTACTGCTTGCTGTGTGCTCCACAATCTCTGTGAGAGTAAGAGGGAGACATTTATGGCGGGGTGGGAAGTTGAGGCAAATCGCCTGGCTGCTGATTATGCGCAGCCAGACACCAGGGCGGTTAGAAGAGCGCAGCAGGGTGCGGTGCACATCAGAGAAGTTTTAAAAACCAATTTCATGCTACGGTGTGAAAGTTATGTTTGTTTCTCCTTGATGACGCCCCCCCCCCCCCAGTTCACTCTTCTTCCCTGTAAGTTAACCACCCTTCCCTCCCCCCTTCGAGCACCGCTTGCAGAGGCAATAAAGGTATTGTTACTTCACGTTCATGCATTCTTTATTAATTCATCACACAAATAGGGGGATAATTGCCAAGGTAGCTCGGGAGGGGTGGAAGAGGAGATAAGGACAAGGACACACTGCACTTTGAAACTTTACAACTTATTGAAGGCCAGCCTTCTGTTGCTTGGGCAATCCTCTGGGGTGGCTGGTGGCCGGAGGCCTCCCCACCACGTTCTTGGGCGTCTGGGTGAGGAGCCAATGGAACTTGGGGAGGAGGGCTGTTGGTTACACAGGGGCTGTAGCGGCGGTCTGTGCTCCTGCTGCCTTTCCTGCAGCTCAACCATACTCTGGAGCATATAGTTTGATGCTCCAGCAGCCGGAGCATCGACTCTTGCCTTCTGTCAGCAAGCTGACGCCACCTATCCTCTTCAGCCCGCCACTTGCTCTCTTCAGCCCGCGATTCAGCCCGCCACCTCTCCTCATGTTCATATTGTGCTTTCCTGCACTCTGACATTGTCTGCCTCCACGCATTCTGCTGTGCTCTGTCAGCGTGGGAGGACATCTGGAGCTCTGAGAACATGTCATCCTAAGTGCGCCTTTTTCGCTTTCTAATCTTCACTAGCCTCTGCGAAGGAGAAACATTTGCAGCTGGTGGAGGAGAAGGGAGAGGTGGTATTTAAAAAGACACATTTTAGAGGACAATGGGTACACTCTTTCATGTTAAATCTTGCTGTTCACATTACACAGCACACGTGTTTTCGTTACAAGGTCGCATTTTTCCTCTTATATTGAGGGCCTGCCAGTTTGGTGTGAGAGATCACTCACGCAGTGCCAGGCAACAGAATTCGGCTTGCAGGCAGCCATGGTAAGCCACAGTCTTTTGGCTTTTTTAACCTTCATAACATGTGGGAATGGTTTCAAACAGCAGCGCCCTCATTTCACATACCAAGCAGCCATTGGGTTGGCCATTTAAAATGGGTTTGTAATGTAAAACGAGGGGCAGCGGTTTCCCAACTAACCCCCCCTCCCCCATCCAATTCTCTGGGATGATCAATAACAGCAGGGAACATTTCTGTTCAGCAGAGCAGGAACGGGCACCTCTGAACGTCCCCTTAATAAAATCACCCTATTTCAACCAGGTGATCATGAATGATATCACTCTCCTGAGGACAACAAAGAGATAAGGAATGGATGTTGTCTGCATGCCAGCAAACATCGGGACCATATGCTGCCATGCAATGATTCCAGACTACGTGCTACTGGCCTGGCATGGTAAAGTGTCCTACCATGGAGGACGGAATAATGCAGCCCTCCCCAGAAACCTTTTGCAAAGGCTTTGGGAGTACATCAAGGAGAGCTTTCTGGAGATGTCCCTGGAGAATTTCCGCTCCATCCCCATACACATTAACAGACTTTTCCAGTAGCTGTACTGGCCGCGAATGCCTGGGCAAATTAATCATTAAACATGCTTGCTTTTAAACCATGTGTAATATTTACAAAGGTACACTCACCAGAGGTCCCTTGTGTGCCCTCAGGGTCTGGGAGCACGCCTTGGGTGGGTTCGGGGGTTACTGGTTCCAGGTCCAGGGTGAAAAACATATCCTGGCTGTTGGGGAAACCGGTTTCCCCGCTTCCTTGCTGTGAGCTATCTTCCTCGTCCCCAAAACCCGCTTCCGTGTTTCATGATTCTCCATTGACGAAGTCAAAGCACAGGATTGGGGTAGTGGTGGCTGCACCCCCTAGCATGGCATGCAGCTCAGCGTAGAAGCGGCACGTCTGCGGCTCTGCCCCAGACCTTCCATTTGCCTCTCTGGTTTTGTGGTAAGCTTGCCTTAGCTCCTTAATTTTCACGCGGCACTGCTGTGCGTCCCTGTTATGGCCTCTGTCCTTCATGCCCTTTGAGACTTTTTCTAATGTTTTGGAATTTCATTTACTGCTACGGAGTTCAGCTAGCACTGATTCGTCTCCCCATATGGCGAGCAGATCCCGTACCTCCCATTCGGTCCATCCTGGAGCTCTTTTGCGATCCTGGGACTCCATCATGGTTAACTGTACTGATGAGCTCTGCGTTTTTCACCTGGGCTCTCCACCACGCTGGGCAAACAGGAAATTCAAAATTTCGCAGGCCTTTTCCTGTCTACCTGGCCAGTGCATCTGAGTTGAGAGTGCTGTCCAGAGCAGTCACAATGGAGCACTCTGGGATAGCTCCTGAAGGCCAATACTGTCAAATTGCGTCCCCGCTACCTCAAATCCAACCCGGAAAGGCCGGTTTCAGCGCTAATCCCCTCGTCGGAGGTGGACTAAAGAAATCGATTTAAAGAGCCCTTTAAGTCGAAAAAAAGGGTTTAGTCATGTGGACGGGTCCAGGCTTAACTTGGGGTACCGCTGCTAAATTCGACCTAAAATTGTAGTGTAGATCAGGTCTAAGCAAAAACGAATTAATTACGGCGGCAGCTGTATGCCGACATAATTTAGGTCAACAATTTTGTAGTGTAGACATACCCTAAGAAATTATGGTAATTTCTCTTTGAAGTTGACTGGGAACAATTAACACCTACTTTTCGGGAGTTTACATATCAGGGCTTTGGAGCTGTGCTCTGGCTCCGCTCCAGCTCCAGGCAAAAACCTGCAGCTTCACTGCTCCGGAGCTGCTCCACGCTCCAGCTCCGGGCTCCGCTACAAAGCCCTGCATACAATAACCCTGAGGTTTTAACTCTGTGTACTGCTTTCTGAAAAAGTCTTGAAAAGTCTGCCCTGCACTTCAGCAAAGAGTTAAGCTCAGGTATGAGAAGAAAGGGGATGCAATAGTTAAACATAGCATTGTCTCAGAAACTCCGGACCCCATTAGACAAATTAGAATGATCTCCTAGATTCATGCATGTTATCAGGCCACTAATTCTGATTTAGAAGGACTACTGATGAAGTCCATTGATTGCTTAAAGACTGAAGAATCCGGCCCTTTGATCAGTTTATACTACTATTTCATTTTTAAATTTAGAGAAAAACCAAGTATACAGAAATATTACATTTTTTAAGTTAGCAAATTTTGCTAACTAAATGTTTGTGTATTTCTAATAGTATTGAAAATTTAGATACCTAACTAGTTATATATTAAGACGTTTCTAACTAATGAAGTATCAGCATGGAAAAGCAGTAGGTTGTGATGGAATACTGGCTGAATTGTTAAAAAGCATAAGGGATGAAGGCTTGAAAAGCCCTTTTAGAGGTAATTTAGAATATGTTTGAGAAAAGAGAATTGCCAGATTTTACAACCTCACTCTGTATCCACATCCCCCAAATGAACACCACTAAGGATTGTAAAGATTCTACAGAACAAGCAAGCTAGTATCATATTCATGTATGTTTAAGAAAAGTTTTGTAAATGAGTTCCAATAGTTCATGGATTAGGGACCCAATCTTATGGGGTTCCAGGGGCTTCTGTATAGATTATTTAGGTTAATTTTTTTTTTATCTACCCAATGGGATTCAGTGCTTAGTCTAGAAGATACCATCAGAGATGCTTAGTTTTGCAGTTCTCAAACTGTGGATTTGTGTCTCCAGAGATAACATGCTTATTAACAGCAAAAATGTTTTCAAATAAATAAATTAATATGTAGAGGTGAGAAATAGCAGACCTCAACCCTCTGCAAATTTGTGTACACAGAGTCAATCCCTTACCTCTCTCTAAAAGTACAAAGTTTCAAAAAGTTGAATGAATAGAAGATTGTTGGGGGTGAAATAGATCTGGACAAGGATAGAAGTCTGGAGATAAATGCGAGAAGGGACAGACAGGCAGTAGAAACAAAAGTGAAACTGTTTGAGCAGCATATTCCAGAAGACTTGCGGTCTTTCGGAGTGTAGCCTTCATTGATTTCAAATCTACCATACCATTCTCTCACTAGAAGGGAAAACCTATAATGGCAGCAGGCTGTAAAAGAGACCCAGTTTGGGAATATTTTAATGAAGTTCCTCTACATGTGGGTAAAACAGGCATGCGTGCAAAATGCAAACAGTGCAACAAAGAAATGCAAGGCCTGGTTGCCCGAATGAAAGAAGATCATGAGAAGTGTTCCTTCTCAGGAGGAAGCTGCGTTGAAGATGATGAAAGGAACATGTCTGAACATGCAGGATCTTCAGGTTGGTAAACTTTTTAATTTCATACTTCTTTCTTAAGGACTGTCTGTCTTCCTTCTGGATTATTCTTGAATTCTCATGTTTGAGCAAAAAATATAGTTGTTACTCTATGGTATTATCATTTTAAATGAAGTTGTGATAAAAAATAAATAGCTGAAATAGATCTTCCTTTTACAATTTCACCTTTAAAGTAGTACTGAGTGTCAGTGAATGGAATGAGTAATACTAAATGAGCAGTATGGTAATAATAATTAAATAACTGCACTGACTTATTTTGTTTAGGAGAATCCATCCTCAACATACAGGATTCTGAAGACTATCCACCTTCAAGATCACCATCATTTTCTATAGTTTCAGTTATCTGCCAATGATAGCATTTCAGTCACATCATGTATGTCACATAGCCACAGTATAGCACCTGTAGCAAAAAGAAAAGAAAAAAATCTCCATCATCCAGAAACAACCACAGAAAAGTTTGTGATAAGAACTAGCAGATTTCAAAAAGAGGTAATTGATGAAAAAATTGCCCAGTTTGTTTATGCAACAAACTCTCCTTTCTGTATGATTGAGAACCCACCACTTCATTAACATGGTTCAATCATTAAGACAAGGATACAGTCCACCCAAAAGAGCAGATGTCACAGGCAAATTGCTGGATAAAGTGTATGAAAGAGAAATTGAGCAGTATGCAAAAGGTCTAGAGGGTAAAATTGTTAACCTGAGTCTTGATGGGTGGAGCAATATCCACAATGACCCTGTTGTATGTGCTTGTGTGACAACAGAAGAAGGGAATATCTTCCTTACAGAAACAATTGATACACCAGGAAATGCACACACAGCAGAATACTTACAAGAAGTAGCAGTAAAAGCTATAACAAACTGTGAAAAAAAATTCAAATGTCGAGTACGCAGCTTGGTCACAGACAATGCTTCAAATGTATCCAAGATGAGAAGAAATTATTTAGAAGAGAGTGAAGAGAGTCCCAAGCAAATAACATACAGTTGCAGTGCTCATTTGATGCACCTTCTAGTCAAAGACTTCAGTGTTCCAGAAATAAAGGATAATGTTAAAATTGCAAAATACTTCCATAACAACCACTTTGCAGCAGCTGCTCTGAAAAAAATGGGAGGAACCAAGCTAACTCTCCCACAAGACGTGCAATGGAACTCAGTAGTGGACTGTTTTGAGCACTATATCAAGAACTGGCCTAATCTGATGACATCTTGTGAACAAAGTCATGAAAAAAAATAGATGGTACTGTCAGAGCCAAAATTTTCAACATTGGGCTTAAGAGAAATGTTGGACACCCTGAAGCCTATTTCTGTAGCCTTGCACAAAATGCAGGGAAATAGCTGTTTTATTGCTGATGCTGGTGAAATTTGGAAGGAACTGAGTGAGATCTTAAAAGAGAAATATGCAATGAGAGAGTTAAATTACAAGCATTAAAAAATGAATGGGACAAGCACTATCTCCAGCTCATTTTCTTGCAAATATTCTCCATACTTGGTACCAGGGTCAAATCTTAACTGCTGAAGAAAATGAGTTGGCTATGACATGGACATCCAGCAATCATTCCTCCATAATGCCAACTATAATAAACTTCAGAGCTAAGGGTGAACCATTCAAGAAACATATTTGCTCATGATGTTTTAAAGAAAGTCACACCAGTGAACTGGTGGAAGTCACTTAAACACTTGGATTCAGAGACTGTTGAAGTGATAATCTCACTTTTAACAGCAGTAGCTTCTTCTGCCAGTGTAGAAAGAATATTTTCTTCCTTTGGACTAATTAATTCCAAACTAAGAAATCGTTTGGGACCCGAAAAAGCAGGAAAGTTTGTTTTTCTCTTCCAGATTCTGAACAAACAGGAAAATGAAGACGACCGACTGAGCTGCAGAAGTCAATATTTTAAGTTTCTCATGTTGACTTGGCTGACAGAGACGATTTAATTTTTATTTTTTTAAATTTCGTTTATCTATTTTAGTTAAAAACAACTTTAACAAAAACAAACTTGATTTTAAAAAACTTGAACATTTAACTAAATTCATATGCTTGTTTTGTTAAAAAAATTATATGTTTGCTGTTGAAGAAAAAAATCCAGAATACATAACATTGTTGTTTTAGTTAAATAAAATAATGTAAATGTCTGTCTGGTTATGTTCTCGTACTAATACAGCATGGCAAGAAAATCCTCCAAATATTAATGATTAACCTGTTGAATTGGAGATAGTTCACCTCCCAAGGACTTCATAAATACACCTCTACCCCAATATAATGCGACCCGATATAACACGAATTCGGATATAACACGGTAAAGCAGCGCTCCAGAGGGATGGGGGTGGGGGGCTGCGCACTCCAGTGGATCAAAGCAAGTTCAATATAATGCCGTTTCATCTATAACGCGGTAAGATTTTTTGGCTCCCGAGGACAGTGGTATATCGGGATAGATGTGTATCTGCTTCAATTACCTTTGGTAAATGAAATAACCAAACAATCACTCGTTTTCTGATACAGCTGTAAAACTAATCTGAAAAGTTTTCAAAATAAATCACTTTAAAAATGTATAGTGTGTACCTTCTAAAAATGAAACCTACATCTATCTCTGAGGTGTGACAAATATGTATAAAAGTTATACCAACCAACAAGAATGCACTTTTATGTAGAAATTCATGATTAAATCGAGTCTTCCTGACTAGTGATTTAAATCAAATCCACCCTGCTCTTAAGTGTCCAATTCAGGTGGACACACTGAACGGAGCTCACAGTGTGAATCAGGGATGCTGACAGCTCAGAGGTTCAGTCCCAGGAGGCAGTGAAGCAAAGTAGCTTACCCTAGTGAAAGTGTGTAACCTTAAGGGGGCTGACACACTGAAGAGGTCCTCCCAGGGACTGTTCCAGAGCTGTTCAAGAGCACTGGACCTGTGGATCTGTGACACTACATAGAATCACTTTGTCAGTAATATGTTATGCTTTACTGTCACTAATGTCAAACAAGCATTAATCAAGTTTTTGTTATCAACAGCAGTATATTCTGACCACTATATCAGAGTTCTTTTTCTATGGCCACTTATTTCCAACCATCAATTGATGGAGATGATCATCAGAAATTTTCTTTAATAAGTACAGTGAAAGTGGTGTTTTGGTCCAAGTAAAAGCCAATTACAAAGAACATCAGGATCCAAGGATTATACTGATGAATCACCACTATCCATGGAACTGCATACTCAAATGTAGCATCTGCTAAAACTAATGCCCAATATGTTGTTTATCTCTTAAACCTATGAAACGATGTACAAGTCTCTCTTTTACAGACGCCTACTGAAATTAATTCTTTTTGATCTCACAAAATTATAAACACAATAAGATTTTAAACTAGGGCAATATAAATGTCTTTTCAAATTCACAGATTCTATTTATTTGTGTTCTCTTCACCAAAAACAGCCACTTATTTAGTAATAAAAAGAGATCTGAGCCTTGCAGTTCAAAGGTGGATGGATATGAACTAGGTATTGACAGACTGAGTTTCTAAGAAGTCAGTCAACTAATTTGGCAAAAGGGACAGAAGTCATCTGCTGAAGAGAAAGCTGGGAGGATAATTTCATGGAAATTTTCAACTGGACACACTTCCACACTAAAACAAAAAGCTAAAATCTCCATAATTCAAGAAAATGATACAAAAATATATGTATTAAAGATTTAAGTTTTTGCATGTGCAACATCATATAAGTAACATAAATCAAGAAATTTTCAATAGAACAAGAAAAAAATCCACCAGTGTTTCAAAGTTACCTAATGAAGATAATAGATTCATATGTCAGAGTTGTTTTGGCCAAGTACTGAGTGATTTTCCCTGCCAGTTGTCACTAACCATGCCAGTTACCAAGAGCTCCTCTTGAAACTTTTCTTTTTCCTCTCAGTTCTGCTCAGGAAGTATGTAACAACAAAAATTTAGAGAGGAAGGATGGTCTAGGAAGGAATGGTCATCCTGTGGTTAAGCAGTGAATGGCATGGTGTTTTCCAGCAGTGGTTATTACAGAGTCAAATCCTGGTTTTTACTGCCCCAGAAAAAAAGTTTTTAAAATAAAAAAGGACTTAAATACACGTAATTTTAGTTACATATTCAAGTTGGGGTTGCATAAAGCAGTAGATTCAGAGTTGAATGAATAAAAAGCAAAACTGTAGTGGGTATAATACTAATTTATGTAATTATAGTATTGAACATCAGAATGTCTATGTATTTTGGTTTGGTATTTTCTTAAGTAAGTTACACGTAATGACTCATTTCAGTTTTCAATATTATATACATGAAAGTCACAAATATTCGATTATGTGAATGTGACAAGAATGCAGAGTTGTTGGCCTGAAGCATGAAGCAATCAGAAGTATGCAGAGTTTCAGACTGCCAATCCATGTCCATTTGGCCGTGTAGCGTTCTGTAGCAGAAGACCAACTTTGATGCAGTGAATAGACCAGACCTATTCCTCAGTTTTGAATGGATGAATCTTTTCAAACTTTGGATACATTCTATACTTGCTGAACCTGCTGGACACTGATACAATTATTTCCCCCAGATTCCTGGTTGAAATTGGGTTTAAGCCAATATATATCAGTGCCCTGTCCTAAACTAGTTTTTCCATGGGAAATCGCGGATATAGAATTATTCTACTTAACTGCTAGGGGGCAAATTTGTCACGTACACATGGGAGAAAGGAGGACAAAATACAGTGTCAGCTATAGGTAGTCAGGCAGTTCCTTCAAGAGGAAATGTAGCCAAACTCCAAACCTGGAGACAATGGACCTTTCTGTGCCTGCGTCCTGTAGATAGCTAACCGCTTGGTTTGCAAAATAAGCAAGGAGGAGGGGGCAAGTAGATGAACAATAAGGGGTTATAAGAGGGGCAGATACATGTAGCTTGCTAATTATAAATGGTAATGATAGCAAATTTTGGCCAATCATAGAGCGATAGATTATCATAAGCAACTGCATATAATGCTTTGGTGTAAGTGTTTTCTTTGTTCTTGCTGACTCACGAGCTCGAACCCAATTGCAATTGAAATAAATGGATCGCCCCACCCAGGGCTCCTTGCTTGATTAGCTGTGTCTGTCTCTCCTTATTCCTCAGCTGGAACGGACAGAAATTTCTATGACATCGCCAACTCTGGAAATGGGACAAGATGTCTGAAGAGGGGAGACATTTTGTCCTTCCTCCTCTAAAACTTCAGGATACAATACTCAGGTCCCCATTTACATGGTAACAACACAGGTGACCTGAACCACTTTACACATTACAGAACACTTGTCTCAACCAAATCCCAAAAATTAAAAAAAAAGGGAAAAATAAATATTTCCTGATCCCAAAACACTGGAAAAGATACTGAACTCAGCATGGCTACTCCCTCAAGAGAAAAGATGCATCTCTCAAAAATTATGCCAAATTCAACCTGGAAGCTCACAAGATTTGTTCTATCCTAGATACCATTCTCTGTATAACACCTTAGCCAGGACTACTCACACTCCAAGAAGTTCCTGATCCCCATCAGTCAGAGAGATACCATGGTTTGAACATCAGTCTGCACAGACCTCTTCCCAACCCACCACTCATATAAGCCCCAGAAATAGTAGTCACCAAGACAGCTGGAAAAGGAATCGGGGGAGGGGGGGGGGGGGGAGAAATTGGCCAAGATGGTCTTACACTTTCTGTGCAATACTGCTTATGATGATATAACATTTTTGGTCACATCTTTCTTATGCCACACATTGGCAATCTCACTGAAGTTCCCTTTGATGATATTAATTTGCTTGGAGATGCCCTAGTAAAATGTCTGAAAGATTTATCAGAACTCAAGAAGATAATTCTGCAATATACATCCTTCAGGAAGTCACGTAGGAGTTGCATTCTTATTTGATACAACAGGAATTTTCAGGCTAGGCAGAATCACCTGAACCATCATCTTTTTAATTCAACTGGAAGCAGCACATACTTCCCTAGTAAATAGTAACTAGTTAACCAAGACCCTCTTGTGGAGGCTTCTCAGCCAGACAGTGAACACATTTGCCAGCCCAAGACTTTGTTCTTGCAGTGTTTTCACCTCCAGGTGGGTTGGTATTATCACTGAAAGATGGACACTGGAGAAATTTTTTTAAAAAGCACCTTTTGTTCAACTTCCCCCATCCTTCCTCTTATCCATATGGAAACTTTTCCTATAGAATGTCATCCCTGCTATTCATTCAAAGAGAGAAAGTTATTTCTCCTCCAGATCCTTCACAGCTCCTAAATGAGGTGCCCGGTGTTGTAGAACTCTGTTCTAAATCTGTCACTAAGAAAAACTCATTTCCAGATGGAAACCTTTGCTCTTCTGATCAAGAAAGTAGTCCCACAGGACTTTCTCAGATCTGCTGATCTCCCTCAATATCCCCAACGTCCCTGCCACCAAAACTTCCTCCACTTCAGTCCAGGACCAAAGCTAACAGATACAAGTAATGCACTTTGGTCATTCTTCTTCACCTTGTGTATTCACAAGATATTTATCAAAGTAATAATGAGCCTGAGAAAAGAAGGCATAAAGGTCTGTCATTACTTGGAAAGCTTCCTGGTAAAATTGCCAACATCCAAAGTCACAGCACATCGTACACAGCAAACTGTCATATCCTCTGACATACAGAAATGAAGTCTCTAAATCAGAGCCATCCACAATCAAGGCAAAGCTGAGTGGCTCAGCAAAAGACTGGAAACAATATTGTCAGAAAATCATTGAGTAGATGGCATCCAAATGCTTTCTTCACTAATTGGATCTAGTCACGGTAAAGAAAAAAAAATCGTCCCCCATTTTCTCCTCATAACACTGAAATCCACAAGAATTTAACAAGAATCTGCTCAAATTTCTCTGGACAGGTTTTAAGTCTTCTCTTTAGTACCTTTAACCTAATTAAAAAAAAATTGTCCAGAAAAAAAAAAAAAATCTATCCCCACATGCTAATTTACACAATTTTGTGTTTATTTACTGGAAAGACCAAATGAGACTCAGGGTGTTCACACTGCTTTTGGGACCACTGAAAGTTTCATAATACAATTTTGGTAACTTAAGGGTGGGGAGGGGGAGAGGCCAGGTTTGGTCAAACTTGCTTACTCTAATGTCAAAACCCTAGTTATGGCTGACTAAACACTCTACTAAAATAAATAGGGCAGCTTACATTTATGGGTAGGCAATCAATGCAATTGGCTGCAGATCAAACAAAACAACAATGTATTGATTGCCAGATTGAACGCTAATAGAACTAAGCATTCTGGAGGTAATTTCTACATTTTATTTATTGATTTTAGCATTTAAAGAAAGGAATACATCAACTCAGAGCTTTGCTTGCCAGAAAGGAATACAAAAATATAAGCCATTCAAACATCTTAAAATATATTCTCATTGAGTCAGCTGAACACAAAAATAAGATCAAGTATCTCGGCAAAATTTTTAAATGATCTAAACAAGTATAAGTCCCATTTACTTTATCCTCCACTTGGAAGAGGGGAAAAAGAAGAGACATGAAGAGATAAGGATGCAGAAATAAAAGTTGGCTACTGCAAGAGGTTCTTTCTGAGTCTGTCAATTATTTTAGTTTTTTCAAGTAATATCAATAATTGTAACAACTGAAACCAGGCCATATTGCATAACTAGTGTGAAGTGGACTTAGAGTGGCTGGAGATGGCAGAGGAATTCTCCACTGACGTAAGTCTGGTGAGGGCAGCTCCACCTCCTATGCCAGCAGTTCCTACCACTCTTGCCATAACAGGAGGGGCGACACTGGCAGACCCGGTGCCAGCTTACGCCAAAGGTGTCAGCTGAGAACTGTCAGACTCTCAGCTGGAAACCAGGCCAATTCACTTGTGTATAAGTACAGATACAAGTGATTGTTAAATGTACAAGAATATTTGGTGTTTAAACTTCATGAAAACTAATGGGATGTTACATGCATGTGTTTCTACTTATCTGTATCCTGTTATAATGTACTAGCAAACATTTATATTGTAACTAAAATAACCCTCAAACAACAAAGAAAGAAGCCTTATGTAATGCAAATGAAGAACTTTAACAAGAAAACGCTAATTCCTGCATATTTGGAGGCACATGGTCATTTTGCCGGATGATCAGAGATCAAAGCCTCTAAATGTGCTCCTCTCTCTTTGCCAACCAAAGAAAGCGCCCACGTGGGTAGTGACCCTGTCAGTTTGTTTTTTGAGACAATAAAAGCTGTAAATATGGATTCAGGAAAAGAACCTTCATCTCTGGACTGTTTGGATTCTAACAGGACAGAATGAAAAGTGAGAAGATTCCAGGTAGCCTCGAGAGACTTTTGGGAAACGCAGATTACCACATCACTGCCACCATTTGGAATTATAGACCTTGATTTACCTGTATATATATTTTACCTGCTTTAACATCTCAATAACTCATTTCTTTTCTTAACTAATAAACCTTTAGTTAGTTTACTATAGAATTGGTTACCAGCATTGTCTTTGGTGTGAGATCTAGGATGCAACCTGATCTGGGTAAGAGACTGGTCTCTTGGGACTGGGAGTAACCTGGAATGTGTATGATTTTTGGTGTGACCATTTATCACAGTCCAGCTTGCCTGTCTAAAGGGACTGTCTCTGACTCCATTATAAGACTACTGTAGTACTTTGGGAGTTCACATTTAGTACTGGGTTTGTGAAATCTAATTATAGAATATACCACCAGTTTGGGGTGTCTGCCCTGAAGTAGGCACTCATGGTCACAAGCCACTCCAGGCAGCATGACATCAGCGCATTCTGGGGACAATGTGCGTGCCGGACAGGAAGGAGATGTAGTGGAGAGTGAAGCGCCACTATGTATGGTCTTCCTCTAGTATAAACTCCCTGAGGATGCCAGCAGCCTAAAATTAGGGCTGCCCTGTGCAGTCCTAACTTGCATCTGGCCTTGTGGCTCTGAATCAAGGAGCTGCAACTGACTTCCTGCAGATTCACCTTCCCTCAACATTCAAGTGCAGCTCAGCCAGATTGGAGAATCTGCGCCAAGATCTTTAAGTACCTTATATGTATGCTACTCAAAAGTATCAAATTACTGCTTAAAAAAGTAACTCCATACCACTAATTGAAAGTTACAGTTTACAAAGACTGCATATATTCTTACATGGCAATATATAATAATAAAATAAATTAATGTAATCCAGTCAAAGGTATTCCCAAACCATTTAACTACATAACCAGATTCAAGTTTCAGTTTAGTGTATACCCATCAGTTAAGCTATAACGTACAAGTTTCATTCAACTATACATAACCAATAACCAGTTTCAAGTTTCATCTGGTTCAGAAGCATGTGGCTTCAGAATTGCACTAAATTCCATTCACATCCAATGGGAGTTGTAGGTGTTCAACATCTCTGAAAATGAGGCCACTTTTATTTGAGTGCTAATGTTAGGACATGCAAATCTGAGATTTTAGATTTAGAAGCTTCTTTGAAAATCTGGCCCTGGATATTATGGACCAAATAGGTGTTATTTATTGTCTAATTTCATTACTTGCAATTAATAATTGAATTAACTGCAAGCTAGTATCCTGAATCCTCTTGATACCGAAGCATTAGATCCCATTTTATTGAAAGAATTTCTTAACCTATAACCACTACTTTTGTCATTCACTCACTTGTTTCAGACAATGTCCTCCTTCACCTCTGTGGATATATATTCAAGGAGACTTTTTCCCCCTAAAATGTAATTACAGTAGAACCTCAGAGTTATGAACACCAGTGTTACGAACTGACCAGCCAAGGAAGGAAGGAAGGAAGGAAGGAAGGAAAAGCAAATACAGTACAGTATTGAGTTAAATGTAAACTACTAAAAAAATAAAGAGAAAGTTTAAAAAAAATTGGCAAGATAAAGAAACTGCTTGTTTTATTTGAATTAAGATGGCTAAAAGCAACATTTTTCTTCATAGTAAAGTTTCAAAGCTGAATTAAGTCAATGTTCAGTTGTAAACTTTAGAAAGAACAATCATAACGTTTCATTCAGAGTTACAAACATTTCAGAGTTATGAACAATGTCCATTCCCAACATTCCCAAGGGGTTCGTAACTCTGAGGTTCTATTGTATGTCAGAATCCTCTTCAGTATTTATCAAGCTAAGTAGCCTCAGGTTACAAACACAGATTTGACTTTTCCCAATAATTGAATCTTTTTAATGTAGGATCTTTCTTTCCTTGGTAAAAATCTTTGGTAAACTAGATAGCAGAAAAAGACCCCAATGTGCTTTTCTAGGGTTGCCATTACCTGCACCATCTTACTTTCCATGTACTCCAATCTGACTTCCTGACCACTGAACCCACAGAAGGAGCTAGTCAAATCTGGATTTAAATTTGATTAAATATTTGGTTTACCTACTTAATGGAGCAACTACTGAACTCCTGTAAGTTTGAGAATAACAATGTGTACTTCACACCAAATAAAACACAGATAGAGACAATAGAATTTAGTTAATACTTATGTCGTTAAAAAGTAGAGCAGATATATAAAGGATTCAGGGTGCTGGTCTGCACTTGGTGGGGTTATTAATTGCAAGTGATGCAATTAAACATGTAATAAATGAATTTATGAGAGCTGCTTTGTCCCAAATATATTGTGCTCTAAGTCCTGTGTATGAAACTCTGTCCAAAGAGCATTAAACTTGATCAAGATACAGCACAACGCTGGAGCAGATCGGGACAGAGAGTCTGTAGAATGAACCAAGTTGATGCAGGGAAAGTCTTCCCACATTACTATTTTTTTGTCCTTTGACATATTGCTGTTTCATCAGGGAAACAGTTCAAAGCAAAAACAAAAAACTCCATGAAAAAAGAACAAACTTCTACAACTGACAGTTTGGAGAAAACGTGTCCAGTGCCATCATGGCGCCAATCCCACTTCCATCCCTCATTTTAACTGACAGTTTGAGAGAATTTTCCAGCCAGTGAGTAAAGGATTATGCTGAACTGTTCTCTTGCTAGACATCTGAAAATAAAAGCACCTCACTCATTACTCAGCTAGAGTCCTATAATTATATTATAAAGCAGTTTACAAATAGGTACTGGCTTCACTTTTAAACTAAAACAAAAATATAGATGTCTTAGTTCAACTCTTCCTCACCATTTCAAGTCTATATGTTAAAAATGCAACAATGTTTGCCCAAGACAGTTTTACATGTAGTTCTAGGTGTGGAACTTTAAATCAGTTAAGCATTCTAGCTGGCTGAGTATCCTTTACAGTATTATAGTCAAGAGAGCTAGATTTATTTTATTTTATATTTTTAGCTTTTTAAAGCCACTTGGTGCCACTTATACAGTGCAAAATGTCCTTAATAGACTGGAGAATCCAGATCCTTGTCATGTTTGAAATTTTAATATTGCTTGAGAAACTGAAATAACTGACTTCTTTATTTTTAAAAATAGAGCACAGTCTGTAAATATTGCTAAGCCAACCTTTCACTATGGAGTATTTCAATGCCATATAATTCCTAATGTGACCCACTGATTCAATAGTAATTTTTCTGGAGCATACTATTTTTTCTGATCCATTTCACCTCCATACCAACCTCTCCCTTAGACATCTTTATAAGCTCCATGATTTTGCTCATTTTACAGACACTGAGCCTGGTCTCTGAATTTGATTGATCAAGATTAACGTGTTCTACTCATTGAAATACTTAATGCTATTTGCTGTGTTTGTCTGGAGAAGGGAGCCTACCCCTTTTATTCTGGTAGCTGGATATAATGTTCTCTAGATTGTTTACATTAACATAGTGGTTTCTTAAGTGTTCAGAAATAATTTTCCATTATTCAGCAGATGTGTATTAATAGTTATACAATAACTACTCCTCTCACAGAAAATATCAAGCAATAAAGCTTGAAATGAAGGTGAGTGAAAAGATGACATATATGCACAAGATACAACAAACCCCATAGGGGTCTATGAGAAATTTTAATAGACATGCTACATAGGTGAAATGCCAATATGCTGAAACAGAGGCAGAAGTTAGCATGACTATACATGTCTATTTTTAAAAAACAATTAATCAAAGCAAAAACATACCACATGATGAACATAGTATGGACCTCCAGTAATTGAAAAGATCTTCAAATACAAATTACCTAAAATGCATTTATTTTTGGCGATTATTTCCCAGCAGTAAATGAAAAAACATTTCAATGTTCAAAGAATTCTCTCATCTCCACAATTTCCAGTACCTACCCTTCTTATAAAACTGGACTTGAGGGGTAACTACTTTTTCCTTTTTTACAATTTATTTTATAGGCAGGCATACACTAAAGTCCAATTCCTTCTAAACCAGACTAATTTTTAGATAGAAAAGGCTACATTTCTTTATAGTACTCCCCTCAAAGATGATTTTCAGCCTTCGAGTGTTGCATAGAAATTGGCAAAGTACGCTCTCCAAGTACGTTCAACCAACATACTCTTACCAAGATTAAAAGCTCATATATATTAAGGGCCAGATTTTAGGCAGTGGAACTCCGTTTCCGTGGGAGAAATTTTGCACCAGAAAACAACTGCACCTAAAAGCTTAAATATTTGTAGCAAGATATATCATTGACAATGTGTGTTCAGAAATCATGTGTTCTAATTACCAGTATTACATCCAGAATTCATTGTGTGCACAAAAGGCCAGGCAGACAATCGTACATGCAAAGTAAGAAGTCTGGCTGAATATCTGGGCCCTAAAAAGCATCTCAAACCAGCCTTTCAGTTTGACTCTGAGAAGCTCATTTTACAGTACTTGGGTAGTGCACAAACAGAAAAGGTCTTTTGTAACATCTGCAGTGGTATTCTAGGTTTCTTGATTTGTAGTTGATTTTCTGAATTAAGGAAACTCACCTTTTAGAGATCTACTAATTGTGAGGTCAGCACAATCACTGTTAGTCAACTGATTTAGGCATGGCAAAACTGGCATTTAATCCTATTTCAGACAGAAGCAAAAAAGAATTAAATCAGGAACAAGCCTCTGGATCCTTGTTTGAGGAGAGATTACTTTTCTACTCCTCCTACTAGCTGCTTTTTTAAGTAAAAACTTATTTGATAATGTACTATACTGTCCATATATTGAGCATCACGCTGAGCAGCAATACCAAAAAGGCTTTTTTGGTTTTGGTGGAGCCTACTCAGGAAAGAAATCTAAGCTTTTAAAAGTATGAAAGTGGCAATGGAGACTTACCCTTTAGAGATCCAAATTCAAAAATGGCTATGACATGTTATAAAATAAAAGAATCATCAAAATGTAAGGGGACCCTGCAACATATTTGTTCCACACATCCCTAATTATTTTCAGGATGGTACTGCTCTCTCATGCAGACATCAGACAGCTCCATACAATTTAAAGGAGATGGGGAAGGCAGAGAACAGAATGTTAACATTTGTTTCTGATGGTCATGTGGCTCTCTTAATAAGGCCTACAATGAATATCATGACACTACAGCGAAACAATCCTCCTGTAAATTTCATCCTCTACTATACATCAGGCTGGAATAGTGGAGTTATTTATAAGTACTTTAAGCTGACAACTGAACATAGGCCAAACAGAATGAGGAAAAAAACAGCAAATTAGGTGGCAAAGAGAAGTCCTATTAGTTCAGTCTCCCCAAATTCATATATTTTAAGACCAGAAGGGACCATTATGATGATCTAGTTTGACCTTCTGTATAATACAAGCCAGAGAACCTCATCCAATAATTCCTGCATCAAACCAATAACTTCTGTTTAAACTACAGTGTACCTTTTAGAAAGAGATCCAGACTTGATTTAAAGATGGATTTGGTGGATTCTCCACAACTTGCAAAGTTGCAATGGTTAGTTATCCTCACTGTTAAAATTTTGCCCATTATTTCAAGCCTGAATTTATCTAGTTTCTAACCATTGCCTTTTTCTTCTAAATTAAAGAACTGCCAACAATCAGAAATCTTTTTCCCTGTAGGTCAGTGGTGGGCAACCCACAGCCTGTCAGGGTAATCCATCCGCAGGTATGGCCGCCTGCAGGTCCCAGTGGCTGCGGTTTGCCATTCCCGGCCAATGGGAGCTGCAGGTTGCCCACCACTGCTGTAGGTGCTTGTTGACTATTATCAAATCACCCCTTAACTTTATTTTACTTAGTTTATCCAAGAGAAGTCTCTCACTATAAGGCATGTTTTGTAGATCCTAAATCATCTTTGTAGCTATTTGCTCAATCCTTTACAATTTATCAGCATCCAATGACTCCAGAACTCCAGACATAGTAATGGACTCACTAATGTCATCTATTGCACTATACCATTAAGTGGATCCTGGGAATGATTGGCAGATATTGTACTAGTCCAAGAATTTTTTTTTTTTTTTTTACATTCAATAAAAATGGTACTTCAGGTGATGGCACACCAAAGCAGTCACAATGGTAGGCAGACTCATCAATTCAAAGCAATAAGTCTAAGATATATAATCCTGACTACTTCACTAATATGCTCTAATTTTTAGAATGCCCTTTTCTCTTATATGCCTTTCTTTTTTCCAGGATTTTTCTTAGATCCACCTATTTGAATATAACAGATCCCATAATAGGATACATTTTTGGCACAAAAATAAAACCAGATAATGATTGTTTTATTAGAGTACACAGCAGAAACAAAAACACATTAAACAGTATGTATAGATTTGTCTTTAATTCTCCATTCAACTTGCTGCCAAGGCAGTGATGACAGAATTTCTACTGTGGCAGTAACTCTTCATGCATTCTATGGGGAAGAACAACCTATTAGTCCCTGGATGAGGGACAAATCAAACAAATCAAAGTCTAAAATTTGAACACTTATCTTCATAACTTTAAATAACTGATTTACCGTAATTTTCTTATAAAAAAAATACCTACTTCTACTAACTGCAAAAAGAACATTTCCTCCTCAGAGCAAGCTAAATTCACTTCCTTTCTCTCTCCCTCTCACAAACACACACACAGGAAAAGTACTTCATATATCAACATAACTTAGTGTGGAAGAATTTAAAAGATCATATGATCAAAAATCTATGGGCTAGATTTGCACTCAGCAAAAATTCTGAGAGCAGGTATAAACTATCTTTATCTTTAGGCACATTCATGCCCCCAGTCATGGCCTGTCCTGACACTGGTTTGGTCCTCCAATGCAACTTCAGAGCAATTTCACAGTTCTAAATTATGCCCGTTCGCCTACACTTCAGGGAGTCATTCTGGCAGTTGGGGGCAACAAAAAGTGTATGGAACCACTTGCTATGCCCCCATTCTCTCAATTATCTGATGATCTCATGGGACACCCAAAATCTTCAGATAATTAAGGTGCCTGCTCTGCAAATTCTGAAGACTCCTGACCCTGAGTGGAAACTTTAAAACCTGTAATAGAGACTCACAGTTAAAGTACTACTGGCTAATTTCTCCAAGGCTGACTGATTTGGCAAAATTTGTCTACACTCAGGTTTGTTGGGTATTCTCGTCCTGTTGCTATTGCTCTAGCATTAACAATCATGGGAATGCTTCTGCAGAAAATGGCCACTGGCATTTTAAACACTTTGGGTATGTCTACACTGCAGCTGGGAATGAGACTCCCATCCTGAATAGACAGACTTGCACTACTGGGGTTGAGCTAGCATGTTAAAAATAGCAATGTGGATATTGCTGCACCAGTGGAGGCTTGCACCAGCCAGCCAAAATTGGACCCACAACTACAGTGTATGTACCCTATGTTGTCTAAGTATGCTCAGAGCAGGTGTAGAAGACAAGGTGTTTGAAATGCCTGTGCTTTTCTACACTAGGATTTACACCAATGCTAGCACCAGTGGTGCAAAACATGTAAAATTAATAAATAATAACAGCGTAAAAAAAAGGCAAGACCTCATATCATCAAACCTCATTTATCCAAAATCACTGATTATTCAAAACAAGGTTATGTCTCTAGACTGTTGCAGGGGATTTCAGATAAGTTGAGATTTGAAAGCAAGGGCTACCTGCCATTTGGTGTCCAAGGTCAGTCAGCTCATCAGGGTGTATAAGTAGAACCTTTAGTAAGTCCCTCTACCTAAAAAGAAGGTAACCTTTTGCCTTTGTTCATAGGAGCGTTATCCATTGAAGTCTGTACATTTCCCCCATGCTGGGCAGCTCAACAGTGCACAGTTCAATTTGGTAGTACATAAACTCATTTTTTTGTAAAATTCTCATTTTTGGTGTAGAACCGTTCCTGCACCACTGGTGCTACCATTGGTGTAAGTCCTAGTGTAGACAGGCACAGGCATTTCAAACACCTTGTCTTATTTGTTGGTCTATACAGGTGAGTCTCACCTTACGCTGGGGTTACGTTCCGCTGTCAGCGCGTAAAGCGAAAATCGCAAATAGTCAAAATTACATTGAGTGTAATGGCGGGCGGAATCGCCCGCACTACAGGTACAGTATTTAAATTATTTCTCTCTTTTTTGGTGTTTTTGCTGACCACGCAAAGCTGAATTCGCGCATGTTAAATGCGCGTAAGATGAGACTTGCCTGTATTTTGTCTGTTTGACATAACAAAGGTCTATAAATCAATTTTAAAAGCTCTTATTTAAGAGAAACGATTATCCGAATTAAAACAGGATATATCAGGAGGACAATTGTATCCGGAGTATAACCCCAAATTATCTAAAGTAATATGGGGGGGAGGGGTAGGAGGGTAGATTGAGCCCCTTAAATAGCTGAAGGCTTAAACTAATTGGTGGCAGGATCAGCGCCATCTTAAAAAACAGATTGTAAGCTCTTTGAGGCTGAGTCTTTTTGTTAGGTCTTTGTACAGGACCCTTTATCCAAGACTGGGGCTCCTACGTGCTACCATAATAAAAATAAATAAAAAAATAAAACCATTCAAGCTCTGCAACATTAAGCTATAGTTAAGTAGATAGAACTGCAGAACCATCAAGAGCTCCAGAGCTGGGAGTCTCTAAGTTTTAATGACAGGTTTCAGAGTAGCAGCCGTGTTAGTCTGTATCCGCAAAAAGAACAGGAACAGTATCCTGTTCTTTCTAAGTTTTAAGGCACTAAAGCACCAATTCAGTGGTAAATTTCCCAGGATCAACATTTCACTTAAAACTTGTCTGATCTTCAAGATATCCAGAACCAGGGTTTGTATAATCAAACGTTTGACAACATAGCTAGAACAATGTTTTTAATATTAACTTTAATTTTTAGTAAATTGAGTGCTCATAAAAGGTGTCAGATTCTTTTCACAATGCCAGAGTGACTCTTTATTCAGTGTTACTGGAGTGGATTTTACTGCTCCAACAACTCTTAGTATACTCTTATAATTCATAGGTTTGACATTACCCATAAAATACTTTTCTTTTAAATACGAATTGCGGTGTAATTATGATATCGCAATTCCTTATTACAAGTTACACACAAATACTCAACTCTTTCCATACTGATAGTGATAATTTTGTTCCATTGCTATATTCCTTGGGGGGAATTCTGCACCAGAAAATTAAAAATTCTGTGAATATTTTAGAATTCTGAAAAATTCTGCATATTTTATTTGTCAAAATAACACAATATAATCACACCAGTTTCAATTATTTTCGTATTTTATTTCAAAACACCGATCAACAAGTATGTCTGTAACAATACAAACAACAACAAAGATACCCCCTCTCCACTCCTGGGATAATCTGTGGAGGTGTTGGAGGGGGTTTTTGTTGGGTGCTGGAGGGGGCTGTGCTGGACCCCCCCTTGGCCCAGACTCCCGTCTCATTTTCCCCCCACTCAGAACCCAGCACAAAGCCAGATACCCACACTCCCTTACCCCCAGAGCCCAGCTACAGGCTCCACTCTGCACAGCTTCATTACTGTCCCACTGGGGGATGCGGTGTGATCCCCGCCCTCCCTCACCCTTTGCGAGAGCCAGACCAGCCGGGCAAATGAGGATCAGGCCTGGCAGCCAGAGCGCACATAGCCACAGGGCCTCCATTCCCACCGGGACGGGCACTCCACTCACTGTGGGGCTATGGCCCACACTCCACCTCTTTCATTCAGGGCAGGCCGGGAACCGCAACCCGCCCATGCCTCCTTCACAGGCATACTGCAAACAGGGGTGCTTGGCTCTGCTGGGTCCAGCAACCCCTAGCGGTGGCCAGCAGCTCTGCAATGCCAAATCGGGGGGGCGGGGGGGGAGGGAAAGGGAAATGAAATTCTGCACAGAACATTAATTCTGTGCAAATTCTGCATTGCACAGTGATGCAGAATTCCCCCAGGACTAATTGTAGGATACTGTGTTTATCATCACACAAAATGCAAAAATTCAAACTGTCTGAACTTTATAAGAATATGTGCATGTAGTTGCCCTATCTGCAGTAAAATTAACTGATGCTCCTTGCAGAACATATCAATATAGCATTACATTTTTTAGATTATCATCTTGTTCATACAATGAGGGTCTGGAAAGAGGTTCCACAACCAGCATTTAAGCAACGTTCATAACATCTTAACTGAGCTCCCAAAGAAAATATTGGATAGTGAATTTTAGCAGGTAAAAAATGAAGAGGCTGACAGAGAGATACAAAGATGTTCTGAAAAAGAATCTCATCCAATAAGACATGCATATCAGTCCAAGTACTGTAGCACACAGATAAGTTTTCCAAATCAAAGAAACATCTTTAACAAATCAGGCTTCAAAAATTTTTGTGTATCAATAACGACAAAAAAGAGAAAGTACTTTGTAAGCGGACACAGAAGGAGTTAGACAATGAACATTAATACACTTTCTACAAAAAGGCCTATATATCAAAAATTCAACTGTAGTCTGAATCACAAAAGCTCTTGCTACACTGGTCATCTTTGGTAAAGAGTAACTGATAACTGTAAAGTGAAAAATTCAACTTCAGAAGGCATGTTTAAAGCACAAATGAATGATCAGAAAAATTTTAGATAAAGGTGATAGTACATTAGGTACAGAGTTACAAAGGGCTACTAAAAAATAATTTTTAAGTGGGTAGAAAAGCCTTTTTTTTTTTTTAATAAAGGCATGTAATAAGTTTCAGAGTAGCAGCCGTGTTAATCTGTATCCGCAAAAAGACCAGGAGTACTTGAGTACTTGTGGCACCTTAGAGATTAACAAATTTATTTGAGCATAAGCTTTCGTGGGCTACTAGCTCAAATAAATTTGTTAGTCTCCAAGGTGCCACAAGTACTCCTGTTCTTTTTGCTTGTAATAAGACACCTCAGGAAGCAAGCTGTTTTTATTCTGACACATTTTTATGCCTGAAATGAATGTAAGAAAAAAACAAACAAACATTAAAGATTATTTAAAACTAAACATTTCCCAAGTTTAAAAAACATATGTTCTTTATTATATAAATTTGTCACAATAGGTATTTTGCATATTTTATTATAATCTGGACATTTTAAAATTTATACACAAAATAAATACAAATTAAAATGTTCACCAATGACCTACGCACAAAGTAAGATTTATAAATCTATCTAAATTTCTTTCATTTGCTAGAGCATCTATTAAATATGTTAACAAATCACATAGTAATACTCACCCTAGTATTCGGTTCATTCCATGCCTAGCAGCATAATGTAATGGAGTATTGTGCTGATAGAGTTCCCCATAAGAAGTATTTGGATCGAGGGATTCTTTTAGTTGAGGGTTGCTCTCATATATTTGACAGGCCAGATTTTCATCTCCATTTATAAGTGCTTTGCGGAATTTGGTGGTTGTATTTCCCATGTTGTTATTCTAGTAAATAATGGCACTATTTTCCTTTCCCTTTCAGCCACTCATTTTATGAGTCCGCAACATGTTTCACATCCTAAAAAAAAAAAAAAAAAAAATTAAAAAATAAAAAGTTATATATTCATTTCAAATGCTGTTTTAAACCCTCTTTCTTAAAGAAATTTGTCCAGAATTCAACGTATTGTAAACAGGTATCTGAACAATTGCTTAAGGAAAGTAAACTCTGTGGTGCATTATCAAAGTCCTTATATGAATAGTTACAAATTTCCCTGAGTCTCTAATTCTACACAGATTAACTATTTCCCTGTTAAACTATAACGTATTTCCACATAATCATGTGGGAAATGTTTTTACAACACACACACACTTTGAACTTGGATTGTTCTATTAAAAAAATATATAAACACTTCCTCCTGGCACATACCACTTTGCAATAGAAAACAAAGACAGACTTAGAATTGCAATATTTACAAGTGATTGCAAAGTTAACTCTTATTAAAATCCAAGTAAAATTGTTAAAGAACAAAATGGAGGGATGACAAATGTTTCACAAGTATGCAAGATATTATGTTGTAGGTAGAAGTTTAGTCAAAGAAAAGCATACCAAAATGAGCTTGAATCACCTCTGTTTTTGTAGCTGTGTGTAATTAGCACATCTCTATGCCATAGGGCTATTATACCCCAGAGTACTATTCACCACAGCCCTTCCCCAAAAGTTCTGCTGGACAGGATGGTTTTAAATTATGTTCAGAGCTCTACGGGAGCCTCGCTGGTGAAAGATGACTTGGGAAGTCTGCTGGGCTCCCCCATCTATGGCCAGAACCAGCTGACTGGGGACTGAGCTAGCCACCTGCAAGTCGTCCAGAGGAATGGAGTTATTTTGGTGACTTGTGACACCATAACCCACCTCCAGGTAGACTTTCCACCACCACTGAGCTCTTGGTTACACAGGCTAATCTAAGCCCAAACTCTTTAGTAATGCAATTTGTTTTGCATAGACTTTTGTCCCTCTCAACCATCTCTCTATTTTAAAAGATCAATGTGTATATATATTTGTAAGAATACTAATGCTTTGATTTTGGGAGTGATGATGCCCATCAGGATGAACTACTGCAAAATGAATACATCAAAAGTATGCAGAAGTATTTGCATCCTAAGAACTCCAAAATGTCCAGCTATATTTCATAAATATACAAAGGGAAAAAATGTAGCTACTTCTTCCCTCCAGTGCTACCAAACACAAGGGAGCTAAAGACATCCCTGCTTTAGCTTGGAGCCAGATTTACTGGAGTAAGACAGACTTCACACAAAACGTGCATGACGGTTCTGGCATTTTACATTATCAATATCATAGCCTGCAAAAGAAATGAAAACCTTTTAAAATGCTCTCAAGAATAACCTTTAATATAGGACAGAATTTAGTTAAATATACAATGCTCTTTATACTGATGTGACTCAAAGTACTTTATAATATGAGCTAAATACTGCTAGTGCAATGAAGCACCCACTGTACAATAGCTCACAACTGAATACTACTGCTCATCCACCAGTACTACACTATCCACACTGGGTATGAACCCAAGTCCTAGTGAGAAATGTGAAAGAATACCTACCAGCCCATGCTCAGAGGAAATAAGTAACTGTTAGATATATTAGATATCTTCCATTCTTATATGCAGTGTTGTTATAGCCATGTTGGTCCCAGGATGGGCACAGTACGCAGTGGTCAGAGGGTTATAAATGGTGAGACCTCTGGGGATGATGTTTTGTTTCTTGCATTTGCACTGAAAGTAGATGTCACTGTTAAGTTTTGCATCAGGTTGTGGAGTTTCCCTTTCATACAGCAAAATTCATTATGTTCCATTGTTGGAGCTATGTTGGTCCAATAAAAGATTATCTCATCCACCTTGTCTCAGCTATATTATTAGAGTCAGTAATAACAATGACAGACTAACAAGTATTGACTAAAAAGAGTATCAATATAGAATCACAGAACTGGAAGGGACCTCAAGAGGTCATCTAGTCCAGTCCCCTGCACTGTGGCAGGACTAAGTATTATCTAGACCATTCCTGACAGGTATTTGTCTAACCTGCTCTTAAAAATCTCCAATGATAGAGATTCCACAACCTCTGTAGGCAATTTATTCCAGTGCTTAAACACTGACAGTTAGGAAGTTTTTCCTAATGTCCAACCTAAACCTCTCTTGCTGCAATTTAAGACCATTGCTTCTTGTCCTATCCTCAGAGTTAAGAAAAACAAATTTTCTTCCTCCTCCTTGCAACAACCTTTTATGTACTTGAAAACTGTTATGTCCCCTCTCAATCTTCTCTTCTCCAGACTAAACAAACCCAATTTTTTCAATCTTCCCTCATAGGGGGAGGGATAGCTCAGTGGTTTGAGCATTGGTCTGCTAAACCCAGGGTTATGAATTCAATCCTTGAGGGGGCCACTTGGGGGATCTGGGGCAAAATCAGTACTTGGTCCTGCTAGCGAAGGTAGGGGGCTGGACTCTATGACCTTTCAAGGTCCCTTCCAGTTCTAGGAGATGGGATATCTCCATTAATTAAAGATCATGTTTTCTAGTCCTTTAATAACTTTTGTTGCTCTTTTCTGGACTGTCTCCAATTGGTCCACATCCTTCCTGAAATGCGGCGCCCAGAACTGGACACAATACTCCAGTTGAGGCCTAATCATCATGGAGTAGAGCGGAACAATTACTTCTCGTGTCTTGCTACAATACTCCTGCTAATACATCCAAGAAGGCTATTCACTTTTTTTGCAACAGCATTACACCATTGACTCATATTTAGCTTGTGGTCCACTATGACACCCAGATCTCTTTACGCAGTACTCCTTCCAAGGTAATCATTACCCATTGTGTGTGTGTGCAACTGCTTGTTCCTTCCTAAATGGAGTACTTTGCATTTGTCCTTATTGAATTTCATCCTGTTTACTTCAGAGCATTTCTCCAGTTTGTCCAGATCATTTTGAATTTTAATCCTATTCTCCAAAGCACTTGCAACCCCTCCCAGCTTGGTGTTGTCCGCAAACTTTATAAGTGTACTCTCTAAGCCATTATCTAAATCATTGATGAAGATATTGAACAGAAACTTATCCCTGCGGGACCCCACTCGTTATGCCCTTCCAGAATGACTGTGAACCATTGATAACTATTCTTTGAGAATGGTATAGGGAAATCATCAGTATCATAAGATTCACATTCACATATTACAATGTTTCTGATTATTAACTTCTGCCTCAAACAGTCAAGAGCCACAGGTCAACTAGGGCGGGGATCCCCTTATAAGAAGCATCTCTAGGACAGTAGTTCTCAACCTTTCCAGACTATCATATCCCTTTCAAGAATCTGATTTGTCTTGTGTACCCCAAGTTTCACCTCATTTAACAGAAATGAGAAAGCTTCGGCTTTCTGCCCTAGCGAGTCTAAAACTGGCCCTGGCGACCCCATTAAAACAAACTCACCCACAGTTTGAGAACTACTAGTATAGTCTATAGGACAGTATAAACACATCACTGTATGAAATTTTAGTTTGTACTGACTTCGCTAGTGCTTTTTACGTAGCCTGTTGTAAAACTAGGCAAATATGTAGAGGAGTTGATGTAACCCCTGGAAGACCGCTGCATACCCCCAGGGGTATTGTTCAGCCAGAAGATAATAGGTAAGGACCGTTTCCTCCCCTGCTCAACTTATGCAAAGGCTGAGTGTTAGCAATTCCAAGGCCAGGCCCAGATGGGACTATGTAACAAGTCAGTGTGACTACTGTGAGTTAAAGAAGGGATTCTGGGGAATAGTAAGAAGGTGGTATGATGCTCCCCCAGGGTACCCAAGATGGAGAGGCACCTCCCCCCCCTTAGCATTAAACAGCCTTGTCTGGGCCTGCTGTGGATCAGTACCCTGAAACCAACTGCCTCTGGCAACACAAGCACCACCTTTTAGGCCTCCACAGACCTCACTCTCTCTGCACAGGTAATGACAGGCACACACCTACCCCCAAATGCTCGGAGCATTCCCTGCGGCACCCAGTCTCTCATCCACTAAACATTCACAGAGTTACCAGGCCTGCTATTCCCAGAGAAACAGTACACACCAGCTTGTAAGAGTCAACTCAATACTCTGCTTAACACACAGCACTGAGATCTATTTATAGTGAAAATAAGAATAAGATTATTATCAACAACTAGAGATTCAGTAGATAGAGTTAGGATACTGGAAACAAATGGTTTTATTATATATAAAAAATATAAACCAAAATTATAATACTCTTTCTAGAGACAAAAGTCATTTATCTCACCCAAAGTCCTCTTCAGCATTTTCAACCAAGAGTAGCTGAGACCCATTTTCACGAATGTAAATGCGCTAATTCCTCGATGCAAGAAGAAGGGGTGCTTTAACTTCTAGAAATATCCCCAAAGTTCATTGTTTTTGCTCACGGACAGGATAATCCTGCATAGCTTGTTTTTTGCAGTGTGCTCCTTTCGTATGGACTTCACATCTCTTTGTTAGCATTTTTAAATGTGATGTACATGGGCAACCATTGTACTAGCTTACAATGCTTAATTTACATCTGAACAGAGAGATAGGTGAATACACATCTCTTGTCTGACAGGAAATCTGTTTTTCACCTCTGCTGGTGACAAATACCCATGATCCAGACTCTTAAGAACATATTTTCAGTACATATACACCTCTATCCCGATATAACACTGTCCTTGGGAGCCAAAAAAATCTTACTGGGTTATAGGTGAAACCGTGTTATATCGAACTTGCTTTGATCCGCCAGAGTGCGCAGCCCCGCCCCCACGGAGCGCTGCTTTACCACATTATATCCAAATTCATGTTATATCGAGTCGCATTATATCGGGGTAGAGGTGTACACACAACTCCTTGCACAGTATCTGTACATACATTTCACAATGACATTAATAACTAGTGTGACCCCACCTTTCATTTGAGACCTCACGTGACATTATTTGGTGAACCAGACTGAACATCCCAGAACCAGGATATTCCTGTACCCCTTTGCCAGTTGGCATTAAGAGGTTCTTGGGTAACAGGTGGGATAAGCAGTCCAGGGCTGCAAGGGATAGCAACCTCAGGGACGTGGTTTAGCCTAGCAGCTTAGAAAGAAGAGGAGAACAGAGAACCAGCCTTGGGGAAAACGGAGGAGGAAAAGCAAGCATGAAGACACACAAATGGCTATTAGAAAAAATAGCAAGGCCAGGACAGATCCAGAGAACTGGAATAAGCAACTGAAAAGGGGTGGGAGAAGGAGATGCACATGAGCATTATAAGCCCTGTCTTGACTGGGTCAAGGGTGTGTTTTTCACTTTGTGTTAACTCAGTCAACTTAGCTTAACACGACTTAAAAACCCCATTAAGATGCAGGCAAATGTTTGAATTTGTAGTATCTAGCCATACTGGAGCATAAGGAACAGCCTATACCCCAACATGGACAGCTAACAACTTCAAACATGTTAACCTGCACGTTAATGGGATTTTTAATATTAAGCTAACAGTTCAAAAACACTGCCTTTTTGCCTGTCAAGACATATCCTTATAGAGCAGGGGTGGCCAAACTTACTAGCCCTCTGAGCCATATATGACAATCTTCAGAAGTTTGAGCCAGGGCACACCTGCAGGGAGCCGGAGATTGGGGAGCCCTATGGGAGGCACCTGACAAGGCTCAGGGCTTCAGCCCCGAGCCGTGGCAGGTGTGCTACGCTGGGCAGAAGCCCCGAGACCTCCTTCCCCGCTGGGCAGAAGCCCCATTGCACCACCCCGCTGCAAGGCAGAGGTCCTGAGCTCCCCACCCCACCCTGGTAGGTGGAGAAGGACTCTGCAAACCACACTTTAATGGTAAAAGAGCCGCATGTGGCTTGCGAGCCACAGTTTAGCTACCCCTGTAATAGTGCAAAAATAACAATGGCTCTGATAATGAAGAGCTACTCAAGTGAAAGACCCTCCAGCAAATAGTCTAAAAAACTCCTCAGACATGCAGTAACAGTCTAAATGTGTTCATGCAGCAGGAGTCCCACAAATTCAAGAAGCCAACAGATGGGACAGGGCCACTGTAAATCTACTAGAAAGGCCTAGTCAGTGGTTCTCAACATGTAATATGTGTATTACTGGTGGTATGTGAACTGCATCAGAAAGCATGTGGCAACCACTGGCTTAAGTATCAGAGGAGTAGCCGTGTTAGTCTGAATCTGTAAAAAGCAACAGAGGGTCCTGTGGAACCTTTAAGACTAACAGAAGTATTGGGAGCATACGCTTTCGCGGGTAAGAACCTCACTTCTTCAGATGCAAATTCCATTACTTGCATCTGAAGAAGTGAGGTTCTTACCCACGAAAGCGTATGCTCCCAATACTTCTGTTAGTCTTAAAGGTGCCACAGGACCCTCTGTTGCTTTTTACTGGCTTAAGGTATCTCTTCAAGGCATATCTGGCTGAAGTGTTTGCTCACCAATTGGCAAATAGTATCTGTACTGCAAGTTACAGAGGTACTTCCATTCCTAGCCATATGTACATTCTTATAAGTGCACAAATAAAAAAAAAAATCCTTACATCAGCATAAATTCTACCTCCTCTCCCCAGCTGGCTCTCCAGCCCTCGTTGTCCTTCAAAATTGTATTTTTTGGAATTCTTTTTACCCTTAAAATTTATCAAAGCCTTTGATCATATTAATCATCTCAAACTTATCTAAAGCTTTAGATTAAATTTCTTAAGCCACTTTGAGCCAGATTGCTTTAAACTATAAACTTTAAAAAAAACAATTAATACGAAGGGAGAATAAGGGGCTCAGAGTCCGAACAGGACAGAAGGTTAAAAGGCAGCATTTGGGCAAGGTTCAGATCATTGCTTGTTCAGGATACATTTATTGCCTTTAAACATGAACGCCTTTGAAACTGCAACCAAACCAAATTCTTTAAGGCTGGTACCTTTTGAACATTACATCAAGAAGAAAAAATGAAGCCAGTTTGAAGAAATTCAGTTTAGTAGTTTCGAAGTTTAAAATCAGCAAGTCCTGGGAGGATCAAAAAAAGTTTAAAACCAGCAATATTTAAAATACCAAAGGGAAATGATTAGGGCCTTACCAAATTCACAGCTGTGAAAAATGCGTTACGGACCATGAAATCTGGTCTCTCCTGTGAAATTTGGCTATTGTAGGGGGGTCATGGTATTGCCACCCTTATTTCTGCGCTGACTTCAGAGCAGTGGCTGCTGACCGGGCATCCAGTTCTGAAGGCAGCGCTGCTGCCAGCAGTAGCTCAGAAGTGAGGGTGGCATGGTATGGGGGGAGCATCACTTTTTGGGGGGAAGGCAGGGACAGCATTACGGGTAGGTGACGTGGTTGGGAGGGCGGTATGGTCACCCCACACACACAGCCAGTCCAAGGCCCCTTAAAATCCAAGTGCTTGGGAGGAGCAGAGCTGGGGGCACCCTGGCTAGGGGCTCCTAGTGTGGCTCCAGCTGCTAGCCCCAGCTGGGCTGTGGAGGGACAGGACTTCCTCTTACCCAGCCCCAGGAGCAGGCCGTGTAAGAGCACACCCACCACCAGTGGCAGTGCAGAAATAAGGGTGGCAATACCGTACCATGTCACCCTCACTTCTGTGTTGCTGCTGGCAGAGGCACTGCCTTCAGAGCTGGGCTCCTGGCCAGCAGCCGTCACTCTCCAGCTGCCCAGCTCTGAAGACAGTGCTGCCACCAGCAGCAGCGCAGAAGTGAGGGTGACAATACCACGACCCACCTACAATAGCCTTGCACCCCAACCCCTTTTGGATTGGGCCCCCCAGTTACATCATGAAATTTCAGATTTAAATATCTAAAACCGTGAAATATAAGATTTTAAAAATCATATCAACATGAAATTTACCAAAATGGACCATGAATTTGGTAGGGCCCTAGAAATTATCAACATGGATTCTCCAATATGGGGGTCACAAACAAGCCCAGGGGGTGAGGTGCAACAGCACTTCCTTTCTTTACAATTACATATGGAAGTCCCAAAGCTTTCTTTGTTGTAACACAGAGTCATACTATGGAAAAATGTTGAAAGCCACTATTTTGGATTAATGCAAACCTAGAGAATTTCAGAGTTCTTTGGCCCCCAATGTTACAAGTTCTAGCTATGAATTGATCTAAAACACCAAATGTAAAGTTTCAAAATGTGCTGATTTTAAGCATTCAGAAGTTTAAAACTAATTTCCTTCAAGCCAACTTGATTTTCAGGTCCCAATGAAATCTACAATAAAGCTCATCTTAAAGAAAATCAGATGCAGCAATTTTGCAAACCAAACTTAAATATACTTTTAATTAGCTGTCATACATCCACAATGCATCTTTTAACTCCTGATGCTGCAATGAGCTCTGTGCGATAGACCCCTGAATCTGTGCAGCGCCCTCTAGGTATGTCTACACTGCAATTAAAAATCGGCAGCTGATCTGTGCCAGCTGACTCGGGCATGTGGGGCTCAGGTTAAGGGCCTGGTTAATTGCAGTGTAGATGTCTGGGCTCAGACTGGAGCCTGGGCTTTAGACTCTGAGAGGTGGGATGGCCCCACAGGTTGGGCTGCAGGCCAAGCCTGAACATCTATACTGCAATAAAACAGCCTCTTAGCCGAAGCCCCACAAACCTGAGTCAGCAGGCATGGGACTGCTGCATGTTTTTAACTGCAATGTAGACATACCCCCAGTGAGCAATGGGATCCATGCACATTTAAGCTCATTACAGGGGCAGGGTCTAACTCTTCATTTATGCACTAAAGGAAAAGTACATCCTTCATTTGTATCTTTTATAGAAGTCTCAACCCTGCAAGTTGAGCATGTAGCTAGTCTATGCAACTGCATGGCCCTGTCACGAATATTCTCAACCTCCCTCACCCACACCCACTCCCTCTGCTTGTATCTTATTTTGTTTACCCTGTATTAATTTGAGGGACAATCCTATAACCTAGTTTATGCAGGGGACCACTGAACTGATCTCAAACACTAAAGTGAAATTTAATATTGCTTATTTAAATCTCTAAAGGTGCAGATTACATCCAGAGACCCAAATCAGATTAGGTCCCCACTGTGCCCAGTGTTGATACATAATAAGCACTCATCCCTGTGACCAAGAGCTTACTATAGATCTCCAATCCTAGAATCAGGACACAGAGTTCCAGGACCTTATATCAGGACCTGTTTGAGGCAGTGGCTGTCACTTATGTCTTATTATAGTTCCTACCACAATAGGGCACCAACTGGGTTAATAAAATGTAAAAAGCAACAACATGCTTTCTTAGTACATAATTTTAAACACTAAGAACTTCAGTAAAACTAATTATTTCTCAAAATGAGCAAATGCAAAAGCCCTCCATGATCCAAGTTTAAAACTTCAGCTATTTTGCTGTAGGTTAATGTAAAGTGTTAGAATTAGGGCTGTCGATTAATCACAGTTAACTCATGTGATTAACTCAAAAAAATTAATTGCGATTAATTGCACTGTTAAACAATCGAATACCAACTGAAATTTATTAAATATTTTTGGATGCTTTTCTACATTTTCAAATATATTGATTTCTATTACAACACAGAATACAAAGTGTACAGTACTCACTTTATATTATTTTTATTTAAAATATTTGCCCTGTAAAAATGATAAACAAAAGAAATAGTATTTTTCAAACAGTGCAATCTCTTTATCATGAAAGTGTAACTTACAAATGTAGATTTTGTTCTTGTTTCATAACTGCACTCAATAACAATGTAAAACTTTAGAGCCTACCAGTCCACTCAGTCCTACTTCTTGTTCAGCTCATCACTAAAACAAACAAGATTGTTTACATTTATGGGAGATACTGCTGCCTGCTTCTTATTTACAATGTCACCTGAAAATGAGAACAGGTGTTCACATGGCACTTTTGTAGCCCGCGTTGCAAGGTGTTTGAGTGCCAGATATGCTGAACTTTTGTATTCCCCTTCATGCTTCAGCCACCATTCCTGAGGACATGCTTCCATGCTGATGATGCTCATTAAAAAAAAACAATGCGTTAATTAGATGTGACTGAATTCCTTGGGGGAGAACTGTATGTCTCCTGTTCTGTTTTACCCGTATTATGCCATATATTTCATGTTATAGCAGTCTCGGATGATGACCCAGCACATGTTCGTTTTAAGAACACTTTCACTGCAGATTTGACAAAACGCAAAAGGTACCAATGTGAGATTTCTAAAAATAGCTATAGCACTCGACCCAAGGTTTAAGAATCTGAAGTGCCTTCCAAAACCTGAGAGGGTGTGGAGCATGCTTTCAGACGTCTTAAAAGAGCAACACTCCGATGCAGAAACTACAGAACCTGATCCACCAAAAAAGAAAATCAACCTTCTGCTGGTAGCATCTGACTCAGATGATGAAAATGAACATGCATCAGACAGCTCTGCTTTTGATCGTTATCGAGCAGAACCCATCGTCTGCATGGATGCATGTCCTCTGGAACGGTGGTTGATGATGAACTGACATATGAATCATTAGCACATCTGGCACGTAAATATCTTATGATCCCAGCTACAACAGTGCCATGAGAATGCCTTTTTAGGTCACATTGTAAACAAGAAGCAGGCAGCATTATCTCCTGCAAATTGTAACCAAACTTGTTTGTCTGAGCGACTGGCTGAAGTAGGACTGATTGGACTTGTAGGCTGTAAAAAGTTTTGTTTTATTTTTGAATGCAGGTTTTTTTTGTACATAATTCTACATTTGTAAGTTCAACTTTCATGATAAAGAGATTGCACTATAGTACTTGTATAAGGTGAATTGAAAAATACTATTTATTTTGTTTTTGTACAGTGCAAATATTTGTAATAAAAAATATAAAGGAAGCACTGTACATTTTGTATTCGGTGTTGTAATTGAAATCAATATATTTGAAAAATGTAGAAAACATCCAAAAATATTTAAATGGTAGTCTATTATTGTTTAACATCACGATTAATCGCGATTAATTTTTTTTAAATCGCTTGACAACCCTAGCTAGAATTCTTTTAAATTTGAATTATGTATTTTTCAACCCTGGCAAGATTCACAAATGACTGAAGTGATTTTATTCAAAAGGTAACCAGAAGAATTAACCTTTAAACGTAAGTCAAACATGGAAAACTTCAGTCCAAAGGTGAATGTTTCAGAAAGTTAAGAGCATGTATAAATAGAGGATTATGAGAAAGGTGTTCTGCATACCTAAATAGAGCAGGAGCTACAATACTAGGCTCCAGCTATAATAATAATGATAATTACACTGCATACATGTACACCAACTACTACTTCAGCTCAGATCCAGTATGGATGAATTATTTAAGTTGGTAGATGTGCATGCCTTCAGAAACATTTGAATAAAATCTTATTTTGGATTTAAGATAGCAGAGAAGGGAAAGAACAGGAGGAAGGATAATAGAGAAAGGAGAACAGAGGACAAAAGGAAAAGTAATCGGGAAAGCAAAAAGCAGAGCGTGATAGGATAATATGCCTCAGATACCTTAATCCTATTGCTCAAGTTGCTTTTCTCTGAAAAAACTGAAGGGCAGGAAGGAGGAGAGAGAGAAAAAGGAAGAGAGAAGGTGAGATTGGGAGAGGTAGAGAAGGCAAAGAAAAGTGGGAAGGAACAGACTCACAGATTTACCTCCATCTATAACCCCATCTAAACACTGATTGGAATTTTATTTTTTTAAATGGCAAGTAATGTGACTTTCAACTTCAGCATGCCAGAAAAGTGGCAGAATTTCAATTGTAATAGTCCTTTAAACATGGACTGGACAAAATACCTAAGACTATGCTATAGGTAACAATCCTACACTGGCAGAGGAATGGACTAGACCTAACAGGTCTTTTCCAGCCCTAATTTCTATTATTCTGATTAAACAGAGATGAAAATATTTTCTTCTCAAAATTACTAACTTGACGCGTGTCAAAACATCTGTGCTCAAATTTCTGTTATTTTTCCATACAAACTATATAATCATGTATATAAAGGTAAGGAATACCCAAACAGAATGTTGTCATAGGATAACGGCCTCCTGTTTCTAGACAAATGCCAAAAAAGAGAAGGCTTTTATTAAAAAACACTAAAGTATGTATGTATTTTCTGTTCCTTGAAAAATGAGCCAATGACACTGTTCCTTTCTTATAAAAATTTTACAATACCTAATGACTGATGCACACAACCATTTTATTGCACACTAATGCAGTACTAGTGATTGTTGTTTTCTGTAGAGTATCATTAATGACTTGCAGCACTAAAATTGAGAAGGTAGGGTGAAGAAAAATATCCATTACCATAAATGGAGTCCCAGTTTATCACATGGAACGCCGGTAGGTCAACTCCCTAGTGCTGTTCTGATGAATCTGCCCGAGATGTTTTCAGAACTGCACCACACTGACAGTGCAAGCTGAAAATAAGGAAGAGCTATGTGAAAAGTAACTAGAGCACAAATTTTGGAGAGACTGAATTCGATTTATATTTAAAATTTTCAAGTTGGAGACAGTGTAGTCCAACAGACCAACAGGAGGAACAGACTGACAGATTTACCTTCAGCTATAACCCCATCTAAACATTGATTAGACCAAACAAATAAAAGTAACACATTTTGCCATTATTTACTTAGCTTCAAATCACTTACATATTTACGTCCACACACAAAAGTGCTTACAACTATGAAACAGCAGTTACACCCTAACTCTGATTGTGCTTGTACCGATCAAGGCTAATCACTATGTGCTTCCACCACCGCTTCATTTTGCACTACTGCAATGCTAGTGTAAAAAGCAAGTACTGTGTGGTAGCTTCACTGCTTTAATTGGTCCTCCCAATGCCATACCATGCCTGTCAGATCAAGTTTCTTTACCTCTACGTAAAGCCTTCCAAAATTCCCTCATCTGTACAAAATGAGCTCCACAAACGTTAGCTCTCACTTTTTTACCATCATCCATTTCAATGAGAATGCTGTGGTGGAATGGTGATATCCCAAAGTACTTCCAGGACAAGAATTATGCCTTCTTCACAGTGTCCTAGATGTGTCCACAGCTACCAGCTGACCCAAGGCAGATACCTGGGTCCTCATACAGATCTGGGGCAATGAGGTGATCTAGTCACAGCAAAACTTGACCATTTGTAATAAAGTGTCTGACCCAGACAGATTATGGCATCTGAGCTAGGAAATAGTGCTGAGATACAATCTAAGGCACAAAGATGCAGTACAATGAAGTCTGGGATACAAACAGGTGCTCCAGACTAAGGAGGAAAACAACATCCTTCTATGAAGAATTTGATCACATTCTCTGATCCCAGGCATCTACAGAGCCAGAAACCTCCTTAGCAGCACTGGGGCTCTCAACATTATGCTGGTGAGTACAAGGGCCTCTGTATCAGAGGAGACCAAGATGCTGATATTATGTCTGGGCCCCAATGCCCTTTTTCCTACTACAATGCGACAAACAGCACAAAAGAATATGAAAGAAGACTCAGAAGATGAGGGACCAAGTTATGATCCTATATATTTTTATTTATTTGTCCTTTTTCTGCATCCAACATAGCAATTGCCAACTTGGATTAGACCCACAGTGGTTCATGTAATCCAGTATCCTACCTGACAGTATGCAGATGCTTTACACAATTTATGAAATAATCTGTCAATTGAGAAAATTTCTAATTCTGTAAAAGAATATATCCTGTAACAGATTTATATCCAGGAACAAGAGGGGAGTTTTTTTGGTATCATATACAGACGCTCCCTGACTTATGCAAGGCATTCCGTTCCAGAACTGGTTTAAGGTAACTACTCGCCATTCTTCTTAGTCTGGTGGACACATGCTACAGGCCCAGACAGCCCATGGTGAATTCCATAAGGGCAATGAGGTATTCAAAAAAACAGCAATTTCATGAGGAAAAACATAGCATCAACCAGAACAGAATCTACAGATAGATTCCCCAAATTGTCACAAGTGATTTCACAATTTTAAATATACTGGACAGGAGCGACTCTCCTTTTCAGACTTTATTTTAAAATACTACAGTTTAAAATGAAAACCAAATTAATGTTGTAAAAATTAAGCCTATGCTGCATGGACTCCCATTTACTTGCACTCTAAACTCTTTGAACCCAAGATAACCTCAACTTCCAATTGCATACCTTCATCTCTTTCAGTACTACTGTGGTCACATCCATTTCAGATCTTACAACAGATTTTGAAGCGCTTAGGTATGGAGACTATTGGCCAGATTTTAAGGGCATTTAGACAACTAAAGGTGCAGACAGGTGCATAGTGGGATTTTCAAAAGTGTCTAGCTGCCAAGGGGGCTGGCTACCTAATACTTATGAAAATCTCCCAAGGCACTTAAATACCTTTAATAATCTGGGCCCATGTCATTCTACATGCTAGTACCGTGCCTAACATACTGGGGTCCACGTTCCAATTGGGGCTTTTAGATGCTACTACAATCACCATGATCGATCTGTCCTTCAGCCCTCACATAGACTGCGCCGATCACAATAAGTCTTCCATTCTTCTTGTATCCTGGCCTTCCTTCTCCATGTGCGGCCATGTCTTTTCACAGTAAAATCTTCCCATCTCTTTGGAGGTCGGTTGAGTGGTCGTTTCAGTTCCCATGGGTACCACTCAGCGACAGCTGCAGTTGATCAATTGTCAGTGAGCCTTGCTATATGCCCAGCCCATCACCTTTTACTATGCCTGCTCTCAACGACATCCTGCACTCCACTCTGCTGTCTGATCACTTCATTGGGGACTCGGTCACGGATTGAAATTCCCAGAATTCTTCTTTCCATTGCCCTCTCTGTGACAGACAGTTGCTGCTCCTCTGTCTTTGTCAGCGCCCGTGTTTCGCTGCCAGGCGCTGCCGGGCTACTGCAATACAAATTAAAAAAAAAAAAAAAAAAAAAAGTACAGAGGGGGAATGTTATTTCCCACTGATGTTAAGAAAAATCCTATTAATTTAGCTGTTCATATCAGAGACTCCAATATCCATAAGTTCAAAGAACTGGCATAACCAAGAATTTACTCTAATAAAAGAATGTGCTTCAAAACAAAACGATTAAGTAATCTGCAATCCCTCAAATTCATTTCAGGATGCTGTTTGCTGTTTTAAAAAGCTAATATAAAACTAGAGTGTCAGAATATGCTTTGATTGGAACGGAGAGAAACTGAAGAGAAGGTTCACATATTCTAGAGACTGGCTGTTCTGGAAATCTTTGATGTAACACTGACAATTCATCCTCGCAAAGGCTTGCCCATTTTTCCTTTTATGAACTCTACATAATACAGTAAAACATCCAAGCCATTAATCGGAGCCTCTTTACAGAATGGCCACTGGCCCCACCCAAAGCACCCAGACATTCTTTTTAAGACAAAACTAATGCAAAAAAAAAAAAAATCAAACAGCAGTGCATAATTTCAGTCACCACTAGTATTAGATGGTGTTCTCATTCCTTTCAAGTTCCCAAGTGACAAAATTTGAATACAATTGCTTCAGTTCACAAAAAAACAAACAATCTTGACCCAAAGTAGTGCTACACAGTTAAGTTTATTGGAAGTGGCCTCTGAATTATAGGGATTGTGGTCTTGATTATGCAGCTGCTGCACATGAAGGAAAATGGGAACTGTTCAATGGGATATGCTCACAAGTAGCAGCTGCGGAGTCAGGTTCCTTTTAAAACCGGCATTATGAGAGGTTAACCAAGGCTTTCTCTATGAAGGACAGGCTGCTTTAGACCTTCATACGCCACAACTGATCACACCATTAGTTCTGAATCAGCCAGAAAGCCTTACAGTCACTGATCAAGGACAGCACTTGGAGGAAATTATTTATATGCAGTCCAAAGTAAGAACTGACCTAGGAGGTCAACTATCTTTCCTTTTTCATAAAGGAGTTTGATAGGAATGTATTTTAGGATGTTCCAACAGCAAAAGGGTGGACCCAGTTAAGTAGATTTTCGCAACTTTCTTCTTCCAAGTTTATATTAACGTTTTCAGAATGAGGACTTTTTTTTTTTGGACCAGATTGATTGAATCAGCAGTGACCCACTCCCTTTTTATAGAGAGATATCATCAACAGTCATTAGCTCCTTTAGATTTCCAAAGGGCACTGGCTATATTTACTGCTAAAAATCAAACTATGATATAAAGTAATCAATCCCATGAAATCAAAGTTTTTTGTGTCTGTCTCAAAACTTAACACTCTTGTTTTCCTAGGAAACACTCTACAAGTAGATAAATATACTAAAATATGAATATTTTTAAATTTTTCATGAACATTTTGAAGTCCTGCTTTGATGACTGTAGCTCTTGCTAAACTTATTCCTTGCAGGCTACCACTTTTCTTACAGCAAACAAGTTAAAGGAATAAGAATAGTCATTCCTCATTAAGATCAATGAGAAAAAACCATTACGTTAATACAGATTTTAGGCAAATTTCAATATGTATTTTAAAGACAAGTTAAGGAACCTAATAGGACAATGTCAACTTCAAAAACCACATCTCTGTCTCAAATTCACTTTAGTGTTACAAGGAACAGCTAATGTTGTTATAATTAAAAGATAAGAAAATGTTACTTTCCCATTTTCAGTTACTTTGTGCATTTGACAGAACCCAGTTCTCAGGTGTGCTAAACTTACGTCTCGTATAGCTAACTATCATGTCCTCTCCATTCAAGTCAAAAACTTCAGCTGTCTACCCAATTGTAACATTGTAAATACTATTATACAGATTACCCAGCCCTGAAGAAGAGCTATGTGTAAATTCAATAGCCTGTCTTCTCAATAAAACACATACCTTGCCCCTCTAATATACTGGGACCAACACGGCTATGACAACACTGCATATTTTACAGATAGGAACACAAGATCACTGAATGAATTCCCTATGAGGCACTATGGTCTTGTGGATTTGCCAAAAGCCAAAACACAAAAAGGTTCTAGTCATGGATCCAAATTTGTATTGCTTTATGACCTCGAGGGGTGTGTGACAAATCATCAGTATTGATCAACGCAGAAAGAATGGAAGCTGGAGAAGAGCTGTTTGGATTGCATGCTTTTTAAATCGTCTTTCTCTACAAAGCAAGTGAGAACTAGGTTTGGAAGGATTACATTTATTAGTAAATGTTGATTTCTCCGTATGCACACAAACTGATGAAAAATATTTCTATTAATAATAACTGAAATTTGCAGATTAGTAAGAAAAATGCTGCTGGAGAACTTGGAGTTTAAGGATATTTACTTCATATATTTTGACACGTGATGTTGACAATTTGCGCTTTAATGGTTATAAAGCTTTAACTTTTTGAATCTCAGCATCTATTGCCATTAAATAATTTGTGTCTAACCGTCATCCCATAATTTTCCACAAAAGTGAAAATTTAAATTGATAAAAGTTTTAAAAATGCTTAAAGCCAATATTATCCACCAAAATTATATAAAAAAATGTTTCCAAGCCTAGAGATCATATACTACATGTAGCACTATCAATACACCGAAGAAAATGAATCAGTGCTATAAATACTTGCTTCAAAATACCTAGTTGCACTGAAGCCACTAATTCAAATCTTGAATTACGTGGAATTTTCCAGCAAATCCTTAAAAACAAAGACTGAACTGTACACTTGTATTAAAGAGCATATGATGCGTTTTACAGAAGGGGTGTATGCTGGTGTCATTCTAGAAAGGTCTGAGCTACACCTAAAAGTTAAGTCCAACTAGCTACATTGCTCAGAGGAGTGAAAAATTCACACCCCTGAAACACATGGGGTATATCTGCATGGCAAAAACCCCCGCAGCAGTGAGCATCAGAGTCCAGGACTGTGGACCTGGGCTTTGAGACTCACTGCCGCAAGGTTTTTTTTGGCCCGGTAGACAAACCCCTAGTTAAGAAGACATCAGCACCCGTATGAACACCATTAGGTCGGTGGAGGATTTCTTCTGTCAACAATGCTACTGCCTCTTGAGAGGGCAGATTTACTAGTGACAGAAAAACCCCTTCTGTCACTGAAGCAACTATCTACACTACTGCAGCATACCTGCAGCACTGCAGCCTTACCAATGTAGCATTTGTAGTGCAGACATACCCAAAGTTCCTAGTCCTCAACAACCCACTGTTGTATAATATACTGTGTGCCAGTTGGCTACTGCCCTTCACTCTAGAATCCGCTGCAGTCCTATATATAGCATGTGCCAAAAAATATAAAAAATTATATATTATACACACACACAACACACACACACACACTAAAGTGTGTGTGTGTGTGTGTACACGTACTCTACTTAATTAGGAATGGCTGCTTTATTGGGACATCTTCTAGGAAAACAATTTAGCCTAATGGATAGTAAATGGTAATGATAGTAAATGGTAATGAATTTATTAAATCAGATTAAATATTACAATAGAACCTCAGTTACAAATGGAGGTTGTTCGTAACTCCAAACAAAATGTTTCGGTTCTTTCAAAAGTTTACAACTGAACATTGACTTAATACAGATTTGAAACTTTATTATGTAGAAGAAAAATGCTCCTTTCCCTTTTTCGGAGTTTATGTTTAACACTGTGCTATATTTGCCTTTTTGGGGTATTTTTTGTTGGTGGTGGTGGTTTTTTTGAGGGGTGGGGGTGGGGGGGTCATCTGCTGTTGCCTGATTGTGTACTTCCAGTTCCAAATGAGGTGTATGGTTTACTGGCCAGTTCATAACTCTGGTGTTCGTAACACTGAGGTTCTACTTTAATAAGACAGTTTCTTAATGATGATAAATTTAGCTACACCTCTACCCAGATCTAACGCAACCCAATATAAGGCAGGTTCGCATACAACACGGTAAAGCTCTGACACACTGCTCTGAGCAGCGTGTTAAGGGTGCCGGGCCAGTCCGGGGCCGAGGGAATGGATAAGGGGCAGAGGGTCTCGGGGGCGGTCAGGGGCTGCCCCCCCACTCAGGGTCTGGGAGGCAGGAGCTGTGGGAGGGCACTTTTGAGGGCCCTGCAGTCCCAGAGTGGCCTGGGGGATTAGTGGGGGGCCGGGAGCAGCCCGCTCTGCTTCCCTCGCCCCGGCCCCAGCCGTGTCACTTGGGGGAGGGATCCCCCCCCACTCACCAGCACCTGCGGAAGCAGAACAGCCCGACCCCAGCCCGCTCCACTCCGCCAGCTCCCAGCCACAGCGCTCCACTTCTTGCTGCAGGTGAGTACGGGGGCGTCCTTTCCCCAACCTCTCTGCACTCACCTGAGGTGGGAAGCGGAGTGCCACGGCTGGGAGGTGGCAGAGTGGAGCGGGCTGGGACCGCATCGCTCCGCTTCCCGCCACAGGCGAGTGCGGAGGGCGTCCTTTCCCTAACCTCCCCACAGTCACCAGGGGCGGGAAGCGGAGCAGCCCGGCTCCAGCCTGCTCTATTCTGCCAGCTCCCAGCTGTGGCACTCCGCTTCCTGCTGCAGGGGGGGGCAGGACCTTTCCCCAGCCGCCCCGCAGTGACACAGCTGGGGCCAGGGCAAGGAAAGCAGAATGGGCTGGGGCTGCGTCGCTTCGCTTCCCACCACAGGTGAGTGCGGGAAGGCATCCTTTCCCCAACCTCCCCGCGCTCACCGACGGCGGGAAGCAGAGCGCCGCAGCTGGGAGGTGGCGGAGTGGAGCGGGCTGGGGCCGGGCTGCTTCCACTTCCCATCGTTGCCGGTAAGTGCCTGTCATGGGGTGGGGGTATGGATAGGGGTCGGAGTAGTCAGGGGACGGGTGGTCTCTGGAGGGCGCAGTCAGGGAACAAGGAACGGGGGGGGCCAAAGCACGTTTGATATAATGTGGTCTCACCTATAGTACGGTGAGATTTTTTTGTCTCCCGAGGACTGCGTTATATCGAGGTAGACGTGTACTTCCAAGTAGCTTAATGATGATTAACCAGCTGGAAAATAAATGTGAAATTACAAGATCTAGTATTTTAATATTCAAGATGCTAAATAAAGATTAAGGAAACTCAGGAAGCCTAAGGTATGGGCAGTGAGATCCTACTGACTTCCGATGAAATAGCTCCATTTGAGGAACATTCTTCTCCCTGCCCACTTCCTTTTAAAAAACAGAAAACTAAATGCAAAAAGCAATGTTCATGTAATATTAAGGTTACGTGCTTAGGTACTCATCAAGAAATGCCAAAGTTAAGGTTGAACATGCAACTAAAATTATGTCACCTTTTACATTTGCAATACAATGAAATCCTTAATTATTGGTAAACTTTTAAGGCTACCCTAGTATTGTAACCAGCAATGCTGGCAGTGACTCTACCATACAAGCTGTTATAGCATGTAGCAAATTAGTGGAGTTTTTTTAATAAATAGCATTAGCCTCCTAATTCTGTGTAAGCCTAGATTATCTCCACACGACATTACAATTACATAGTGTTGCTCAAATAATGTCATACAGATTGTTTCTCAAAACAATGGGGCCCTGTGTATTCTGGGGTCAGAAATATGCTGCAGAGCTAGGCTCCAAAATCTGAACTTTCATTTAAAAAAAATGTTCCTAGCCATTATGGTAACAGAGAAAACCTTGAACACATGAAACAAGGTTAACTGAAGCAGTATCATCTGCTTGCATTTGCAGAAAGCATGAAACGATAGCTCTAAGATGTGACCTGCCCCATTCATCTCAATTAGGGCCCTGTTGTCTTCACAGTTTAGCAGATGTATAATTTGGCATTTGGTCCAAGATGCCATGAAATTTGCCATTTTGATGGAGCCAGGCACCAGACATTAATTTTCTGACACACTGCCCTTTCAGGACCTTCCCGCAACTGCCTCTTGGTCTGCAGCTTTCTCCATAAAGGAAAAAGCCAATTGGTTTAATGTATGCTTCCGGCACTGTTTCACATAGCTAAGCAGGAAGGGGTCTGGGAGCCACCTAGGGAGCACAGAGGAAAAAAATACTCATCCTCAGAAACAATCATACTATAAAATAAACATGTTATGTCAATTAGCATTTGCAACCATGTGCCAGAGCTATGGCTGTTTGTGGGGGATGGGAATGAAGAATATTTCATGGGGACAGGAATAAAATGTTGCAACAGAATTTGGTCTTACCGTGCAACTGAGTACACCAGGCCTACATATGGTATCTTTTATTATTGTGTAGTACTCTATGTACTAACTCTTCCTGTCAGGGTGGTTAAGCACTGGAATAAATTGCCTAGGGAGGTTGTGGAATCTCCATCATTGGGGATTTTTAAGAGCAGGTTAGACAAACACTTGACAGGGATGGTCTAGATAATACTTAGTCCTGCCATGAGAGCAGGGGACTGGACTAGATGACCTCTCATGTCATCTCACTAGATGACCTCCCTTCCAGTCCTACGATTCTATGTCAGAAGCAGTCTATGAAGCACAAAGAAAAATGTACTTAATAGCATATGACAGAAGTACATTAGAGAGAAATAGTTAAGTTTTCAATATCCATACAGATAATATTTTATGATTAAAGTACAATAGCCTTGCAATATCCTACTCACTCACTTGTCTGTGATAATACTTTACTTGGCTGCCAGAAACTAAGATTAGTGTTTTTATCTATCATCCTAATAAAAGGCAAGAAAATAGATTGTCTCCCTGTCTGGTAAAGTGTCATAATAATTGTTCTAAGACTGATTTATAACATGAACTTTGTCAATACTTTTGTCACTAACAGTGTGTTTCATTAATACATATTACTATAAAACACACTATTAGTATTATTTAATGCAGTAAAAATTCAAGTTTCTGACAGAGCACCCTTTATATGGTATCCTGTTTTTGCTTTTTGGTTTTCAAGTTCCTATTAAAAAATTGTGGGTTCCCAAAAAGGTTTTTTTGCTCCTTCACATTTCTTTACAAAGAAGGTTCTCTTTTGTTGAGAAGACAACAGGCTTACTGTAGTGGGAAATGTACACTGAAAAATACAAGGATTATGTTTTTTTGCCCACTAAATCATTTCAGTTATAGGAATATTTGGTCCCTCTTCTACAAACAGCTGCACACAGACAAGCCTTTTGTATCCACATGTAGGCCATTTGAGTTCAATGGGGCTACATGCAGGAAAAACAGTCTACTTGAATGCATTTCTTTACAGGACTGGGACCATAGGGCTTACTTGTAATTACAGTAAATACCAAGTTTTCATAAACATTTAATTTTTCTAGTTGTTGATAGTAGCCCTTTAAATACTCAGCACCTGGAAAAATATTTTCAGGTTGTAGTATGGGAAAATTTAGTTTTAAACTTACTTTTAGTTTTAAATTTACACAGCTTTCAAATAATTATTGCATATGCATAAATTGTCAAATTCTTGGTGAAATTAAAGTTTAATAGTTTAAGAAAAGTACATCACCTACTCAGAGAAATTAAGTTTAAGACATTTTCAAGGTATTACATTTAAAAAAAGAGATCTGATACATCAATAAACTATTATATACATGTTTAATACAATGCTAAGTGTGTTTCCCCCAAGAAGCAGCATGTGAAACATTACATAATAAATTACTGTTCAGAGGCATATTTGTTTCAAAATGTATACTACAGGGGCATTGATACAATTTATAAAATATATCTTAAACATAGCAGTTCCATATCATTATGACAAAATTAAAGTACCCAAGAATTAAAACATTACAAGATGCTATACATATATACCTATGATTGGTTAAAATAATGTATTTGCATATGAGTGTGTGATTAAATATGCTATCATAATGCATACGCACATGGAAACATTTTTCAAAACCTTGCACGTTAACTTTAATTTTGACATTTCCAGACTTCTGTGGGATTAACCGTATGACCTTAGCATTATATTAACTTTTTTTCCTTCATGTAATTATTGTAAGGTTCAGGCTGAAGGATGAGAGGAAGGATGATCTGGGATAACAGGCTAGCCCAAATGGACTGCAGCTGCAGAAGTGCTGGGAAAAGAAATCAGAATTTCATCATTTCTCAAGGAAGCTATTTTGTAGGTTGCCTTCATCTGAAATTCCTAGACATTATCTGTAAATAATATACAAGTCAAGTCAAAAGAAAACTACATTTACGTTGAGGATATATACATAGATAAAAAGACAACTTAAGTTAACACTCAAGTTCAAAACTTTCCCCATTAATTTCAATGCAGAACAAGCATCTTCCTCCTCTAAATTTCTCTTATTAGTATGATGGTTCCTAACCTATAGAATGGACTCCATAGGGGGACACAAGACTGCTCTTGCGGGACTCTGAGGTTCCATCTGCATGTGACTGATGACATACCTAAGCCTTATGGTACTGGTGGTAAAAAATAAAATAAAAACTTCTAACAAACAAGCTTCTTCTGTTTCAAGAGGTGCCTTTTCCCCACTCTGTTTCCAACTGGTCCCTTGAGACTGGGGCACCAGGTTAATGGAGCAGCAGGAGATAACAGCAAGGAAACTGCCTACACTGCAGAAGCGCTCGATTCTGAATGTGACAATATTCATAGTTGTTCTAATCTCTTAAGGCCTGAAGCAAAGCCATAGAAATTAATGGAAAGACTCCCACTGACTTCAATGGACTTAGGATCAGGCCCTTAAAAACACTAGGAAGCCATCTCCTATCCAAAGGAATATTTCTTGACTGGGACACTTTCACAATATTCTAGTTCAGCCTTACAGACCTTTAAGTGGTAGTTAGCAATTTCTATTTACAACATAAGCTCGATTTAACAAACATAAGTCTTCTGAATGACCAGTTACACAAATCTATTTTTTTTACTGACACAAAATAAATAAAGCACATAACAAAAGTGGCGCCAATGAAGAACAAGTAGATATCCCTTGACATGACAATGCCTTCAGTCCAATGAAAATAGCTTTGCAGTGGTTTGAAGGACAAGAAAGCAACCTAGTGCACCATACACAACTTATGCACCGTACCCACTATAATTTTGAGATGTTCAATTTTATGAACTTCTAAATCCCTAATTATGTAGTAAAACAGGGGTTCAGCTGTATTTGTATCTGGTATTTTTGAATTAAAGGTTCTAGCTCAACTACTAATTAGGTTAAAATTTAGAGGTTTCCATTTGCTTTATCCTAGAAACTCTCTACAAAATAGATTTTTGGGATGACTTATTTCTTGGGTGAATTGGTTAGAACTGAAACAGAAGTACAGGTTCTTTCATCCCTGAAGGTCCTTACCTTTTTTTTTTTTTTTTTTAACCACACACACAAAGTCTTGTGGATGAGTCCTAATGCTTCTTTCAGGCTGCTTAAAGGAAAAAGTAAGCTGTGACCAGCTACTATCTTTGACTGCAGTAGTTCAAGTTCACTTAAAATTCTTTGGGTCTTTCAAACCTATATCACTGTTGGAGCCTGTTAAAAGAAAAATTTCTGGACACTACTAAAAATCAAGACTTGTAAACCTTACAAAAAAACTGACTTTTAAAGAGTAAATCCTTGTGGATCATCTTTGTGTCCAAATTTCTCAGTCTTTTCACCAACAAGACCTATATGATACCTCCAGAATGCTAAACTCAGAATGACTCATGATCTACATTTTTAACTGTCATCAGCAATTATGACTGACAGAATCCAGGGTACTCCAGCAAATGTAAGGGTCTACACATATAACCACGCAGACTTAGAAATATCTATGTTATTACTTTATTGTAAATTTGTTGTTAAAAATGTAAGTGCTAGGTGGTTAACTACAGCTTAAAATGCACATTTTGTATAAGGAGAATGCACTATTTGGCTACAATGTAAAAGTCTCCATTCCACATGCTGTGGTAAATGTGGCCTTTGCATCAGAGTCTTTTTATCTCATTAAGACGTATACAGACTTGGTATATGTATGCAGAAGGCAGGCATATCTAGTTGTCCCAATTCTGGAGGGGATTTAAAGAAGTTAAGTTAAGTTTAAACCTATTTATATAAAATTCTTAAATTATCAATTACCTTGACATCTGACTCCCAATACATTCATACACATAAAAATGTGTGTTCTTATGGATGCATATTTGATATCTTGGTGACATTTTATATAAATCATTGTCACGGAGTGACTGGCCTTTTAAATGGCCACACCTGTAACACACTTAGCTCACCTCCCCAAGTGAAGTAAATAATCAAAGCCACATAACAGTCCAGTCACGTGTCTAAATCATGACTTTTGGGGAGATAAAAACAGAAGCCTCTGGAGAACCAGAAGAAAGAGAGAAGGCAGACAGCCTGGAGAGGCACATGGCAGGAGGAAGTCTGCCTACAGCAAATCCCAAGAACAAGAACTGTGGATTCCCTTAAAGCAAGATGAAGGAACAGAGTGTCCTGCAAGGGTGATTGGGAAGCCCCAAAAGGAATGGGTTTGGGCCTAAAGGGCCAAGGGAGACAATACTGTATAAAGACTTGATAAATTAGACCCTCAAGAAGGAGGCTAATACTTCAAAGAGACTGTTGGTGTCATTAGGCATAACCCTAGGTAACTCGGGAGGGTGGAAGACCACGAGTGTCGATGAAGCCTTCCTGCACTAAGCCTAAATGAACCAAAGTCCTTCCATGTTTAAACTCTAAAAAACCTCAAAAGCCAGATGCAGAAATTGGAATGTGTAGTAGGCAGTTATCAGGTGCAGCACCGCTCATACCGGTGCCAAGCGGTAATAATGAGGCCTGCATACTTCTGGCTGAAAGACAAAATAACAAATCAAAGGAAAGGGACAAGATAATAATTCAGAGAAGTTACTAACAAGCTGGACTTATAGTCGCCAAGATGTTTTAACTGCTTAAATGTAATTGCTTGCTACTTGCTTAATGTAAACTATTATAGGAGGAGGGAGGGGGAAGGGGGAGGAGAAGGAAAAAGCTTAGCTGCAAAATGTATAAAAAGAGAAAAGCTGCTTATGATGGGGTGCTTGATCTGAGACGTGCCAGTCTCCTTGCACCGCTTTGAGATCTCAAATACACTTTGATTGCTTCTCCACCCTGGTGTGTTCATTGGCGCGAAGCACACCGGGCAACGAACCCCGCTGTTGCTTTCCTCGGGCACTCTGTGCCGGCAACAAGACAATGCTGTGAATAAATTATTGGGAGAATCAGGAGGAAACTGAGCGCAGGGTGCTGTGGCGTGAGAGGGGGTGCTCTCGGATGGCACCCTCTCACAACTGGGACCAACAATGAGATGACCAGATCCCCATCCCATCAAGGAGCAATAATTGAGCAAAAAAAGGCACAGACCCCTTCCTTCGCTGTGAGACGTTCACCCTCCTAAGATGATATATAGAGGGGTAGCAACGACCCTGGGAGCTCCATCTCCTGTTTTGGTAAGTGCCCAAGTAGCAGCCACAACACAGAGGCAATCAGGTGACTAGAAAGGATCAGCCACTGTAGACATAGAAAGGGAAGGCGGTTTGGGATCCCGCCAATTGTGTGCACCGACTGTGAGCAAGAGGGACATGTTAGATGGGTCTGCCCCTATATAAACAATGACTAAGACATATCTGGTCTTGCAGTGCACTCAGAAAACTGGGGAGGACCAGACTAATACTGTAAAGATCCTCAGTCATGCAATGGAGGGGCCCAGGGTACTGCAGGGTCTAAACAAAAGACTATTTGGACCAGTCTGGGGCAAGAAAGAGTGAAGCCTAAGGGGCAATCTATTTTGGTTGTGGGAAAGTAGAGCATATATAAAGGTGTCCCCCTGCTAAAAATTTGGACTGTGGATGAAGGATTGTAGCTATGAGGAAGATAGAGTCTATAGGAACAGACAAATATGAGGTAGTCAAGGAAACATACCCAGTGTGTAAACTTAAAGGTGAGGGGATGGCCATGGGTTTCAAACTTCCTGGTAGCTAGGGGAAATTCCCTGATGTCAAAATTTTGGGGGACCTTGAATAATTTCTTAAAGGAATTAGATCAGATCACGAGTTAAAGGAACCACATCAGACCACTCAAGGGGCGGAAGGGGGAGTTCTACAAGCTTCCCTGAATGATAATAGAGTTCCTAAATGGGGGATGCCAAAAAAAGAACTTGATTCAAGGGATCTGAAAGGCCAGCGAAACACTGGCAACAAGAACCATACTGAAGTCAATTTTACAAACTGCAGGTACAGATGCGGTCTTTCTGGAAAGAATTAGATGATCAGAAAAAAAGTTCATGAGGCACATATTCAAGAAATAAGATGGAAATGCTCCCAAACTGTGGAGGGGCTGACCGTATAATGGGAACAAACCAAACGAACAAAAGACGACCCTATAGCAGGGATGGGCAAACTACAGCCTGCGGGCTGCATCCGGCCCGCCAGCCATTTTAATGTGGCCCCCGAGCTCCAGCTGGGGAGCAGGGTCGGAGGCCATCCCACACGGCTCCCGGAAGCAGCAGCAGCATGTCCCCCCTCAGGCTCCTATGCGTAGGGGCAGCCAAGGGGCTCTGCTCCAAGTACCACCCCTGCAGCTTCCATTGGCCGAGAACCACTGCAGGGGCGGTGCCTGTGGATGGGGCAGCACGCAGCAAAGTCACCTGGCTGCACCTCCACATAGCAGCTGGAGAAGGGACATGTCGCTGCTTCCAGGAGATGCTTGAGGTAAGCGCCACTCAGAGCCTGCATCCCTGAGCCACCGCCCCACGCATCAACCCCTTGCCCAGCCCTGATCCCCCTTCTGCACTCCGAATCCCTTGGTCCCAGCCCGGAGCACCCTCCTATACCCCAAACCCGTCATCCCCAGCCCCACCCCGGAGCCCTCACCCCCCCCCTCCGCACCGCATCCTCCAACCCAACCCAGAACTCCCTCCCACACCCCAACCCCCATTTTGTGAGCATTCATGGCCCGCCATATAATTTCTATACCCAGATGTGGCCCTTGGGCCAAAAAGTTTGCCCACCCAGCACCAAGAGGTGTAGCATTTACATGTAAACAACACAGTTATATAATAATTCCATGGACAAAGGTCTGTCATCCCTGTCAATTTAGGATCAATCACAAATTATAAGAGAACTCTACAGATTTAATGTTGTCATGCAGCTGCTCAGCTGAGGTAGATGCTTGAAGAGTTTACTAAGAACTAGGCATTAATCAAAGATACATCTATTACAGCACAATGACCCATTATCAGTTACTATTATATTTTCTTACTATGATCGTCCCTCAAAATTCTGAAATGTTAGAATTTCTCAGTCTTATAATTTAGGTCTTTGTTCAACGCAAAATGAAATAAGATTACCACACAAGGCTACTTTAAGTAGTATTACAGTTTAACACAAAACAGGAGAAAATTCAATGTTAAGATCAACATTCCAAATTATGTTTAGAATTAAAGGAAAGGAAAATCACCAGTCTCTTTTATTTGACAAAAGTTTCTGATGTTCTGATGGTTTGATTCAGGTGAGGATTGGGTATCTTTAGTTTATATATATTTGAAAAACCCATTAATTTTTTAAAACTTACACTGCTACCTAGATATAACGCGACCCGATATAACACGAATTCGGATATTAACGCGGTAAAGCAGTGCTTCAGGGGGCGAGGCTGCGCACTCCAGTGGATCAAAGCAAGTTCAATATAACGCGGTTTCACCTATAACGCGGTACGATTTTTTGGCTCCCGAGGACAGTGTTATATCAAGGTAGAGGTGTATTTCCAAATAAGAGTGTTAACACTGTAATAGACTGCTGGAGCAGGAAAAGATAAAGATCTCACCAGACCACCTTTTGACATTGGCACTTGGGACTTCAGTCTATAGTTTTTTCTTGACTTGGTTAACTATTTTTTGTTTTAATCCTTTTGTGATGCAACTCACACCCAACTCAAGGTCTATGATGGGGTCAAGGGAATCAGGAGGTGGGAAAGGAAATCATTGTTAACCGAGGATAAGGTTAAAAAGGATAAAAAGAGAATTTAAAAGGTCATGATATTAACAAGATATATGTATGTCACAACTTACAAGCTAAGTGAGTGAGGTGTGTTTATCCATTCTTCCTCACACCCACATTTTGACTTATTTGACTGAAAGCACCTTAGGCTGGGACACATCTTATTTAGATGAAGCACTCCACACACTTTGAGCTTTACACATTAATAATGTAAAGCAGAAAAATACAAAGTCTATTCCTCTGACACTGTAGTGATGACAGGCTGATATACTCACCAAGAATGGGAAACAAAGAAAGACGATGCCACCAGCTCCATTTGAAATAAAAATAAGAGCTAAAGAAATCTAGTAATTTTTATTAAATAAAATTTCTAAAAAGAAAGCATAGAACTTAGTATTTATTTTCATTTAAAGTCTTGCAACATTAATGATACTTACATTTACAATTTCAAAGAATTCCAGGGGAGCAGTGTGGCCAGATCCCATACAATATTTGGAAAGTTAGAGGCTATCAGGCAGCATTCAGACATTTGAAACACTAAATTCTTTATCATTTTGTGTCAGTCTGAATATTAACTAAAGAGCAACCTAATGGAAAACTCCAAAAGGCATAATATTTATCTTTCCTTGTTCTATATCATTGTTGTATAATAATATATTTGCTGCAGAATTAATCACCATCTGCTTAATCCCCACTTGAATTCATGACCCTCGATTTCACATAGCTAATCAGTCCCTCAACAGAAAGTCACACGCTATCTAGAAAATGTTATACAGTTACAACAAATCTATACTGACTTTAGCATAGGGCACCTGAAACCTTGAAGGTACCAAGAAAGATAGGTAGAGGTAACTGTCAATGGTCCCAAGTCAACTGTCCAACAATCACACAAACTTACCAAATCACCAACAACATGCCCCTCCTGCTATACTACTGACCAGTGCAAAAGGCAACTAACAGTCCTCCACAACAGAGGAGAAGAAAAGGGTGTTGCTGCAGATAATTATTTGGGTGAAGAATCAGTTAAACTGCCTCACGTAATAAAGAGCAAATAAAGAGAAATACAGTCTATAAGACAGAGAAGTACACTAGGTTAAAAAAAAAAAGTTTTTATTTAGAAGTTTCCCCATTAAACAATGGCTAATATCTAAAGGAAAGTCATTGAGTACATTTTAAATCTGACTTTTTTTAGTTTGCTGTGTCAATAAAGTTGCATGTTCCCCAGAAAGAAATCAAGTGTGCGACAGTGCGCGCGCACAGAATTTTACAGACGAACAAGTGACAAAACCATCGTCACAAGTAACTTATGACTGAAGGTCCTGAATTTGCAATTTTATTTTATCTTTACTATCAGGCATAGCAATTATTACCAGTAGTCTCACTGGATTCTGTTTACTAATCTGTAATTCTGACCACATTAGTGAATATTGTCTTAAGAGTCTTTATTCATGGTGCACTGTTTTGACACTATATACAAGAGGATGGCAACAAATGAGATAATGGCCAAGTCCTCTCTTTTACATATTACTTCAGATAATTATAAATTACAATGTTTAAAATAAGTATGACACACATTTGATATACTAATTTCAATTTACAACGAAGTAAGCTATTTAAAGCAACAACATTAACTTCCTAAATGCCAACTCCTTGACACATCATAGGTGTGAGAACAAATTATTCTAGTACAGGAGCACAGGAAGGTTTAGGATAGGATTCCAGAAGAGACTCCTCCTCTCCTCATGCGGCTTGCTCTTTCCATGCCCAGAAAGTCCTGCTTTGAATTATGTTGCCTCATTCCCTCTGTATACAGTCAGCTGCTGTACATGAACCCCAAATGAACAGGCTATGTAGGTCCCTAAAAATTGTAGTTGGAAAATATTTCTTGTTTATAGGTAGCAATATCTTCTTTCAGAGAAAGAACACTTACTACTTTTCCTCAAATACCTTAAGAGAGACTAAGTTCTCAGAGTAATGCACTAACTACTACCACTATTTAAAAACACACACACAGACACACCAAGGAAAACCAATACATATATAACGTTTTCACCCCTCAGCTCACAGAGAGCCAAGAATCTCATCAGTTCTACTTCATTAATCTGCATAGAGAGTAATACTTGAGAAAAAAAAAGTCTCACTCCAGTGCCCACATGGAGGCCTGCTGAAGCCAATGTTGTTCTGCATGGATGCAGGGGTTCACTCATTTACATTCAGTTGCAGTATCTAAACCTCATTTCAAACCAAACTACACTTTCAAAAGTGAACAAAGGGCATTTAGTGATTCGGTATCCTTGATTGGGGGGGAGGGGACGCAAACATCAATGAGTATGGTTCTACTTTATTTTTAAAAAATCCACACACTTTCTAATAAGGAGGTTTGAATTTATGATTTAAATGCAAATCAAGGGCTCCTACAAGCACTTATGCACGTGAGTAATTTTACAGGATCAGGGCTCAGTTTTGTAATGGAAAAAAAATTCCAATCTGAAATGCTGAATACTCAATTTCAGCCTAGAGTGATTGTTTATAACCAAGCTATACATCCTGAAAATAGGGTTATATCAAAAGGATCACAACTATAATTATAGCTGCACAAGCCTCCCACACTCTCTCCTATTATAATATTCCTCTTTTGTAAAAATTTCCTAAAGTCAATGCAAATATTTGTTTTTAAACAAAGGAACTGATACCAGGCCATGACAATTCAAGTTTCTTACAATTCTGTGGGTACAACAAAACTACCATTTATATTTCCCTTCTTGTCTTCTTAATAGTCTCAAGGAATTCACAGTACAGCACCCAGAAAAACAGAAATTGGTAAGTGATACCTACATATACCATTCAACAGAGGAAAAACTGAACACCCCCACTTCTTTACCCAAGAAATTTCCAAGTAAACAATCCACCACACATTGCCAACCCTTTGCTGTCTCATGAATTACAAGCGACTAAAACTCGACGTGGAAAGTCGTAATGGGAAGTGCAATGGATTCCTCATAAGCAACAAATGTTGATGCATGCATATATTATATAATGCCCACACCATATATTGTCCATAGTCTGACACACATGCCTTAAACAGCTGAGGTGTCTCTTGAGCCTCCCACACTTAAGGCTTCACCAAAATCATTTACACTGGGTTCTTCAAAATAGGGCGTGTCAGACCAGTTAGTAATTAGCCTAACTGTGGTTTTGGTCCCAGAGGGTAATGTTTAATAAGCACTACGTGTACAGTATATACAGGCGCACATACTGCCTTTCCGATCGCTTTTGTTTTGGTGGCAGCCAAAACCGAGTCATCCCTAGAGCCGCCTCCTCTCTCCTCTGCACTGGACTCCTCAGCAAATCTCCGCTGCCCTGCTGCATTCAACATTTGGCTCCAGTTAGCTGCCCCACCCCCGGGGATGCCAAGGGCTGCAGACATGCGGAGGAGGAGGCTGTTATCTGTCTGCGGCGCCTTTGCTCTTCCCCCAGCCCACTGCAGCACCCGAGAAGGGGCGGACGCCCCGCGTCCCCCGGCACTCAGGCGGCACCGGGGCCGTGCCTGAGGGAACACGCCCCCGGCACAGCGGGTCACTCACCGGCTCCTCAGAGGGTCTCTCCCCTCCGCTTCTTGTCCCCGCATCCAGCACCTCCATCTGCCGCCAGTCCGGGGTCCCCCGAGTGAAGCGCTGGCTGGGGCGAGGAGCGGGGTCTGGCCGCGTCCGGGGCTTGCCGGGGCGGGGAGCGGGCTCTGGCCGGGCTCTACGGCGGACGCTCGGTCGCTGCCCTTTGTTCGGCGACGGGGCTCACGGGCCCCCGACGCGGCTCCCCCTCAGCTCAGGCTGGGCCCTCCTCCCGGCGCCTCCCTCCCACTCCGCGGCGCCTCACGCGCCGGCCCGGCCTGCAGCCCAGTCCCGCTCAGCTCGTGGCCAACTGCCGACGCCAGCGGCAGCAACAGCAGCTCAGGCCGGCGACCCGGAAACTCATTGGCAGCAGCCGGGGCCAGCAGCGCCCGGACGGGAAGCGGATCTGCCGGCCCAGGGGGAGGGATCTGGGCGGGGCCGGCTCGGTCTGTGCCTGTGCGGAGCAGGGGCGGGTTTGGACCCGTGCGACGCGCTGAAGGATGTGTCCCGGCCTCCCGGGAGGAGGCGAGTCTAGACGCCACCCGGTAAGAGAGAGGCGGACGGAGCCGAACTCGGGCCGGGGCCGCTAAACAAGCAGCTCAGCCGCGCCCTGTTGTCTAATGGGGGAACCGACCTGAGGAGAGGGGACCCGAGCCCCCCATTCTGTCCCTTCCCCGGCCCGGCTGTAGCCACCGAGCATCAACTCCTGTAGCTGCTTTGAGGAGGGGCAGAGCTCAACAGGCCAGAGAAAAGTTTGGGAACCATCTCCCAGCCCGAGGTGGAGAGAGAGGGGACGGGGTTAGAGTGTCTCTTCCGCGCCTTCGCCTTCCGGGACAGGGGAGATGTTTCCCCACCCAGCTCCACTCCACAAAGACCTCTTTCCCGGGACAGTTTTTAGAGCGGGCTAGCTCATGCTTAGCCTTGTCTCGCCTAATGGAGCTTGGAAGGGCCTGGGGTGGGGTTTCTCTGTGTGCGTCTCTGCCCCTTCAGGTGACGGGGAGTGGAGTTTCCTCTGCTGTTCGCTGTCTCACTGAAACAATCGCTCATCTCAGTTCTGCGCAGAGTTAAATTTTCCTTCAATTCAGTGACCGCATTCGCTTGTGACATACACACCAGACACTACCTGTGCTGTGTTATAGAGACCTCCACTTCATTGTTTTTCTGTTAAGCGCTCCCGCAGTAGCTGTAGAACACTTACACACATATGTAGATCCTTCTGTTGGTCTTAAAGGTGCCACGGAACCCTCTGTTGCTTTTTACAGTTTCAGACTAACACAGCTACCCCTCTGATACTTGATATGTAGATCCATTATTTTCAGTGGGGCTGCTCACGTCAGTAAGAAATACTTGCTTCGCTAAATGTTTGCAGGATCTGGCCCTTAACTAATCGCTGTGTGCAGATTATCTCTGGTTAACCTATGGGGCAGTGTGCGCAGCACCGAGGTCTGAACGAGGAGGAAGTGAGGTATTCTGTTCTCATCTCCGATTCTCAGAAATGATGGGTTTGTTGTCTGATAGAAAAGATAATGGCGAATGTATGTAGTTGCTTACATACATACAGTTGGATGCCCAAACCAATTGTAAATACAAATAAAAGGAGTTTCTATGACACAAGTCAAGTCAGAGGGATGTGTGTGTGTTAAAAATTATATTTTAGAAGCTAAAACCTAGAAGTAAGACTTGGGAGGGAGCTCCGTAGAATAATGTATTATGTACTTCTTCCTTCACCTACTATTCAAATCTCACTAGTAGACAGCAGCTCTGAGGTGAACCTTGGCTCTTTTTCCTCTTTTGGGAGACCACAAAAGCAAAGACTTCACTACAAAGAAAGGATGGGAGGTGGTTGGGAAGGATCAAAAGACCTTCACTAGAAAACAAAGCAATTTAAACCACCAATTTTAATTGTGAGTTAAATCAGCAAGCGTTGACTTCAATCATCAATTTTCATCTTGTTTTGCATTTGTACTTTTTAATTATCTTCCTAAAGGTTGTTTCTCATTGGTTAGTAACCCTTAAAACATGTTGATTTGCAACTAAATGTAGTCTTTGCACTAAATTTGGTCCTTCTTTTTGCTAACCAGGAAGATATGCTATATTGATAGACATTTATTTAAGCAATTAAGCTTACATTTATTCAGATTCTTATTCAAATGCTTAACTTTTACATTGTTTATGTTAAAAAATAGTGAATAATGCATTCCTTACTTTGGTGGTCCCTAAACTTTTCAAGGTTGCACCTCCCCTTACCCCTGTCTGCCCTTGGCCATGGCTCGGGGGTGGAGGGACACGGACAGCGGTATGGGGACCAAAGCTGGGAGCGGTAGCCAGGGCCAGGAATGGAGCTGGGTGGTGCTCCTTCCCCCGCTCCTTGTGGGGACTGGCCTGGGCCTCATTGGAAATTCAAATCCAATTAAATGCACAAAAACTGCATTTTAAAATTGTATTTATTAATGTAATAAAACTACCTTAAATATATTGGGTATATAAGAGAAAAGGTTTATCAAAACATGTTGCATTTAAAACTAGCTGATTTATTAAACAAAGTAGTGAATTAAACTGATTGGTTCTCTTTACCATTGTCCTTCAACATTTTAGAACCAGTAGATCACATCCTCTCTCACCTAGTTTTTATGTATAGATTGGTAGAGGAAAACAAGGTTTCCTGCATATTCAGCTCTCAGTTGGTTTCTTAACTTCGAATGAAGTAGTCATTGAACTAAGCTAGTTTAATAAACTGAAATGAAGAAAATATTCTCTCTGGATCTGCAGCAGATGCTACTGCTGTCAAAAGGTGGTTTACACAGAGCTCTTCTTCAGGTTTGGGAAATGTGCTCATAGGCCATGTCTACACAACAAAATTGTCGACTTAAGTTATGTCGACGTACAACCACCACAGTAATTAAATCAGTGTTGTATGTCCACACTAGCGCTTTTTGTTGGCGGTGTGCGTCCTAATCAGGAGCGCTTACACCAGCTGTCAGTGTTGGGCACTGACAGCCAGACCCCGCCGCCCAGCTCCAGGTACCAGCCCCAGGCAGCCGGATTTGGGATGCCTGACACCAGAGGCTGGTACCTCTGTCAGCCACCAGAGGCTGACAGCCAGAAGAGTCAATGCAGGGTCTATACTAACACTTTGTTGACCTAACTATACCGACCTAAGTGCTATGCCTTTCACGGATGTGGAGTTATTAAGTTGGTGTAGTGGGCGACTTACAGCAGCAGGGGCAATGTTGTAGCGTAGACACTTAGGCCTTGTCTACACTACCACTTATAGCACTTAAACTTTCTTGCTCAGGGGTGTGAAAAAACACACCCTGAGGGATGCAAGTTTCAGTGCTGTAAAGTGGCAGTGTAGACAGTGCTACAGTGCTGGGAGCGCTTCCCCTTGCGGAGGTGGTTTTATTACAGTGCTGGGAGAGCTCTCTCCCAACGCTGGAGCTGCAGCTACACGGCCACGTTAAAGCGCTGCCGTGGCAGCGCTTTAACATTGGCTGTGTAGACATACCTTTACAGAGTTAGGTCCATGTAAGCTGCCTTATGTCAACTTAACTCTGTACTGTAGACCAGGCCATAGTGCCACAGCTAGATATAAGGGGAAACAGATTGTTTGTTTAATTAATGCATATTTCAAGGGACCACTTAAGGTGAAGTGGCCAATTAACACTTTTCAGGTCATAGAGGAGGAGGGAAGGGAGAAAGAAAAAAGACAGATTGGTGGTAGGTGGGGTTTGTTAGTAGGTTATAGGTTGTTATAATAAGCCATAAATCCAGTTTATCTATTCAGTCCAGGATTTTTAGTGTCTTGCAAATTTATGAATTTAAGCTCCCAGGCTCATCTTTTGAAAGTGTGCAGATTTGCTTTGAGAATGAGGACAGAGATCAGATATAGACAGGGGTGAAAGTAACTGAAAGGACTTACCAGTACGCAGGGTGGCCAGGGTCTTGGGCAAGGGGGTTGGGCTCTGGGCCCGGAGAAGGGGTGGGACCTCAGGTGGAAGGGGCGGGGGCTAGGCTCCCCCAGCCAGCCCTTCAGCGCTGCCCAGCCTGCGCCGCCTGGAGTTCCGCTGCCTGGAGCCCCAGGCCCTTTTAAATCGCCAAGCCCCAGGGCAGCTGCCCCTTTTGCGCCCCCCCATCAGTGGCCCTGCCAGTACGGTGCTTAAAGTGCTGCTGCAGCAGTGCTTTAACTTCGGCTATGTACTGGTCCGTACCGACGGCCACTTTCTTATCGGTACAGCTTTCTGACCTGTACCAGCTTACTTTCACTTCTGGATATAGAACAATTGTTTTGTTACAATAATTGCTATTGGGGCATATAGCGTACTGGTTGAGGTATACTACATGTTGTGATAGGCATGTGTAGGACCCATGGATCTTGAAAGCTGTGTTGTAGGTGTTGATCATTGTAGCAGTGGAGATATGTCTGCAGGTTTTGCATCTGTTGTTCTTGCAGGGTCTGGTGACTCTTTGAGTTGGTGTGTCCTGGTCTGTGGGGAGCTTGCTTCTGATGATGAGCTTGGAGAGATTGGGGGGTTATTTGAAGGTCAGAAGAGTGGGTTGAGGAAAGATTTCTTTCAGGATGTGGTCCCTATCGAGAATGGTCTGTAATTGTTTAATGATACCTCATATGGATTCCAATGTGCAGTGGAAGGTGACGACTGGTATGCTCTCATAGAGGGGTTATTTTCATATTGAAGTAGGTTCTTTTGGGGTATTTGGGTGTCCCACTCTATGATGTGATCTACTTCTCTGGTGGAGTGTTCTTGTTAAGGTGTGCACCCAGGATTTTCTTCTCAGAGTATATTCTGTGGTATCTGAATGTCTGACTGTAGATAACAGATTTCTTGATGTGCTTGGGGTGGTTGCTGGATCTATGAAGGTAGGTGTGGTAATCTATAGGTTTCTTGTATATAGCTGTCTGCTGTAGGAGTCCTTTGTTGAAGCTGATCCTGGCATCAAAGAAATTGCCAGTGTTGGAGAATTCCAGAGAGAGTTTAATGGATGGGTGGTCGCATGGGCGGTGGGTGAATCACGGGTGTGGGAGGCTTGTCCTGTCCCATCCCTTCCACTTGAGGCCCCGCCCCTCCTGCCTCCCTTCCCCGCTGAAGCCCAGAGGGCCCCCGCAGCCGCCAGCCCCGGGCCGTCCAAGCGCCTCTAGCCCAAGCGGGCAGTGCGCCCCACCTTCCAGCCCTGGAGCACCAGGTGGGCGGTGCACAGACCCTCCCCCTTAACTCTGGAGTGGGTGGCATGCAGCCCTCAGCCCCAGAACGCCAGGCAGCGCAGTCCTGGCCACCCCAAGTCCCAGTCACCCCAAGTCCCAACCACATGCCCACTGCCCTACCCCCAGCCCCACCCAGCAGGCTTCCCAGAAGAGGAGCTGGGGCAACTAGCGGCAAGCAGGAGGGGGCCTTGGGGTGGAACGTGGGTGGCTGCAGGGGGCTGTTTGGGGAGGCGCAGCCTTCCCCAGCCTATGCTACGCACCACCCATAGGTGGTAGTTCTTGAAGTTGTGGTGGAAAGCTTGAGGAAGTTTAGGTCTTATGTCCTGTTTCCTCTCCCCATCCCCATGATTGGAGAGGAGTTACCAGGCCATTTCACCTTGAATAGTCCATTGAAATATGTGTTAACTATTTATGCTAAACAATCTGTTCCATCTTGTACTTAGCTGTGGCACTCAGAGTACTTTTCCCAGACCTGAAAAAGAGCTCCATGAAAGCTCAAAAGCTTTTCTCTCTCATGAACAGAAGTTTCTCCAATAAAAGATATTACTTCATTCACCCACCTTGTCTCTCTAATATCCTGGGCCAAACAGAGCTATGAGGACACTGCATAAAAGCTGGCTTAGCACTTAAACAAATTCTGGATACAAAGTAGCAGCCGTGTTAGTCTGTATCAGCAACAAGAACAGGAGTACTTGTGGCACCTTAGAGACTAACAAATTTAGTTGAGCATAAGCTTTCGTGGGTTACAGCCCACTTCGTCGGATGCATGCAGTGGAAAATACAGTAGGAAGATATATACACACAGAGAACGTGAAACAATGGGTGTTACCATACACACTATAAGGAGAGTGATCAGTTAAGGCAGTGGTCCCCAACCTTTTTGTGACCAGTAGCACATTCATGTTTTTAGAAGAGTGTGGCGGGCGCCAACAATTTTTCAAGGCTTATTTTGTATTTGTTCATTCATTAATACGAAAAACATCATATTTAATATTACATAATATATGAATCCATAAGATTAAAAAGGTAATTTTACATGTAAACGGTATTAATTAAATTATTCGGCAATTACTCTTTCACCTTACCATGTGAATTTGCTCTTTTTTATCTACCTATAAGAAAAATTAGGGAGTTTTTACAAAATAAATATAAACATTCGGTCCATTCTGCAGAGGCGGAGCGCTGTTTTGTTTTGTTTTGTTTTGGCGGCAGTTCTGGGCAGTGCAGAGAGAAGCCTGAGAAAAGCCGCGAGGACAGAGAACACCAGCGCCTGCAGCACTCTGTCCCCAGCAGGCATGGGGTCCTGGCTTCTCTCCCCTGCTGAGCACTAGGCGGGCTCCACACCTGCCGGGGACAGAGAGCACCGGCACCCGCAACCCTGGAGTTCTCTGTTACCGGCAGGCGCGGGGCTGCAGCTTCTCTCTGGCTTCGAGATGGAGATAAAAGATATATACACACAGAGAACATGAAACAGTGGGTATTACCATACACACTATAAGGAGAGTGATCATTTAAGGTGAGCTATTATCAGCAGGAGAGAAAAAGAACTGTTTGTAGTGGTAATGAAAATGGCCCATTTCCAGCAATTGACAAGAAGATGTGAGGAACTGTGGGGGAGGGAGAAATAAGCATGGGGAAATAGTTTTACTTTGTGTAATGGCTCATCCACTCCCAGTCTTTATTCAAACCTAATTTAATGGTGTCCAATTTCAAATTAATTCCAATTCAGCAGTCTCTCTACCAATATGATATATGCCATCATGTGCCAGCAATGCCCCTCTGCCATGTACATTGGCCAAACCGGACAGTCTCTACGTAAAAGAATAAATGGACACAAATCAGACGTTCAAAAACCAGTTGGAGAACACTTCAATCTCCCTGGCCACTCGATTACAGACCTAAAAGTTGCAATATTACAACAAAAAAACTTCAAAAACAGACTCCAACGAGAGACTGCTGAATTGGAATTAATTTGTAAATTGGACACCATTAAATTAGGTTTGAATAAAGACTGGGAGGGATGGGCCATTACACAAAGTAAAACTATTTCCCCATGCTTATTTCCCTCCCCCCCACCCCCTACAGTTCCTCACATCTTCTTGTCAATTGCTGGAAATGGGCCATTTTCATTACCACTACAAACAGTTCTTTTTCTCTCCTGCTGATAATAGCTCACCTTAAATGATCACTCTCCTTATAGTGTGTATGGTAACACCCACTGTTTCATGTTCTCTGTGTGTATATATCTTCCTACTGTATTTTCCACTGCATGCATCCGATGAAGTGGGCTGTAGCCCACGAAAGCTTATGCTCAAATACATTTGTTAGACTCTAAGGTGCCACAAGTACTCCTGTTCTTTAAACTCTGGATAGAGGTGCTTAGCCAGGGACTTTCACCAGTTCAGTGGTATAACATTTTTTAAATATTTGGCTGCAAATATGTACTGCTTAATATTATTGTTTTAATTTAAATGATTTTAATGGGTTATAGTAAGTTTAAGACTTAACATAGGTTGTCAAAGTTTCAAATTAAATTTTCAATATGTTTATTTTTAAAATAAATCTGTATTTATTTTAAGTAAAAATCCAATTTAAATAAAAAAAAATATTAAATTATTTTTTTAAATCAACTTTTATCCATCCTGCTAGAAAACCACTTTAAATCCCTCCTTTACAAAATACTTGTGCTTTAATGCTTACCAATTACTCCCATCTGGCATTTGTTAGGCAAATGATGTGCTATGACTAAGGATATGATTTCATCATGGAGGTCACGGATTCCGTGACTTTAATGGACCTCCATGACTTCTTCAGCTTCAGCCATGCAGCAGGGCTAGATCTTTCAGTCCTGCCCCCAAGCGGTGGGGCTCCAGGCTGTCACCCCCACCCTCCTCGTGCAGCGGAACTCTTGGCTGTCAGGCACCCCACTGCAGAAGGGCTCGCGCTTCAGCCCCCACAGCGGTCAGCCCTCTCACCCCCATGCACAGGTCACAGGTCTCCATGAATTTGTGTTTATTGCCTGGGACCTGTCTGTGACTTTTACTAAAAATAACCATGACAAAATCTTAACCTTAACTATGACTTCTGCTAAACTCTCTTCATTTAATTGTTACTTCATCCTCTCCACCCAAGTCAACTAGGTTTGTCTGTTTTATCACCAGTTCTGTCCAGTCAGTCTTGTAGATAGTTCCTGCTCCAGAGAGCTGACAGTCGTCTTTGTTACATGTCTGTACAGCATTTAGCACAATGAGGCCCTGATGCTTGATCGGGTTCAAAGATGCTACTGTAATACAATTCAATATTTAAAGACTTCTACCCCAATCCTAATTTTGATATCTTCAAACTAGCAGAACATGAACATAAAAACTGCCATACATAGGGCATGGCTAGAGTGCTGTGAGTTAAACCAGCCTTCGGCGAGCGCAGTAGGGAAGCGCTGCAGTCTGTCCACACTGACAGCTGCTTGCGCACTGGTGTGGCCACTTTTGTGGCACTTGCGGTGGCATTGGGAGCGGTGCATTATGGGCAGCTATCCCAGCATGCAAGTGACTGCAACGTGCTTTTAAAATGGGGGGCGTATGGGGTGGAGTGTGACAGGGAGTGTGTTGTGTATATGTGGGGGGAGAGAGAGTGGGGTTTTGGGGGGCTGAGAGCGGGGTTTTGGGGGGCTGAGAGCATGTCAGCATGCTGTCTTGTAAGTTCAGACAGCAGCAGACCCCTCCTCCCCCCCCTCTCTCTCTCTCTCTCACACAGTATTCTACACTAATGGCTTGCATGCCAGCTGTCAGAAACAGAGCTTTGAAAGGGCATTTCTGCATTCCTACAGGAGTTCAAAACAATGACAAGAGTGGCCAATTGGGGGATTATGGGACGTTTCCGGAGGCCGATCAGAGCGCAGTAACCCAACACCTTGTTCACACTGACGCCCATGCGTAGCCAAGGCGCAGCAAACGTTATTCCTCTCGCCAAGGTGGAGTACCAGCAGCGCTGTAGCCGCACAGACAGAGCGCTCTACGTGCCTTGCCAGTGTGGATGGGGAGTGAGCTAGGGCGCCCGGGGCTCCTTTATTGCGCTGTAACTCACAAGTGTAGCCAAGCCCTTAGTCAGATCAATGGTCTGTCTAGCCCAGTGGCCAGTGTCAGAGGAAATGAACAGAATAGGGCAATTATCGAGTGATCCATCCCCTGTTGTCCACTCCCAGCTTCTGGAAATTAGGACACCCAGAGCATGGGGTTGCATCCCTGACCATGTTGGCTAATAGCCATTGATAGACTTATCCTCCATGAATTTATCTAATTCTGGAATTGTCATAATGATGAAAAACATTTTTAATCATGGTCTCGTTTATAACATTTCACATTTGCATTTTTCCCTTTGCATTTTTCAGGTAACCTTATCTTGGTAAAATATACTGGATTGAATGCATGGAAGACTGAAGTCCTCTATTTATCCTCCAAAGAGGTGCAGCAGCACTGCAAACTATAAATAGTAATGATAAAATCTCCATTTTGTGGTGAGACAAATTTGCATATAATCTATATTTATTGATCATAGGTAATTAAAGGGTTTTCAGTTTTGGGTCAGGGAAAAGATCATCTGAAATGGACCAGAGATTATCTTGTTTCTAGATTATAAAGGTAGAACTAGTTAGCTTTTGCAGATTTTTTTTTCATTTTATTTAATTTTATTGCAGTTTTAGGATTATAAGGGAGTGCCACTATAATCTATTTTAATGTAAGGAAGAGTAATCACAGCTTTGAGGTCCAGAAAGAATTTTCAACCAGTTGGAATGAATATGGTTCCAATCTGCCATGAATTGTAAGGTATACCTGTGTCTCCACATAGAGCCCCACTGAAGTAAAAGGAATATTTCATTTTAGAGCTTATTTTTCACAGCTCTGTTATTTGGGATCCTGGTAAGAATGTTCTACTTCCCATTGGAGAATAGAGATTCAGGCTCTTTCTTGAGGTTTCAGTTCTTGAATTGGTGGAAATGTGGTATTTATAATATATAAATTGTACACTGCATAGATATATTTAAAAACTGGGAGGAGTTATCAGTTTCTTATACCTTCAAAGATTCTAGAGTTGCTCAGGCTTTTGGCAAATTACAAAATATAGTAACTCCTCACTTAAAGTTGTCCCGGTTAACATTGTTTTGTTGTTACGTTGCTGATCAATTAGGGAACATGCTCATTTAAAGTTGCGCAATGCTCCCTTATAACATCATTTGGCAGCCACTTGCTATGTCCACTGCTTGCAGAAAGAGCAGTCCTTTGCAGCTAGCTGGTGGAGGCTTGGAACCAGGGCAGGGATTTCCCTACACCCGCTCTGAATTTCCCCTCCCCCTGCCCCAGTTTTGTGAATTAGTTACATGCAGTGTTGCCAATTTAGTGATTGTTTGGAAATTTGAATTGAAATTGAAACATTAATACATACTTTAAAAGCATATAAAGTGTATGATAAAATACGTGTATCTAAAAAAGTATAATAGATTTGAAAAGTATGAGCATAGACTAGCTTCCTTATACAGCTTTTGTTGTTATGACGATGTCAGTGCATTCATTTCGGTGATGTTGGCCAAATTATGATTTGTAAGCATGAGCTCTCCCTGACAGCTAGTGATGAGCTGGGGGCTGAGGGGAAAGGCTTCAGGGCCAGATTGTATTTATAGTCGCACATAATTTACCTAGATATCCAGCAAACAGAGCTGTGTTGCCCAAGTGATAGATTTTGGCTGGGGTTGAATGCGGGGGTGGAGGGAATTAAATGTTGTTATTCTTATTGTATGAGTAAAGGACATTAGAACTGTACTTAGCCTGTGCTGATTGAGGGCATCAAGAGAGAGTGTGGGGACAGGTGTTTTGCTTGATGGGCTGCCTGAGTCACAAGTACTATTTGACCTGCCCCGCTCCACTGTTTAAAGACAGAGCTGATTAAGCTCCATAGATAGTCTTTTGTTTTGTTAAGTGACAGCTACAGCTGAAATCACTGATAATCAGGTCTAAGTGGAAGAGAGGGCCCAGTCTGCACTAGCAGCAAGGTTCCCCCACTGAGAGCTCAGCTGAAATCACTGTGAGCTGGGTGGAACCTCAAGAGACATGCGAACAAACCTGGGTGTGGCATCATACTTTCTATTTAAGCAAGTGATACCACACACTACAAACTGGAGACCAATGTTAAGTGCACTGTCACTTGTTCATCCTGAAGTTGAACACTGGTTCCGAACAAGACCAGCAAATGCTCACTATCTTTCTGTGAGAAACTCAACTGACTGGCTAGAAGCATATGGTGCAACAGTGAAAGACTCAACAGTTGAAAAAGTGAAGACCTCTCTTACCACATTCAAAAAATTTGCATACATGGCTGATGAATGCACAGATGCAAATGGGCAAGTGTTAAGTCATTGTGTACGTTATATTGATGTCAGCGGTAGGCCAGTAGATGCATTTCTAGATGTTCAAGTTATAGAAGACACAGTCTTCATCTGCGACAACCCACATCTTAGAAGAATTAAATGCTTGTCAATTGGACCCCAAACAGATGGCTGCTTGTGCATTTGATGGAGCTGCAAACTTCTCTGGAAGACCTGGTGAAGTACAAGCTTTGCTCAGAGAAAAGGGTAACCCTAATCTCTCCTATACACAGGGCCGGCTCCAGGGTTTTGGCCGCCCCAAGCAGCCAAAAAAAAAAAAAAGCCGCGATCGCAATCTGCGGCGGCAATTTGGCGGGAGGTCCTTCGCTCCCAGGCGGAGTGAGGGACCGTCCGCCGAATTGCCGCCGAATACCTGGACGTTCCGTCCCTCTCCGGAGCAGCCGCCCCAAGCACCTGCTTGAGAAGCTGGTGCCTGGAGCCGGCCCTGCCTATACACACTGCAGAGGCCCTCTACTCCAGCTAGCGCTAGTACAAGCTGCAGACTCTTCAAAAGACATTTAAAAAGCTATAAATTTAATGTCTTCATTATATTCTTTTTTCAGCAAGAGTCCAAAAAGGCTGAATATCTTGGAAAATATAGAAGATACACTGGGACTGAAGTTCAAATTAGTCCAACCTGGGAAAACCCTCTGGCTTTCTCATGAGCGATCCTTGGCTGTTGTCTTAAAATTACTCCAGCCGATATTACTGACTTTGGAAAGTATCTACCAAGATGGGATGGATCTAAGTAGTGAGGCTGGTGGATTACTTTTGCTACTACATTCAGAGAAGACTATTGCCATTGTCTCTCTTTCTATATGCATCCGAAGAAGTGGGCTGTAGTCCACGAAAGCTTATGCTCTAATAAATTTGTTAGTCTCTAAGGTGCCACAAGTACTCCTGTTCTTCTTATTGTCTCTCTTGTAAGTCTACTGTTGAAACCACTTGGGTAATTAAACAATACCATCCAGGCATCTGCTACAACAGTAGTAGATCTTTGTCCAGCAATAGAAGCTAAATTTGGATCAATCAGAGCTATCCATTGAAAAAGTACTGGAAGATGCAAAGTCCAGGTCTTCACTAGTGGGGGGGGGGGGGGGTGTCGATCTAAGATACGCAACTTCAGCTGCACAAATAGCGTAGCTGAAGTGGGCGTATCTTAGGTCGACTTACTGGCCGTGTGGACGGCAGCGAGTCGATGGGGAGCGCGATCGGGGATCGATTTTATCGCGTCTACACTAGATGCGATAAATCGACCCTGTAGATCGATCACTACCCGCCGATCTGGCGGGTAATGAAGACCTGCCCAAAGACTTCAGTCCAAAGTTGACTAATGAAGGCATTTATATTGAATCCTTAAGTGAAGAGGACAAGAAGTGTTTAAGACAACTGAAAAAGTACACAGACTTTATTCTTAAAAATCTACAACAGCGACTTCTAGATTCTGCTCAACCTCTAAGTAGCTTTAACAGATCCCTGTCCTATAAAACACTGACAGTTGAGTGAAGTGAGGCACTACCAGCAATGGGGTTGCCATGTGCTCAGGACAGAATAGAAAATTTGAACACAGAGTGGAATATCATAGGACGAATGAATGAAGATTTGACTTCAACTTCTTTTTTATCATCACTAGTGGCTCGACCTGATCTTTATGCTATGTTTCCTGGGATGAAAGAAGTAGGAATTCATCTCTTGCTATTCCCAGTCACAACAACTACAGTTGAGTGTTCTTTTTCATCATTGAATAGAATTTTGTGTTCTGAAAGAAGTTGCCTTCTGCCTGATCATGTGAATGAACTAAAGAGCATATCAATTGAAGGAATGGAAGTACTGGACACACAAGAAGCCACCAAAGATGAACGTGTTGCATTCAAGAAGTTCATTAACAGAGTTGTGCAAAATTATAACAAGAAACCAAGAAGGTTGTAGATGTCGTGCTTCACAGAATGCTTGAGTAGCCAACTTTAATTTGTGTGATGATTTCAAAACATGAGTTTAATAAAATGGTCATGAAACAGTTTTCAGTTTTTACTATTGTGCCATACAGCCCACCTTCACCCTCACAGTCTCACCCCTCATCAGCCCTGAACTCCCCTCCCCCATAAATTCAAACACCCCCCTAATTTCAATTCCTGGGGAAAACACTGAACCAGGGTGGACCGACAGCCCGCCCCAGCAGAGGAAGAGAGAAGAGGGGGGACCAATATCAGGGTGTCCCCCTCACCCCTGCTCCTGCCACCCGCTTACCCCATTTCCATAGAGCACGGGGGAGACACGACAGGGCTCAGGATGGAGGGATCTTGCAGGCAGAAGCTGCTGTCTCAACTTGCTGATCTAAAAAGGCAATGTTCTTAGAGTGAGGTCAGCGTACTTAATGGGGCAATGCGCATCACACACACACACACGGTGTGTGTCTCTGTCTGCCAGGCTGTCTCCCCTTCCTCCATTCATAGAGTGTGAGGCTACATTAACAACAATGTGTTAACCCTTGAGGGCTCAGCCGAATGCTAGTTCATCATTTAGCTATGAGGCATTCCCTGGGAAATATCCCACCCTCTTCTATCCTCTGACTCCACCACCTCAACCAAGCTTCACAATCATCATTGCTGTGTACAGTATTAACTTGTTTGTTTAAAACTTATACTGTGTATAAAATATATCTATAATATAGTCTTTTGTCTGGTGAAAAAAACTTCCCTGGAACCTAACCCTCCCCCCTCTCCCCCCCCCCCCCCCCCCCGATTTACATTAATTCTTATGGGAAATTGGATTCACTTAACATCGTTGCACTTACAGGTCACATTTTTCAGGAACATAACTACAACGTTAAGTGAGGAGTTACTGTACAGTAGAACCTCAGAGTAACGAACTTACTAGTCAGGCACTAGGGATGTAAAATATTAAATGGTTAAATAGTTAAAATGTAAGTATTAGTCCAAACCATTAACCCTCCCTTGTTCACCCACCTCCTTCTGGGTGGCAATCAGCTGTAGAAGTCCTTGCTGGAGGCTGGGGCCTGTGCACGGGTCTCAGACAGGTTCTCCTGCAGCAGAGACACCCATTTTGGGATGCTGCAAGAGGTGTCTATGGCAACCAGGAAGGGGTGGGTATCACGAGAGGTCACTGAAAGCCCAGCCCCCTCTTAAAGAGGCTGAGTTGATATTAACACTCTAACCCCAGCGGGGGTCTTTCGCCCCAGCGGTGAGGAGGATCCTGTACACCCCTTAGTTGGTAAAAGCAGTCCCTTAAGCCCCATTGTCCTGAGGGGAAATACTTACACAGACCCAGGTGGAAGGATACCACTCACTAGGCCAAGAAATGCTGGCAGTGCAGGGAAGTAGGGTGAGCAAACCACCAGTCTGGGGGTTTCGCGGGGAGTGGCCAGCGGGGCAAGGGTATGTATTTAGGCTGCGGGGGCCCCGTCGGGGAGGTAAAGTAGTCCCTGGCCTCCCCTCATGAGCCACTGGAAGGAGCTCAGCTGTGGAGGCGGCCGGAACACTGGTCAATCCTGTGGCTTCAGTTGATAATTGAAGGGAAGGGAAGCCGTTGCTGAGGTGGTACGGCGCCGTTTGTGGAGGCCACATCAGGACAAACTAGGTACCTTGGGCTGCTCTCCCTTTTCCTGGGTACTGACAGGGCCGCCCAGAGGATTCAAGGGGCCTGGGCAAAGCAATTTTGGGGCCTCTTCCATAAAAAAAAGTTGCAATACTATAGAATACTATATTCTTGTGGGGCCCTTGCGGGGCCCGGGGCCTGGAGGAAATTGCCCCACTTGCCCCGCCCCCCCCCCGGGCGGGCCCTGGGTACTGAGGATGTAGGGGGGGTGCTGGGCCCCCTCCAATTGGCCCCAGGCCCTCCTGGCTAGGCCTGCTGTGTCACCCCCGATATGAGCACAGCTGCCCTTCCCCATCTCTCCGGGGCATGGGGGGAGGGGAGACGTGCCATCCTAGGCATTGTGAGGCCCGAATCAGTTAAATGGTTAACTGATATAATTTTAATAGTTTAAATGGGTACTTTTTTAACGACATTTACATCCCTATCAATCACACACCTCATTTGGAACCCGAAATCAAGCAGCAGCAGAGACCGAAAAAAAAGCAAATACAGTACAGTACTGTGTTAAACATAAACTACTAAAGGGAAAGTTTAAAAAAAAATTGACAAGGTAAAGAAACTTTCTGTGCTAGTTTCATTTAAATTAAGATGGTTAAAAGTAGCAATTTTCTTCTGCACAGTAAAGTTTTAAAGCTCTATTAAGTCAATGTTCAGCTGTAAACTTTTGAAAGAACAACCATTACATTTTGTTCAGAGTTATCAACATTCCTGAGGTGTTTGTAACTCTGAGATTCTACTGTATGGAGGCTACGTGCTCATTGAAAGAGATACAGTCATCTTTATATTACAAATAGGCTTGGAAGAATTTTATTTTTATTTTGTATTTAAAAAAATTAAAAATTATAATTTCAATGGATAATATTGATGTTTGTTTTTAAGCTTTTTTATTTTTATCAATTTAAACTTTCACAGTTGTGGGGGCATCTGACAATTATTTAATGATAGTACCCACTGATATTCAAAAAGTTGGCTTTACAACCATTATAATACAAATTGTCAATGTCACATGTCAAAATTTGCAAAGTAAATATCTTAAAATCAAACTCAAATAAGTTCCCATTTTTGTTACTTTACCTATCTGTAAATTTCAATTATTATTGATGTAATATTTTTTCATCAGTTTGTGTGTGCATGGTGAAATCGAGGTTCACTGACACTGATCCAAAAGAAAAAAATCTAATCCAAGCCTAAATATAAAAATAAGTTAATGAAGAGGTTTACTCATATTAATTCTGTACAGTGTAGGGGTTTTTCATTGATACATTCTCTTAGTGCATGAAAAGGAAAATGAATTGTAACAACTATTGAAACAATTTCTCCAGATAATAAAAAATGAATAACCTGTTTTAAATAGAAAACATCAGTGAATATAATTATTTATGCTAAGGTATGATATATTTGGTTTGTTTTTATCTTGTTTCCTCAATCTAACCTTTTACTTCTGTTTATTTAATTGTCTCTAGTAATAAATGAAAAAGAATAAACCATGGGAAACCCAGAAAACATAGGAGATGCATATGTTGCTGTGATTCGTCCAAAGACTACTGCTAGCCTGAATTCTCGGGAATATCGAGCTAAATCATATGAAGTATAAACAATTTTTTTTACCTTCTTTGATTAAAGTTTGAAAATATGAAAAAAATAACATAATTGAAAAACAAAAACCGTAATTAACCCTCAGTTTAGATAGATAAAAAGAGATTTACTATCTGAGCAATCTTAGGTATTTATATAACTCCCATTACCATAGTAGGTGTGTCCCACTCTTTTATTATCTATTTATTTATCCTCAGAAAAACCTTTGTGACATAGGGAAGTATAATTATCCCTATTTTACAGAGTGAGAGCTGAGGCACAGAGAGACTAAGTGACTTGGCCACAGTCACACAGGAAGTTTGTGGCAGAGGAGGGAGCTGAATCTTTGTTTCAGGCTAGTGTACTAACCCAACAAATACCAAAACACTATAATGTATTATGTTATACTTTAAACAAATGCCACAATCACAACATATACTAGAAAAAATTCAGGTAACATCCTTCTAAGTTTCTGAAGTGGTTTTTTTTAATTACATTTTTTGTGTGCTTAAAATCAACAATCAAACCTCAGCGCAGCATATTGACAGGAACATGTCAAACAGTTGCTGTTTTAGAATCTGATCCTACAACCTCTGTGCAAGTGTTAACAGAGTCAGGTCTTTTAGGGTAAGGCCAAGGCTGTTTTGCATTTAGTACTTTCTGAATTTTCTCACTGCTTTTACAATTGACTACCAAGGACCAATTTGTGAAGTTGCACCAAGATCCCACAAATGTGGAATCTTTACTGGCCAGTTATGCTTCTCCTTTTATAATACCCATTTTATAAATAAAAAGCCCTGTGTATAATGACTTTGTACTTTTATTATTTTATATCAAAGGATTTCAAATAAGAAAAATCAAACATTCATCATATAGTTAACGGCATAATTTTTGCCTAATGAAACACATTCCAGCTTCTGCAATATCAAAAATACTAAAAATATAGAAAGGAATACATTCTGTAAATGATTGCTGACTCATGGGATTTGTCCACAAGCAGAGTTCATGATGGTTGTGAAGTCTGCAGTAAAATGCTTAGTAGAATGTCACATAGGAGTTGGCCATCCATGACTTTGAGGACCTGAAAAGTCAGGTGAAAGTACATTCAAAATCACTTACGGTATCTGTTGAATGTCCCACATACCCTTGCTATTTAGAGAATTTTTCACATAGCACTACAATTGGTTAATTAAAAACAAAAATTTGCTAGTCCGCTTGTTAAATAAAAGTAATGTTTCAGTAATTCTTAAATAATTCTTTAATTTTATTGTTTGCAAGATTTTGTTGCTTGAGGTTCCCATTGAAGGACAAAAGAAAAAGAGAAAGAAAGTTTTGTTGGAAACTAAACTTCAGGGAGGCACTGAGATAACCCAGAGCATATTGGATTATGTAGTAGAAACCACCAAACCAATTTCACCAGCTAATCAAGGTATCAAAGGTGAGAATTGTTTTTCCTTATTTGGTATTGGTGTCTCTATAATAATTGTATTACTCAAATAGGCCAGTTAAAGGAAGTAATAAAACAATATCTGTTTTAGAAATCAAGCTCTATTTTAAGGTCTGCAAACAGAAACATGCAACTGAACCCTCAGGCTGTCATTTATTTTCCTTTTACTTCTAAATGTCTTAAAAAAAAAAAAAAAAAACTCAAAAATCCCCAAACTTTTCTAACAAGTTTATTGTACATGAGACCTTGTGTGCCCATACCAATATTTCAGTCCAAAATGAGTTTTACAGCTAAGATTCTAAATACTTAGAAAAACTAAATTACAGTGCACACAACCTTAATCACAATTAAAAAATTAGCAATTTAAAAAAAGGCTTTAGGGATGATCAGAAAATTATGCACCAGATAGCCTTAAACTATACCTGGTAAATTTGTCAAAGTTATAATAAAATAATAATAAAACATCTGGAATCCGCAATATGATAGTATCTAGCTAGCACAGTTTTTGCAAAGGAAATTTGTGCCTCACTTATCTGTTAGAATTCTTTGTCCATGGTAGTAAAATAGAGGATAAAGGGTAACCATTTGATATAGTTTATTTAGACTGTATTGAGGCCTTTGACAGGTTTCCTCTCAAGAAGCTAGTAAAGGAACTAAGTAATTCTGGGGTGAGAGATAAAGTATTGTCATGGATCAAAATCTGGTTGAGCGATAAGAAACAAAGAGTTAAGAATACATAATCCATTTTCATCAGGGCAAAAGCCTAATGGCAGAGTGCCTCAAGGTTCTCTATTATGACCATTGTTGTTTAATAGACCACGTTTACACTTAAAAGTTTTCTTGGCATAGCCATTTTGAGTAGGGATGTGATTTTTTTTGATTTTTTTTTTATGATATAGCTGTGCTGGCAAAAAGTGCTTTTGTCTGTATAGCTCATTTTGTTTCTGAATTGTGTAAGTTATACCAAAGCACCTTTTTGCCAGTGTAATTGCTTCTACACCAGAGTGATTTTTGCTGGTGTAGCTATACCATGGTCATATAATTATTAACAATCTAGAAAAGGGGGTAAGTAGTGAAGTAGCAAAAATTTGCAGCTGGCACAAAATTATTTTGGTTAGCCAAATCCAGAGAAGACTATGAGGAATTTAAGAGGGTTTTACCAAGCTAAGTGAATGGGTAACCCAATGAAACTTAAATTCAATGTTAATAAATGTAAAGTAATGCATGAAAGAAAGAAAAATTTGAACTACTGATACACTTCACAGGGTTCTAACTTAACAGGATTGACTCAGGAAAATAATCTGGGCATTGCAGTGTACAGTTTGGTGAAGACTTTGCTAAATTTGCAGCTGAGGTCAAAAAGGCAAATCAATGTTGGGTTACACAAAGATGGGATGCAGAATAATACGGAAAACATCATAATACCATTATATAAATTGGTGGTTCTCTTTCATGTAGAATACTGTGTGCGTTGCTGCACACCCCATTAAAAAAAGTATATTACAGATTTTAGAGCTGGTTTAGAGAAGGGCAATGGCAATGATTAGGTTCATGGGAAAAATTCATATGAAGAGAAATTGAAAGTAATGGTAATTCTTTACCTGTTAATAATCTGTGTATGTGTGTTGAGTTGCACATATATTCATGCAGCTGCTCAGGGTTATTCAGATTTAATTTGCTTCCTCAGTTTTCAGAAAATAATATTTTATTTTGTTTCCTGAGAACCAGGAAGAATCAAACTGCCAACCATTTGTCCATCCAACACTCAGTTGACTTCCTTTGTTGTTTTAATAATATGTTAGGAAAGCGAGTAGTGTTAATGAAGAAATTTCCTCTTGATGGAGAGAAGGTGGGCAGGGAAGCCTCTCTTTTCATTGTTCCAACTGTTGTCAAAGGTAATGTTTAAAACATAATTCCTGAAGTTGTGTGTATTTTAGAGAAAGTTAAGCCCTTGTTTCCTAAAGAATTTACATATTTATTTTATATAAATGTTAACTGCTGTGATATTTATATTTGGGTTTGGAAGAATTAGATTGAGGTTGATAAAGATCCATAATTGTCTGTTTCTTCAGATGCCTAAAACCAGGGGAGAAATGTAGTTAGTCAAAGTTTAAAGAGAATCAAAGTTTTTAAAAAATAAAATGTTGCATTTTTAGAGACCCAGTGCAATATTTTGTTATATATTCAATACATTTACTAATGGTTAATTTTGGTATTAAGAAACAAGAAAACAAATTTTATTACAAAGGCTACTGTATTTACACAAGTAAACATTAAAAAAGGATCTTTTCCAGCACTCTTCTGAGAGAAGAGTCCCCATGGAAGTGAATGGGGCATTCTTGCCTGAGTAAGGAATACTGAGTAGGTCTCTGAAGGCAAAATATATTTCATATAATAAGGGACTATAAAATACATTTAAAATATTATGGAAGTTTTTTGTGTTTTACTGGGGAAACATGTTCGCTTGCTATTTGTGATATGCTTTGAAAGTGAAAGTTGACAAATAAACACCATTTGAATCGCAAGGTCTTTCTCAAAGCTAACAGGTTATTTTTCCTTCAGCAGTGTACCGTATACAGTTTTTTTCAGTAACTCAGAAAATGAACATGATCACAATGGTGGGACAGTAATGGAACATTTTATAATACATTTAGGGCAACTTTATTGGATTGAATTTTGTTACATACGAATTGGTATGTAATTTGTGAGAGGCAAAGTGGTTCAGATAATATCTTTTATTGAACCAACTTCTGTTGGTGAGAGAGAGAGAAGCTTTGGAAGTTAGTCCAATAAAAGATATAACGTCACCCACCTTGTGTCTCTAATATCCTGGGACCAAACCACTACAAAAACACCGCATATGTAATTTGTATCAGTTACCATTTGGGCAAAATTGATCTACCATAGTCTAAAAATAGAATATCATCTCTTTTGGCTGAAATTGTATAACTGCAAAAGAGGAAAACAGGATTTTTGTTGCTGTTGAAGAGTTTTCTGTTTCTCTTTCCTTTTTAGATAATACAAAATACGCATACAGTCCTGGATGCCCAGTTTTCTACTGCTTACAGGACATCATGAGGGTCTGCAGCGAATCCAGCACTCATTTTGCTACACTCACTGCTAGAATGTTAATAGCCTTGGATAAGTAAGAAATATCATTTAGTAGAAATACGGGGTTAGAAATAGAAAATAGACAAGGAAGTCTGCAAACATGAAAAATTAGATCTGTTTTACAGCAGTCTTGTGATCACTGAGAAGGAAATCATGGTGATATCGCATGTTTTTTTCTTAGTAAGTTTATTTAAAAAAACAAGCAAATCTTGAGGATTTATTTGTAATTTTTCACACCATATAGTTTTGAGGTGAAGATGGTTATACTTTTTTCAATCTAGAGCAGGGATTGGCAACCTTTGGCACGTGGCTCCCCAGGGTAAGCACCCTGGTGGGCCGGGCCGGTTTGTTTACCTGCCGCGTCCACAGGTTCGGCCGATCGCGGCTCCCGCTGGCCGTGGTTCGCCACTCCAGGCCAATGGGGGCTGCGGGAAGCCGCGGCCAGCCACATCCCTCAGCCCGCGCCGCTCCCTGATCTAGAGGTTCCCAAAAAGAGGCTTGTTCACTTCTAGTTCATTAGAAGTGATATGCAAGAATATTAAGAATACCTACATCTTATATAGATAATCTTAATGATAAACTAATAACATTTGCCAGAGTATAATTAAATCACCTTAGCATCTCCATAGTCTAGATTGCACTGAGATTTGCATTTAAACTAGGATTTAAACCTGTTACTTTTGAATAATATAGCGTGTCTTCCCCAGATTTACAGCACTTATTTTTAAATTAGATAATTATGAAAATTTACAGATAATTACTTTAATCTGATTTCTAATCTTTTGGAAATTGGCTAACCACATATTTTTGGTGAGACTGACTTCTTCAGCTCCGTGTAGCAAAGACATTTTTTGTGATTATTTTTTTTTTTTTTTTTGAGATTTTAAAAGTGACTCACTCCTAAATTCTGATCCTGCAAACACACACGCTCTTAACTTTACTCGTGCTGTTCCATTCAGTGGTAAAACAATCAGTACTTCATTTTATCTTCAAAAATGAAGAAATACTGATGTGGCTTGTCTGAACTGTTCTACAAACATTGAATTCAATAGAACGGCTCAGGTGAGTGAAGCTAAGCACATGCATAAATGATGGCAGGATCAGGGCCAAAGACAATAGCAAAGTATAAGTTATATGTTATTTTTTTATTTATTAGCACTGATAGTCATAACAGTTTCTGTCTGCTTCGCAGTGGTAATTGTCAAACTTACCTGTCATTGAATGGATGCCCTAGAATCTAAGCTTCCATTTAATATGTTTGTTTCCAGATTTTATGGTTGTGAAGAAAACCTTGGAAATGTGAACAGAATGTAACTGATGCTATGTCATCTAATTGAGTCTTTAGACCGACTGAAGAAATATCTCTGAAAAGTTTAACACCCTAGCCCAGGGGTCTCAAACTCAATTTACTTTAGGGCCAGTGCCAGTCCTCAAATCCTCCCAGTGGACCAATAATGTCACTTATGCCGACCAAAACTCTGCCCCCCCCCAAAAAAAAAACTCTGCCGCCCACCTGCCTAAGGCTCTGGGAGGGAGTTTGGGTGGGGGAGGAGGTCTGGGGCAGGGGATTGGGATGTAGGCTCTGGGAGGGAGTTTGGGTGCAGAAGGGGAGGAAGTTTGGGTGGGGGAGAGGGTCTGGGGTGCAGGCTCTGGGATGGAGTTTGGGTGCTGGTGCAGGCTCAGGGCTGGGGCAGAGAGTGGGGGTGCAGGAGGAGGGGGTGGGGTTGCAGGCTCTGGGAGGGAGTTTGGAGGCTGGGGGTGTGTGGGGAGGGGCTGCAGGCTCTGGGAGGGAGTTTGGAGGCTGGGGGTGTGTGGGGAGGGGGTGCAGGCTCTGGGAGGGAGTTTGGGGGCTGGGGGTATGGGGAAGAGGTGCAGGTTCTGGGAGGGAGTTTGGGGGCAGGAGGGGGTGTGTGGGAAGGAGGAAGGGGTGCAGGCTCTAGGAGGGGGTCGGGTGCGGCGCTTACCTGGGGCTCTGGGGGGGCGGGAGAGCCTCCGTGCGCTGCTGCCCCCAGGAATCACCCCCGCAGCTTCTTATTGGCTGCAGGGGCGCTTGGAGAAGGGGCAGCGTGTGGAAGCATAGCCCTGCCCCAATGCCACGGGGAGGGGCCGGCAGCCCCTGGAGCAAGCAGGCAGATGCCGCTCAGCTCCGCTGTGCTGCCAGGCCCTTGGGGGGTGAGGGGGGAGCGCCTGGGGGAAGCAGGTGGGGCCAAGGGAGAGACCTGGCCCCAAAACTGCTGAGCCCCGTGGTCCACATTGGGGAGGTTTGAGACCCCTGCCTTAGCCATCTAATGGGGTACTTATTCAAAAGACTTCTCACAAGCCAGGAACAGTTTATTGCACAGTGGCCACAACTTTACCAAATAAACAATATTGTAAACAAATGGAAGGAATTAAGGTATTCTTTGCAGCAAAGGGTAGCTGATGTCCAGGACACCCTTTGTCCTGACTAGGAGAACCCAAAGTCAGAAGAAACTACCCAGCTAGAGATACCATCCAGTCTACCCATGTTTGGACACATGGCTTGGACCACAAGCCATACTCCGCTCCCATAGAGAGATTAGAGCCAGGGCCGGCTCCAGGCACCAACTGAGCAAGCTGGTGCTTGTGGCGGCAGATTGTTGGAAGCGGCATTCTGCCCAATCCTAGGACGGCACGGCCGCTTTTTTTGTTTGTTTGTTTGTTCTTGTTCCACTCCGGCCGCCCTGTAGGGGGCAGCGGCGCAGAGGACCAGAGCGCCCTGCAGGGCAGTCCTCTTCCTTCCCTCCCCGCCGACCGGAGCAGAGCCCTCGCGGCAGGAGGCGGTGCAGCAGGAGGGGCCGCGTGGCAGCGCCCCTGCTGTAGCCCTGGCCGCCCCCCCTTCTCTCTCTCTCCCGCCCGCTCCCTTCCCTTCCCCCCCTACACCCGTGCTCTGGCTGCGCCTCAGGTTTTTTTTTTTTTTTTGCTTTGCCGTTCTGGCCGCCCCGTGTTTTGGCTTGGGGCGGCCAAAAAGCCAAAGCTGCCACTGAGACAGACTAAGGCAGCCTCTGCTTGTGAGTGTTTCCATCCTAGCTACACAGTGAATACCACAATTCTGGTATATATCCCTCTTTATCTCCCTCTCATCCTGGCCTAAATAACCAAATAATTTTTTCCCCTGCAAAGATGATGTCCACCCCAAACTTGTATATTACAGTATGTGAGAGAACCCACACACAAATATGACTTGACCTAAAAAAAGCCCCAAAATCCCACAGCAATCAACAGAACAACAACATTAAATCAGCAATTAAATGCCAAGGCAGTCTCCAGAAGATAAAGACCAAATGCTTGCCCTAAGTTATGCCCCACAATGCATATGTGGGTGGCAAAATCAGCAAGAGGAGTGTGTGAATGGCCCTATGTTTCACCCCAGCTTGACCTAAACAGGGGGCAGGTCCCTCCCTCCGTGTCAGTAAAAGCACTCCTCAGAGTCAGAGGAGCAATTCATATAACAGATTTAGGGCCTGATTCTGTAGCTTCTTCATGCACACAACAACCTTTGACTTCCCCAAAAGTGGTGTACCCAATGTGGCTAAAAAATTAGCCTTTATTTATCTTCAAAATACTAGTGTGACTTTTCCATTCTGTTCTCCAGGTGGTTAGATGAACGACATACACAATCTCATTCCATCCCAGCTTTATTCAGACCATCTCCTCTTGAGAGGATTAAAACTAATGTTTCAAACCCTGCATATGCTATTGAACCTGGTCAGACGGAGAGCTCTCTACACATGGGATATACTGCATTAGAAATAAAGAGCAAAATGTTGGCGCTGGAGAAAGCAGATATGTGTATCTACAACCCTTTGTTTGGGTCAGATCTTCAGTATACCAACAGGGTAAGAGTTTTGTAGTATGAACTATATTTTAGTTGTGAAAGGGATTTGATAATCATGTATTGAACTTTAACATAGGTTTTCTCAGTCCAATGCTTGTGGCCAGATTTGATTTTCAAATGTGCGAATTTGAAAATCTGTCCCCTTAATAGCAACAAGTTACAGTAACTCCTCACTTAAAGTCGTCACTGTTAACGTTGTTTCATTTCTAATCAATTAGGGAACATGCTCGTTCAAAGTTGCGCAATGCTCCCTTATAACATCGTTTGGCAGCCGCCTGCTTTGTCCACTGCTTGCAGAAAGAGCAGCCCTTTGCAGCTAGCTGGTGGGGGCTTGGAACCAGGGTGGACCGGCAGCCCCCTCATCAGGTCCCCAGCAGCCCCCCTATCAGCTCCCCGCGCCCCTAAGTTCCCTGTGGCAGCCGCCCAGCAGGCTATCAATTGCCGGCAGTTCAGTTGTCCCTTCCCCCACTGCCATGTGCTGCTCCTGCCCTCTGCCTTGGAGCTGCTCCCCGGAGCCTCCTGCTTGCTGGGGGGGGGGGGGGGGGCTAATATCAGGGTGTCCCATTCCCCCCTGCGACCTGCTTACCCCATTTCCATAGAGCACGGGGGGGACACGACAGGGCTCAGGACGGAGGGAGCTTGCAGGCAGCAGCTGCTGTCTCAACTTGCTGATCTAAAAAGGCAATGTTCTTAGAGTGGGGTCAGCGTACTTAAAGGGGCAATGCACATCTCTCTCTTTAGCAGTTAAGGCATTCCCTAGGAAATATTCTACCCTCTGACTCCACCCACCTAAACCAAGCTTCACAATCATCATTGCTGTGTACAGTATTAAATTGTTTGTTTAAAACTTATACTGTGTATACATATATATAACATACTCTTTTGTCTGGTGAAAAAAATTTCTCTGGAACCTAGCCCCCCCCCCCCCCCCATTTACATTAATTCTTATGGGGAAATTGGATTCGCTTAACATCGTTTTGCTTAAAGTTGCCTTTTTCAGGGACATAACTACAATGCTAAGCGAGGAGTTACTGTACTGTTTACATTGGTTCCACAGAACGTACAAGTAATTGCAATTGGTTTGTTGAAGTCTCAATGAGAAGGTTTTCAGACTTTTTTTATTTTTTATTTTTTTTATTTTTTAATATTATGTTGTCTTCCTAGGTTGATAAAGTGGTTATAAATCCATACTTTGGTCTTGGAGCTCCAGACTATTCAAAGATTCAGATTCCAAAACGAGAAAAGTGGCAACGCAGCATGAGCAGTGTCACGGAAGACAAGTACTGTTACACTTATATAATTATGTTTTATATTATTTATTCATATTACAGTAGTGTCTAAGGCCCCATTCAGGGAGCAGGGCCCCATTGCCCTAGGGACTGCACAAAGACTTATATAAAAAGTAGTCCCCAAACTGTTTGCAGCACAACACAACAGATTGGTGAAACAAACAAATGTAAGGTGGAGTGGGGGGGACAGTTGGAGGATGAGGCAACACTAAAATGCATGTTTCTTAGCATGATGAATATTAGTCATGTCTGGCCATCTGTCTACCTAAGTTCTAATTGTATAAACATTGACGCATTTTAGCTGCTTGTGCTTTGTGCACATCATTAGATGCCCATAAGTTGTCATTTTTATATTTCTTTATGTTTGATTGTTGAAATATAAGTGAGTTGCATCTTTTTCATATTTTGCTTTTCATTACTAGAGAGCGCCAATGGGTAGATGATTTCCCTCTTCATCGCAGTGCTTGTGAAGGAGACTCTGAATTACTTAGTCGCCTTCTAGATGACAACTTTTCAGTCAACCAGTTAGACAGTGACCATTGGGCACCTATCCATTATGCGTGCTGGTGAGTATTTTTTTTCCAAGTGAATGTATTTCTGGTATTTATGGCTGAAAACCACTAAGCACTTGTGTGGTTTAAAATAGTAATTAAATGCCAGGAAGTCCAAACTCTAGAATTTTAGTTGTCATTTGTTCTTATAGTTAATATAAAAAAAATGTTGAAAGAGAAATTAAACCTCGTGCTTCAAGGTTTAAGCTGATCTCTGACTAAAGGGTTTAGAAGGTGGAGATCTAATGGGACATTGTCCTACGGCAGCCTAATGCTAGTTTTCTTGTACCTTCCTCTGAAATATTTGGTGCTGGCCCCATCAGAGAGAGTGTACTGGACCAGATGGACCATGGGTCTGATCCAGAATACCAATTCCTATGTAGCCCAAAATTTAGATTTTATTAAAACAATTACAGACCCTCAGACCAATAGAAATGTGTCAATATTTAATTCAATCTTTAAATTAATCATTCTTCTGCAAATATTACAGTACTGAGAATTTGAAAGTGAAACTGACATATGAACAAATGTGAAACTGACTTCATTGATTTTTGTCTATGCTGAGACAAATGCAGAAAGTTAACCACATAAATGATGCAAAATAAACTGGATTTTTAAAATCTTTTGATTTTAATGTCATGCGTGGGAACCCTTAAATAGAATGTGGTATAGAAGTGAAGAGCATTATTATTAAACAATGGCTTGATTATTCCATTTTGAAAGTACACAGAGAGCAAGAACTTTAAATAACATGTTCTTTTATTTTTGTTATTTCAGTATTTACTTCTGGTTCTATGCAGTGTTTCTACAGCATGTCTTATAGTTGTAACCTGGCCACTATAGATAACATTACATCAGAAGTTTCATTATAACCCTTCTTTTCACATGATCCTAACCGTCTGAAAATACATCCTTTGGATAATTATCCTTATGTGTTTTCTTAGCCCAGAGGTAAAATTTTATGGAAAATGAGGAAACATTCTTCAGCTGTTATTTGAATTATTGAAGAGTGAAAGAAATTAAACTTCTTTTAAAGCATTATAAAACGTTTTTAGCTCTCAAAAAATTCAAATGGCTCAAATCCACTTCCCACCAAACTACACATGTAAATAGCCTTTACTGAGGAGTAGGTTTATCCAGAAAAGAAGAATTCTGCTCTGCATTCCTGTAGTCTGAACTAAAATTGTTCACAAGACAGCTCAGCATCATAGAAATATAGGGCTAGAAAGGACCTCAACCCTTCCTGTGCTGAGGCAGGACCCAAGTATACCTAGACCGTCCCTGACTGGTGTTTTGTCTTAAAAATCTCCAATGACAGGGATTCCATGACCTCATTTGGAAGTCTATTGCAGTACTTAACTATCATTATAGTTAGAAAGTTTTTCCTAATATATAATCTAAATTTCCTTTGCTGCAAACTAAATTGACGACTTCTTGTCCTACCTTCAGTGGTGATGGAGAACAATTGATCACTGTTCTCTTTGTAACATCCCTTAATATGTTTGAAGACGGAGTAGAGCAGAGCAGTTACCTCCCACATCATGCTTCTGGCACTCCTACTAATACATCCCAGAATGATATTTTTCTTTTTTTGCAACTGAATCACATCATTGGCTCATATTAGATTTGTGATCCACTGTAATCCCCAGGTCCTTTTCTGCAATACTACTGCTTAGTCAGTTATTCCCCATTTTGTAGTTGTACATTTGGTATTTCCTTCCTCAGTGTAGTAATTTGCATTTGTCTTCATTAAATTTCATCTTGTTAATTTCAGACCAATTCTCCTATGTATCAAGATCATTTTGAGTTCTAATCCGTCCTCCGAAGTGTTTGCAACCCCACCCAGCATGGTGTGTGTTCTGCAAATTTTATAAGCATAGTCTCCACTTGATTATTCAAGTAATTTAATGAAAATATTGAATAGTATTGGACCCACGACAGACTCCTACGGGATCCCATTAGAAACATCCTCACAGTTTGAGAGCAAATAATTGATAAGTACTCTTTGAGTACGATTTTTGAGCCAGTTGTACACCCACATTATAGTAATTGCATCCAGACCACATTTCCCTATTCTAAATATGCCATATGTCCTAAAACGTTCAGGAATATCTCTGAAAGCATCTGAAATAGGTTTTTTAAAAAAATCTTGTTGTGTTCATTGTTGTGGCCATTCTGCTTTTAATCTCTCTTGTAGGTATGGAAAAGTTGAAGCCACTCGAATGTTGCTGGAGAAAGGGAAATGTAATCCAAACCTACTGAATGGACAACTTAGCTCTCCTCTTCATTTTGCTGCTGGAGGAGGACATGTTGAAATTGTGAAAATTCTTCTAAACCATCTGGAAATTGACAGAGTAAGATACCTTTGTAACTGGAATGATTTTTACCTACAGTTGCAGCACACACTTACAATATCTCTCATATATATTATGTCTCCAGTTCCCAAGGTAAAAACAAATAAATGCAGTTTAGTTCTTAATTGTCTCTTAAATTAAATTTGAAAGGACATACATTTTAAACTCCCAAATTCCAGTTGTACAATTATCATAGGAAACTCCATCTTAAAACTTAATCTGCCCAAACATACAGACTGATTTATATTTGCCCCCTTTGTCAACTGTACTTTAACTGGATTTTACTAGAGATTTTAGTCTAAACTCTCACTATCTTTTGTAAAATTCCTATTAATTATGAAGAAGTAAATTCCTCAGTCTCTGGCTTTTGCTTGAATTGCACATTTCTATTATTTATCTAGTTAAAAGTCTTTTTTTTTTTTATTATTGCTATCGAATCGATAGGCTCCAATCAGGGCTAGGCTGCATTGTTCTAGGTGCTCTGTAGACACATAGAAAGAGACAGTGCCTGGCCCTATAAGAGCTTATAGTAAAAAAAAAAAAAAAAAAAAAAAAAAAAGCCAAGAAGTAGATAAAGAGGAGCAGAGCAGGATATGTCCAAATACAAGCAAAGTAGTCACACTTATAAGAGATGTGTGGTGTTAGTTCCACTCTTTTCTGCAGCATACAAAGGTTAGAAAGAGGGAAGCAATCAAATTCTGCACCATTTTTGTATACATTTGTTGTATATACTACTGTGTCCAATAACAAATGCACATAGTGTGATGAAAATGTACAGATGGAAAATACATTATAGGACTGAAGTTATAACCCCATCAAGTGGGGCAGTAGTTTTGGTTGTTAGTTATATTACATTTAATTTACTGATAATAAGTAAGTTGTATATAAAAGGAAGTATTTCTTCACACAGTGCAGTCAACCTGTGGAACTCCTTGCCAGAGGATGTTGTGAAGGCCAAGACCATAACAGGGTTCAAAAAAGAACTAAATAAATTCATGGAGGATAGGTCCATCAATGGCTATTAGCCAGGATGGGCAGGAATGGTGTCCCTAGCTTCTGTTTGCCAGAAGCTGGGAATGAGCGACGGGATGGATCACTTGATGATTACCTGTTCTGTTCATTCCCTCTGGAGCACCTGGCACTGTCCACTGTCAGAAGACAGGATACTGGACTAGATGGACTCATTCTTATGTTCTTCTGTATGGGAACTTCAAAACCCCCTCTCCACCACCAGCACAACCACAGAAGATCTATGACTATGCATTTTACTCTATATGTAGAATATATGTCAGAATGCACAGTAGCACAAAATTAAAATACTAAAATGCTATTTTAAATGGAGTCAAATTGGTGCTTATGTAATAAATGACTGACAGCTCTGACTAGAATAAGATTTAGTGTAAGCAAGTTCTATGCAAGGTTTTTCAAACAACTCTGCCAACACACCTCAGTCTTGGCCTGCAAACACACCTGCTCTTCTTATCCCAGTGATTTCCTGTGGAGAGGCTGCCAGAAACAGATAAAATAAACAGAGAAGTACAATTAATGAAAAGGATTTAAACAATCAAACTTCTGAACTCTATGAACAAGGGAGGTTTTTAATTAACATTATTGAAAATCCCAGATATTTTAGTTATCTTCAAAACTTGTTAACATTTACCTTTCTAGATTGAAAACTATATTTATGCCAGGCTTTCTGTTCATATTTGTAGCACATTACTGATCAACAAGGAAGATCCCCATTGAATGTCTGCGAAGAGAGCAAACAAAATGATTGGGAAGAAACAGCAAAACTGTTGAAGGAAGCCATAAATAAACCTGTATGTGTTTACCTTTTAAACAGTTTAGTAGTCATATTTGAAAGTCTTAGAAAATGTATACAGAGTGGAAAACCAAGATGTGGTAGGTCCACATATAGCAATGACAGTCTACAGGACATGTACTCTGCATGTATTTAGATTTTTGGTGTGAAATGAACATTTGTCATTTTAAATGTTTGTATCTTGTATCTATGGCTCTACAGCTGTGTGCAAGATTTTAAAATGTAATATTTTGATTTCTGGAAGTATAAAATAGCACAAATTCTACTGCCACTACTGATCATTCTACCACTGCTTGCTTTTGTATGTATGCCAGCGTTTTATATATTGATACAGTCTGCCGATATGTTGTTTTTAAGCACGTTTTCATTTGACTTTCAGTGTTACTGAAGAAGGAACTGATCCCTCTAATTTTGCCTTATAAAGCAGTTGTTCTAAGCTCTGAGCATAAGAGATGTTATTGCCTTCTAATATAATCAGATTAATATAGTAAAACTAAGTATTTGGTAATTGAAGTTACTACAGTAGAAGTGGGAGCAAGTGCTATAGTTAAGATTACAAATGTTTTCCATTCCAACCTCATTTTCAGGCAATCATAATATTCCAAGACATTCACCTTTCTGGCTAAAAGTTTCCAGGCTTGGTCTCTGAATTTTTTTGGGAAAGGCTGAGCAGAGGGGAGATGGGGAAATGCAAAAATTATTATAATAGCAGTGTAACTTTTTTTTAAACCGCTAAAGCATTGAAACAACTGGAGATAAGAAGTTTAAGCTCTCAGTTCAGCTTGGTACTTAAGCACATGAGTAGTCCCATTGATTTAAGTGGGATTATTTACGGTATACATAAAAGTTAGTCACGTGCTTAAAGCATGGCTGTAGTGAGACGTGTTCTGCACCCACAATCCAATGAAGTTAATGGGAGTTTTGAGTAAAAATTAGTAGTAGTAGTAGTGCCTAAAGATCTCAAGTAGATTGGGGGTCACCTTGTGCTAGGAGCTGTACAAACATATAATAAATTTAAGGCCTTTGCCCCCAAAGAGTTTATGGCCTAAAAGATAAGACTTAAAGGATAAGTGAAACAAATTAGAGGGATGGAGGGAGGAAAAGGTAACAATAAGATGTTTTAATATAAACTAGTTGTGTGCATAATTCATAGTCAATCAGTAGTAGTAATCACATAATGCATGTGGCAGGATATACATAGGCACTTAGCCCCAGATTTTTAAAGGTATTTATGCATTGTTCTGCTCAGCATTGCAACACCTAAATACCTTTAAAATCTGCACCTTAGCTACTATGGTAATGGGCATGGTATAGAAATGTAGAGAGAGACAATGCTATATGGGTCTCGGAGGCCCCACAGATCTGTGAAGGGTGTTCTGATCCAAGATAAATATAAAAGAATTCTGCAAAATTATTTTTCTCAAAATGTAAATGCTTCTAAATTGGATTAAAAATTGATGTTTGTGGAAATGAAAGCAATAGAAGAGTGGGATTTTAACTTATGATTAATTTGTCTCCCATTTTTTTAATGATATTTTTATATATTTTTGCCATAGTATGAAAAGGTACGGATTTATCGAATGGATGGGTCATATCGTTCTGTTGAGTTGAAACATGGAAACAATACTACTGTACAGCAGATAATGGAAGGAATGCGTCTGTCTCAAGAAACACAGCAGTATTTCACTATTTGGATTTGTTCTGAGAACCTTAGTAAGTAGTTATTGTTTTGGATTTTGTTTTTTTACATTTATTTTTGTAACTGTCTTGCTAAAGTAATAAAGGACACAAGCAAGACTGGTACACCAAACAATAATCTTGCCAGCTTTCTTTAGTCATACACATTGTCCTGTCATTTTCTGCATTGCTGAGTCATTCTTGAGACCTTTAAAAAACTTATGAGAATTTTGCTCACTGTAGTGCAGAGAGGCAATTGCAAAAAACCTAGACATGACTAGATTGATAAAGAGTTGGCTGTTAGTTAGACGAGACTTTGGAGCTGAGCAGGGTTGAGTTTTTGGGGTTTGCTGGGTTTTTTTTAACACCTAGAACAAAATTTCTTTAAAAACACACTTTTTTCAGTAGCTTAGATTTGGTGCCTGTCATGTATGTTTTTTAAAATAGTGGTTCTCATTGGAAAGAAGGGAAAAGATTGTGCACCATGAAATATCTTACAGTTCTATAATACCATCTGTGAGAAAATCATCTTGAATGCCTTCTAGAACTTTAAACCATTGAGATCAGTGGAGCTGCTGCAGTAGTCTGCCTGGCCACCCTCCACAAAGAGAACTAGATATAGATGCCTGAAGAGACAGGGATAGTTCAGTGGTTTGAGCATTGGCCTGCTAAACCCAGGGTTGTGAGTTCAATCCTTGAGGGGGCCACTTAAGGGTCTGGGGCAAAAATGAGTACTTGGTCCTGCTAGTGAAGGCAGGGGGCTGGACTCAATGACCTTTCAAGGTCCCTTCCAGCTCTATGAGATAGGAATATATTATATTATTATTATAACACAGGACTTCTGTGGGAGCTGCTGGATGCCTTGCGCTTTTGACAATCATGTCACTTATTAAGGTGCTTAAGTATGGACTTTGCAGCCTGGTTTTAGGCATCCACTCTTAAAATCTTTGCCTGCAAATATAGGGCCAAATCCTTCAAACCTTGCTCACATAAATGAGCCATACTCATATATGCAACTTATTCAACTTCAGTGGAATTATTCATGAGAGTAATAATTAAAGGACTGGACTTATGTTATCTATGCATATGTTGCGTTAATTATTTGAGATCATAAAGAGTTTGTAATTTTTAAAGCATTCTAGTTTAGCCCTGTAAGCCAGTGGGCCATCTCACCGTGCATCAAAAGAACTCTCAACTGCCACAGGACTTCAATACTTTTTTTTTTCCAGACACTAAATTTTTTATTTCTCTCAAATAAAACAACTTAACTTAATTTCCAGATGTAAATCATGTCCTTTCCCCTGGCCCGTGGACTCTTGTAGGAGCTATTATTTCCTGCAGCTCTCACTTCTCAGGTCCTCTGCCTGGGTGTTAATTCAAGTCTGTGTGCTCCCTTCTGCAAGGAGGAAAGCTGCCGCAGAGTTGCACTCCTAGAATATCTGCTTGGGAGCTAAGGAGAGCCCGTCTTGATACCTGAAATCATGCTGCCCTTTGCATCCCAGCAGGACTGGCACTTAGTTTCAGTCTTCTATTATATGATCCCTGGACTTTATTCCCATCACTGGGAAGGTGAGCTGAGGCTGGCACAGAGTGCAGCTGAGCCCCATCCCCTTTAAAGGGCTTCCTCACCCTGTGACAGTCCTTAGTACATACTTTATTATCTGATTCTAGCGTTATGTATTATGAGATACTTTTTATGACTATTTAGTCTGCTTAAATGTGTACTAAGGTAAATTTGATTACCTCAACTTATTTCATATGTATAATAAATTCATGTAGTCAATGTTGCACTAACCTTTTTAAAAAAAAATTATACAAGTTCTCAGCTATATTTAGCACAGGAAGCATCCTTATTCCTATTGCTAGCTTTTTCATACAATTTAAGACTCCTCTTGGATTGAAGTCATATGTACAGTATATATCTTTGTAATTCTTTTTCTTTAGTAACATTCATGCCATCTCTTTCCAACCAGATTTCAAAAAGATAGGTAGAAACATGCATAAGCTGTAGTCAGTCATTATTACGCCTACCTGTCAGAAAAGGTTGTAAACAGCATTACTGTGACAAGGTTGCTATGGGGCTCATTTGTAATGCCAATTAAATGTGAGAAACTATCATTATGATTTCAACTGCTTCAGATTGGGTTAGATTCACTGCTTGTGGTAGTGTAAGAAAAAAAGCTGTGCATTAAGAATTCAATACTTTAGTGCTGCTTTCTTCTTTTTATATCTGGAATTTAAAATATGATGAGTGTGTGTTATAGTTGAAATTGTTTTAAATAATGCTTTTCTTTAGTTTTTCTGTCTGACCATTTTCTCCCAGTTTCACCACTGTTTCTTAACTTCCCTTTATGAACAACCAGTAGAAAACTATATGGGCCCACCAGCAGACATACAAACGCAGAGCTGCAGTCCTTGAGATGAAAGGAGCCTGGCTGAGTGATGTCTTGATGCTTGTCTCCCTTTTAGAGCAGGGCAAATAACTGATTTTATGGTTCTCTGGCATTTCTGAAAAAATGTGGGGAAAGTAGCAGTTTGGATGAAAATTCAAAACATTTCAGCAAACTGAAAAAGTCACTTGTGGGTTGAGCAAAATCTTTAGTTCAACCCAAAACATTGTGTTTCTGGGCATTATTAAAGTGTTAAATTCACAAAATAGGAGAGGAAAAGGAGGTAGTAGTGCCTCCATAATGAGCTTTAGCCCAATGATTAGGGCATTCACCTGGGATGTGAGACACCTGAGTTCAGATCCTCCCCACCTCTGCCTAAAGTGGAGAAGGGAATTGAACTTGGGTCTCCTACACTATAGGAGAGTCCCCTAGCCACTGGGCTATGGGATATTCTAATATGGGTCTCTCAGTCTTTCCTGTTGAAGCTGTTCCACTGTGCATAAATAATTAAATAGTAATTGGAGAAGGAATATGAACTTGGATTTCCCAGATGAGTCCGCTGATCACCAACCTAGAGTCATTTCGCTCTTCCTCTCTGGCCCAGTGACTGCTTGTTTGTTTAGACCAAGTGGAACAGCTAGTTTCCAAAAATTAAAAAAAAAAAAACAATCACTCCGCTCTAGTGTGTGTTCCGAGTGTGTGTTCCATCTTATTTTGCCCAAAATACTGAGATGTTTTATTTGCTGTACAGGGAAATATTACTGATTTGTTAAGTTTTTGTTATCAACAAATAATCCTATGAAACATTCATAATTTTCCAAATTAGACTAAGTATTTGAATTTTCAAAAAAAAAAAAAAAAAAATGAAGACTCCATGTAATGAACTGTATAGTACAGATTTAAACCAAGGTGCTCTGTGAAAATACTTTGAGAAATCAGCTTGTTTCTGCTTGCTTATTTAAGCAACTAATAGTCATCTTACGTTCGATAATGAAAATCTAACAAGAAAACTATGACAGGTTATGATGTTTTTAATTGTAGAGGGATTTGAATGTGGGAAGGACAAATCAGAAGTTGCAGCAGTGTGAGATTTTAAGTGGGCAGTAGCTGTGCAGAAGTCAAAGAAGTGAGGGAGAGTTGAGTAGTGGGGAGCTAGAAGACAGGTAAGCAGTAGGGAGATCATGAGGGAAAGAAGGATAGGCAGATGGGTTGCCTGAATGTAGCTGCGGCTGTGTGCTGGTTAGCACAAGGATCTAGATCTGTAGGTCAGCCTCAATAAGAGTAGGGAAGCAGGAAAAACTGCATGGTTACAGCATGTTGGGATCATGATGCTTTACAGACCATAGAAAGGGCGCAGCCTCTATCCTGAAACAATTACAGTCTATAAAATGGCAAAAATGTTTCTAAAACAAACCGAAGATATATTTTCCTGTCAAGACTTGAGTTCTGGACTTTTATTTCTCCTAAAATAACTGCTACAATCACTAGCTAATACAATCATTAAAGCCTAGTAGTTAATGTAGTTCCTTACCCTGAATTAGACATCTGTGATTCCACAGGCACTAGCAGAAGGAACCGATTCAGAAGCAATAAGAGGAAATTATTTTAAATGTTTTATTTGATGTGGTGTATTGGCCCAATCCTGCAGTCCTTACCACAACCTTTTACTTTTTTTTGTTTTTTGTTTTTTTTTTGTTAAAGAATTTCAATTCACTTTTGAGAAGCTGACCATAATTCAAGCATGCATTTACTGAATTATTGGTGTGGCCTCTGCTGTGATAAATTTGTCACCATGTTTGCGACCTTTTATATACGGTAAAAAGAAAACGGTTCTTTGTTTGAGAAAAGCGAATTCTCAGTTCTTACATTTTGGTATAGCATTCATTTGAGCATCTATGTGCTTGATTCCCCTGTTTATTATTTTAAATGAAAAGTTGTTATTTTCCAGGCCTCCAGCTGAAGCCATATCATAAACCTTTGCAGCATGTTCGTGACTGGCCTGAAATACTCACTGAACTGACAAACTTGGATCCTCAAAGGGAAACCCCACAGCTTTTCCTGAGGAGGGATGTGAGACTTGCTTTGGAGGTTGAAAAAAAGGTCTGCATTAGAAGTGCTAATATCAAATACAGGTGCAGAAACAGAAACCTTTATCAGCCAGGAGTATGTTAATTAGAATGTCAATCCATTAGTCTGTTTTAGAACTTAAATAAATTTTGGAATCCCCTTCCCATCTGACCAATAAGAAAGGGAAAGAAGTTGCAGACTACAGGTTCAGAACCCATGACTTTAGATCATATTTAAACCTGTTAGAAAACATTAGTGGGTCTAAGAGTAACTGTCAGTTAAAGTGATTTGTTCTTCTGCCTGTGTGCATGTAGGGCCTAATCCAACTCCCACTGAAGATTAAGGAAAGAGTCCTGTTGATTTTGATAGGAGTTAGATCAAGCCTGTAATTCCTGTTAATAATTGTGGGACAGGACAATGGTAGAATAGGCCTCTGACTTTTTACAATTCTAAGGTTTATTCTCCTGTTATTTATTGAAATTGCAGAAAATCACTTACATTCCAAACAAATGTATTGTCAATAATAATAAAATAGTACTAAGCGAGCTCCTATAAACAGCAGTTTCTCATCAATGCTATTCCTCCAATAGAATAAAGACTTGTCAGAGTATACTCCTAAGCAATTGAACTTAATCACAAAACAGACAATATTGTTTATGGATTGGAACCTTAGTTAAGCCAATCAGATTTTCCTCCAGTCCTGCCCTCTTTCTAGTACCCTTACTCATTCTGAGTAATTTTCTTCTTACAAATAGTTCATTGATATCTGTGAGATTACTCTCAGAGAAAGGTGGTACTACTTGGCAAGAGTAAGGGTGGTAAAAACTGGTCATAAATAGATAGTATAGAGTGAGAAAATAGATTTTTTTGTCAACAGTGTAAAATGTTTTTTGGCTTTTATGGGTTTGATGTGATTTTGATTTGGCGTAGTGTGGTATTCAGTTGTAATTTATGTATGTTAGATCAGTATGAATGTGTAATTCAGAAAATGGAAATACTTGCATATCAATATTTATGAATCATAGCATTTATTCTTCTTCTAGACCAAATAAAATACATATTTCAGTTAAACAAGATCATATCTTTGTCTCCAGTAAAAAGTTATACTTAGTTTGTAAAAGGAAAATTACATTTAAACATTTTAATCAAAATGTTTAAAATTTATATTTTTAAACAGATTGAGGATCCACTGGCTATTCTTATCCTGTTTGATGAAGCCAGATATAATTTGCTGAAAGGCTTCTATACTTCACCTGATGCCAAACTGATCACACTGGCAAGTCTGCTGCTACAAATAGTCTATGGAAATTATGAGAGTAAGAAACACAAACAAGGTTTCCTAAAGTGAGTGAGTATTTAAACTGAGATTGTTTTGTTTTTAATATGAAATGTTTAATATAAACTGTTTCAACTATTTCCAAATAAACTGCAGGTGTGTTGTATTAACTAGAAATTAAACACTATCATTGACCTCCAGTATGTGGAGTACAGCTTCAGAACTGTGCATATTGGTCTAGCCACTTAATTCCCATATCAATAATGTGAGCTGTGCATCAAATCCACTGTGTCTGGGACTAAAAGTGTATCCTATGTGACTAGTTTGCAAAATTTAAGGGCTAGAGGACTTAGTGTTTTTCAGTGGGTATGTTATAATTTAAAAGAACAAAAATTGTAGTCAATTTTATTAATTGGTGCTAAACAGTATCACATTCTTGTAACCTTGAGCTGTGGTTTTAGTGGGGTGATGAGGCAGCTACTGTATAACCCATTATACAAGAAACTGATTTCCCATTCATATTTACTATGGAGCTTCCGATGTATACATTACCAACGGGGTGAGGGCCTGATCCTGCAAATCTTTATTCATGTGAATAGTGCTGCTGAAGTGAATAAGACTACTTGCATGTGTAAGGGTTCCACACAGGAATAAGAGTTTACAGGATTAAGACCTAAGAATACCACCTTTTTGAACAAAATTGTTTAGAATATGCAAAAAAAGAAACCCATTGCTGTATGCTATCTATACAGATTATGCAAAGAAGTTTGAATACAGGTTTTAGATGTCTTTTAAAAATCGGAAGGCAGATCCTACTGATGAAGATGCCAGAGTTTGTTCCTTGCTAAGTCAAGTGTAAAGTATAATGAGGCAGGCCAAAAAGGAATTTGAAGAGCAACTATCAAAAGACACCAAAAAAACAGCAATTTTTTTTTTTAAGTACATCAGAAACGGGAAGCCTGCTAAATAATCAGGGGGGCGACTGGACGATCAAGGTGCTACAGGAGCACTCAAGGAAAATATACAGCTGTTACGGAGAAGTTAAATGAATTCTTTGCCTCAGTCTTCATTGTAGAGGATGTGAGGGAAATTCCCACATCTGAGCCATTCTTTTTAGGTGACAAATATGAGGAACTGTCCCAGATTGAGGTGTCAATAGAGGAGGTTTTGGAAGAAATTGATCAATTAAACAGTAATAATTCACCAGGACCAGGTGGTATTCACCCAAGAGTTCTGAAGGAATTCAAATATGAAATTGTAGAATTTCTAATTGGTATGTAACCTGTTGCTTAAATAAACCTCTGTACCAACTGGCTGGTGAATAACTAATGTAACACCAATTTTTTTTTTTTTAGGCTCCAGAGGCAATCCTGGCAATTACAGGCCAGTAAGCCTAACTTAAGTACCAGATAAATTGGTTGAAATGATAGTAAAGAATAGAATTATCAGACACTTAAAGACTCTTACCCAACATATTATGTTCATCTATCTGGCTTTTGTAAAGGGAAATCATGCCTCGCCAATCTATTAGAATTCTTTGAGAGGGTCAACAAACATTTGGACCAATGGATATAGTGTACTTGGACTTTCAGAAAGCCTTTGACAAGGACCCTCACCAATGACTTAAGCAAAGTCAGCTGTTATCAGAGAAGAGGGAAGGTCAGCTCATGGATCAGTAACTGGTTAAAATATAAGAACCAAAGAGTAAGAATAAAAGGTCAGTTTTCATAGTGGTCAGAGGTAAATAGCAGGGTCCCCAACGATCTGTACTGGGACTAGTGCTGTTCAACATTTTCAGAAATGATCTGGAAAAAGGAGTAAACAGTGAGGTGACAAAGTTTCCAAACAATATAAATGTACTTAAGATAGTTAGTAAAGCTGACTATGAAGAGTTACAACAGGATCTCAGAAAACTAGGTGACTGGGCAACAAAATGGCAATAATTAAATAAATGAAAAGTAATGCATATGGGAAAACATAATCCCAATTTATACATACAAAATGATAGGGTCTAAATTAGCTGTTACTACTCAAGCAAGACATCTTGGAGGCATTGTGGATAGTTCTCTGAAAACATCTGTTCAATGTGCAGCGGCAGTCAAAAAAGCTAACAATGTTAGGAACCATTATTAAGGGATAGATAATAAAACAGAAGATATCATAACACCATTATATAAACCCATGGTATACCTACACCTTGAATATTGCATGCAGTTTTGGTTGCATCTCAAAAAAGATGTATTAGAATTGAAAAATGTACAGAGGGGGCAACAAAAATGATCGTGGTGTGGAACAGCTTCCATATGAGAAGAGACTAAAAAAACTGGGACTGTTCATCTTAGAAAAGAGCCAACTAAGGGGGATATGATAGAGGTCTATAAAATCATGAATGGTATGGAGAAAGTGAATAAGGAAGTGTTATTTACCCCTTTACATAACACAAGAAGCAGTGGTCACGCAGTGAAATTAATAGGCAGCAGATTTAAAATAAACTAAGGAAGTATTTCTTCACACAACGCGTAGTCAACCTGTGGAATTCGTTGCCAGGGGATATTACAAAGTCCAAAAGTATAACTGTGTTCAAAAAAAGAATTAGATGAGTTCATGGAGGATATGTCCAGCAATGGCTATTAGCCAAAATGGTCAGGAATGCTACCTCATGCTCTTGGTGTCCTTAAACCTCTGACTGCCAGAAGTTGGGATTGGATGCCAGGGTATTGATCACTCAATAATTGCCCTGTTCTGTTCATTCCCTCTGAAGCATCTGGCCCTTGCCGTTGTTGGAAGACAGGATACTCTGCTAGGTGGACCATTGGTCTGACCCAGTATGGCCATTCATATGTTCTTGGGTGTGAGGGAAACAGGGAACATTTTTTCTGAATCTTGAGAAAACTCATTTTCACTTTACTTTGTGTTCGCTTTTTATTCTTGCAAGACAGACAGACACATGATTTTTGTTTATATTTTATGTTTTGCTGTACTTGATTTAGAACAAGTGCATGTATTTAGCAAAAGATCTGTCCTTTCAAATCTGTAACTTTAATAATGTTCCCTTCCTCAATATTGGTGATTTGATAACAGTTTTTGAAATGTGGGTATCCTGTACTGTCCAAGCTTTCTTTTCATTGTTTTCAGACCATAATATTTGCAGGTGGTGAAAAAACTTTTCAGGACAGAAGAACACTACATCTAAACTGATGATATTGCCTGTACTGATTGTGCATAAAAAGAAATTAAGAGCTTTCTTTTGTCAACCAAGTGACAAATGTGTACCAATGGATTTTTGCACCTATACCATTGATTTCAGGTCATTTGTAACAACTGGAAGTTAATGAGACAAAGGGTATGTCTACACTACGGGATTAATCCAATTTTACAGAATTCGAATTTTGGAAACAGATTGTCGAATGTATGCGGCCACACTAAGCACATTAGTTCGGCAGTGTGCATCCATGTACCGGGCTAGCGTCGATTTCCGGAGCGTTGCACTGTGGGTAGTTATCCCATAGCTATCCCATAGTTCCCGCACTCTCCCCCACCCATTGGAATTCTGGGTTGAGATCCCAGTGCCTGATGAGGCAAAAAACATTGTCACAGGTGGTTCTGGGTACAGCCTCACCCCTCCCTCCATGAAAGCAACGGCAGCCAACCGTTTCACGCCTTTTTTCCTGGGTGAACACAGCAGACGCCATACCACGGCAAGCATAGAGCCCGCTCAGCTCAAGACAGCAGTCATGAACATTGTAAACACCTCGCGCATTATCGTGCAGTTTATGCTGAACCAGGACCAGAAAAACTAGGCAAGGAGGAGGCAGCAACGTCAGCACGGTGACGAGAGTGATGAGGACATGGACATGGACACAGAATTCTCTCAAACCGCAGGTCCTGACGCTTTGGAGATCATGTTGTTGATGGGGCAGGTTCTATCCGTGGAACGCCGATTCTGGGCCCGGGAAACAAGCACAGACTGGTGGGACCGCATAGTGTTGCAGGTGTGGGATGATTCCCAGTGGCTGCGAAACTTTCGCATGCGTAAGGGCACTTTCATGGAACTTTGTGACTTGCTTTCCCCTGACCTGAAGCGCCAGAATACCAGGATGAGAGCAGCCCTCACAGTTGAGAAGCGAGTGGCAATAGCCCTATGGAAGCTTGCAACGCCAGACAGCTACCGGTCAGTTGGGAATCAATTTGGAGTGGGCAAATCTACTGTGGGGGCTGCGGTCATGCAAGTAGCCAAAGCAATCATTGAGCTGCTGCTATGAAAGGTAGTGACTCTGGGAAATGTGCAGGTCATAGTGGATGGCTTTGCTGCAATGGGATTCCCTAACTGTGGTGGGGCGATAGATGGAACCCATATCCCTATCTTGGCACCGGAGCACCAGGGTACCCAGTACATAAACCGCAAGGGTTACTTTTCAATGGTGCTGCAAGCACTGGTGGATCACAGGGGACATTTCACCAACATCAATGTGGGCTGGCCAGGAAGGGTTCATGACGCTCGCATCTTCAGGAACACTACTCTGTTTAAACGGCTGCAGCAAGGGACTTACTTCCCGGACCAGAAAATAACCATTGGGGATGTTGAATGCCTATAGTTATCCTTGGGGACCCAGCCTACCCCTTAATGCCATGGCTCATGAAGCCATACACAAGCAGCCTGGACAGGAGTCAGGAGCTATTCAACTACAGGCTGAGCAAGTGCAGAATGGTGGTGGAATGTGCATTTGGCTGTTTAAAAGGTCGCTGGCGCACTTTACTGACTCGCTCAGACCTCAGCCAAACCAATATCCCCATTGTTATTGCTGCTTGCTGTGTGCTCCCACAATCTCTGAGAGTAAGGGGGAGACATTTATGGCGGGGTGGGAGGCTGAGGCAAATCGCCTGGCTGCTGATTACGCGCAGCCAGGGCGATTAGAAGAACACACCAGGAAGCGCGGCGCATCAGAGAAGCTTTGAAAACCAGTTTCATTACTGGCCAGGCTACCGTGTGAAAGTTCTGTTTGTTTCTCGATGAAAACCCGCCCCCTTTATTGACTCATTCTCCGTAGGCAACCCACCCTCCCCCTTCGATCACAGCTTGCTTTCAAAGGAAATAAAGTCACTATAGTTTAAAAATCAGGTATTCTTTATTAATTGATTATAAAAAGAGGGAGAGAACTGACAAGGTAGCCCAGGTGGGGTTTGGGAGGAGGATCGGAGGGAAGGAAAAGGCCACTAAAAAAAGGCTAAAATAATGAGAGCCTTTTGCTTGGGCTGTCCACTGGGGTGGAGTGGGAGGGTGCCTGGAGCCTCCCCCTTCCCCCCTCCCCGCATTCTTACACGTCTGGGTGAGGAGGCTATGGAACATGGTGAGGGGAGAGGGGGGGGGTTATACAGGGGCTGTAGCGCCAGTCTGTGATCCTGCTGCCGTTTCTGAAGCTCCACCAGATGCCGGAGCATGTCTGTTTGCTCACACAGCAGCCCCAGCGTTGCATCCTGCCTCCTCTGATGTTCCTGCCGCCACCTCTCATCTCGAGTGTCCCTTCTGTCCTCATGTTGGTCCCTTCTGTCCTCACATTCACTGGCATCTTTCCTATACTTTGAAACCGTGTCCTTCCACTCATTCAAATGAGCTCTTTCATTGCGGGTGGATTCCATGATTTCCGCGAACATCTCGTCTCGCGTCCTCTTTTTCCGACGCCTTATCTGAGATAGCCTTCGGGACGGAGGAGGGAGGCTTGAAAAATTTGCAGCTGCTGGAGGGAGGGAAAAAAGGAGAGAATTTTTTAAAAAGATACATTTTACAGAACAATGCTTATACTCTTTCATAGTGAACAACACTATTCACATTACATAGCACATGTGATTTCTGTGCAAGGTCGCATTTTGCCTCTTAATATTGAGTGCCTGTGGCTTTGCTGCCAGAGATCACAGACGCAGGTCTGGGCAACAGAATTCGGCTTGCATGCGGCCATGGTAAGCCATTGTCTTTCGGCTTCTGCGTCCTCCTTTCCCACATACCAAGCAAAGCCCGCTGAGTGCTGCAGTTTTCCTGTTAACCTTCAGCAGCAGAAAACAAACTAACCCTCCCCTGCATCCAATTCTCTGGGATGATCGCTTTATCCCTCCCCCTACCATGTGGCTGGTATCAGGGAAGATCCCTGCTAGCCACACGTGAAAAGCTTAGCGCCAAACTCTCCTCTCCCCCCCTTTCCCCCCCCCCGGCCGCGTTTGGCTTACTACAGGGAAGGATTTCTTTTCAGCCACAGGCAAACAGCTCAGTAGGAAGGAAGGACCACCTCTGTCCCCTTAATTAAATTCCCATATTTCAACCAGGTTCCCATGAGCGATATCACTCTCCTGAGGATTACACAGCGAGATAAAGAACAGATGTTGCTTGAATGCCAGAAAACACCGGGACCATTCACTGCCAGGCTTTGTCATGCAATGATACCAGATTACTTGCTACTAGCATGGCGTGGTCAAGTGTCCTACCATGGAAGACGGAATAAGGCTGCACTGCCCAGAAACCTTCTGCAAAGGCTTTTGGAGTACCTCCAGGAGAGCTTCATGGAGATGTCCCTGGAGGATTTCCGCTCCATCCCCAGACACGTTAACAGACTTTTCCAGTACCTGTACTGGCCGCGAATGCATCCCAAGTCCTATGGGCAAATTAATCATTAAAAAACGCTTGCTTTTAAACCATGTTTTATATTTTAAAAGGTAAACTCACCTGAGGTCCCTTCCATGGGTCATGGTCTTGGGTACTGGCTTGGGAGGGTACTTCAGTCAGGCTGAGATCCTGGCTCTTGGGGAGAACGGAGTGCTGTGTGCTCTCCGCAAGCTCGTCCCCTTCCTCCTCCTCCTCCTCCTCCTCCTCTTCCCCGTCCGCAGAATCCTCAGGTGTGGCTGATGAGATTACCCCCGCCTCGGAATCCATGGTCAGAGGTGGGGTAGTGGTGGCAGCCCCCGCTAGAATTGCATGCAGCTCAGCATAGAAGCGGCATGTCTGCGGCTCTGACCCGGAGCAACCATTTGCCTCCTTTGTTTTCTGATAGGCTTGTCTGAGCTCCTTGACTTTCACGCGGCACTGCTCTGAGTCCCTATTGTGGCCTCTCTCCATCATGCCCTTGGAGGTTTTTTCAAAAGTTTTGGCATTTCGTCTTTTCGAACAAAGTTCTGCTAGCACTGAATCCTCTCCCCATATAGCGATCAGATCCAGTACCTCCCGTACGGTCCATGCTGGTGCTCTTTTTCGATTATCGGCCTGCATGGTTATCTGTGCTGATGAGCTCTCTGTGGTCACCTGTGGTCACCTGTGCTGGGCAAACAGGAAATGAAATTCAAATGTTCGTGGGGCTTTTCCTGTCTACCTGGCCAGTGCATCCGAGTTCAGATTGCTGTCCAGAGCGGTCACAATGGTGCACTGTGGGATAGCTCCCGGAGGCCAATACCATTGAATTGCGGCCACACTAACCCTAATTCGAAATGACAATATCGATTTTGGCGCTACTCCACTCGTCGGGGAGGAGTACAGAAATCAATTTTAAGAGCCCTTTATTTCGAAATAAATGGCTTCGTTGTGTGGACGGGTGCAGGGTTAATTCGATTTAACGCTGCTAAATTCGAATTAAACTCATAGTGTAGACCAGGCCAAATTCTCAGCTGTGCTGAGTTTACACTTGATGCAACTGAGAAAAATGGGGAGGGAAAAAGCTCAATTTAGAGCTACTAATGTGAACCACTGTACTGGGCTAGGATCAGGCAGAGCATCATGCGCTCCATCCCACTCCTAGAATCCCTCACCCCTGCACCACCCACAGTGCAGGGTAGTTAGAAACAGGCAGTGTAGCGTCAACTACACTGGTTGTACACAAGCTAAGGATTCCACTTGGTCAGTGGGAAACCTTGGCTGCCCCTTTAGGAAAGCTTTTCAGCTGCTGAGATGACAATAGAGCAGCTTGAATTGGGGCTGACAGTCTGTTCCAATATTTGATACTTAAAGATATTAGTATTGCCATGCTGGAAGACACTGCCTTGTGTCCAGTACTTTGCTCAGTGATGGAAAACTAGGTAATATTTTGGCTCTTTTCTTTTTAGTGAAGAAAATCTTAAATCCATAGTACCCATCACCAAACTAAAAAGTAAGGCTCCTCACTGGACAAATAGGATACTTCATGAATACAAGGTAAGAACATTAACAGTATCCCCCAGGTCCTGGAAATCCTGTCTTAAAATCTTTAGTTATTTTTCTATTACTGTTCTGCATTATAACAATAGTTATATACAAAGCCAGAAATGTAGGAAGGCTAAAAATTGATAGTGAATCATTCTTCTTACTGATTCAGTAGTCCATTTTTTTTATATTCAAATAAAATATACTGTACCTTGAAACAACATATCTTAGCATTGAGCTGTCTGAACATTTTTTCCGATTATAAAATTAAAAGTTGATTTGTTTGTCAGTAAATTGTGTCACTGAAGTCATAATCTGTTTTTTTACTTTGATGCCAGCCAGCTAACTGTGTTTAAGGGGCACTGTCAATTTAGTTTAGGCATAAAGTATAAGTCAAAAGAGTGTAAGTTTGTGAAACCTAATAGAAATGTTTTCAACGCTTTAAAAAAAAAAAAACAGTTCTGAATTTTTGACAAATTGAGACTGTTTGTCATGGGTTCATCTGAACGAGGGCACATCTCATGAAGTGAGTTCCTTTTAATTTTACCAAAGTCAATTGATAACTAACTCAAGATGGCCATCTGGGCTTTAAATTACACAAAGTAAAACAAACTAGTCTTTTGCTGACTCAATCAAAAGGTGTAGTCAGAGTTAGGTCCCTGATCAGGCCGAGCTTTTGAATTAAGACAGGGGAGATCATTCCTCCTTTTTTTCCTAGGTTCACCCAGAACTGCACCTTAGAGGAAATGGCCAGTCCTTTTTTCCTTCCCTGACGGGCCCTGATTGGATTCTACCTGCTCCCAGCCCTTCTCACTGCTGGAGGACCAATTCATAGATTCTAGGACTGGAAGGGACCTCGAGAGGTCATCGAGTCCAGTCCCCTGCCCTCATGGCAGGACCAAATACTGTCTTCTAGACCATCCTGGATAGACATTTATCTAACCTACTCTTAAATATCTCCAGAGATGGAGATTCCACAACCTCCCTAGGCAGTTTATTCCAGTGTTTAACCACCCTGACAATTAGGAACTTTTTCCTAATGTCCAACCTAAACCTCCCTTGCTGCAGTTTAAGCCCATTGCTTCTTGTTCTGTCCTTAGAGGCTAAGGTGAACAAGTTTTCCCCCTCCTCTTTATGACACCCTTTTAGATACCTGAAAACTGCTATCTTGTCCCCTCTCAGTCTTCTCTTTTCCAAACTAAACAAACCCAATTCTTTCAGCCTTCCTTCATAGGTCATTTCTCAAGACCTTTAATCATTCTTGTTGCTCTTCTCTGGACCCTCTCCAATTTCTCCACATCTTTCTTGAAATGCGGTGCCCAGAACTGGACACAATACTCCAGTTGAGGCCTAACCAGCGCAGAGTAGAGCGGAAGAATGACTTCTCGTGTCTTGATCACAACACACCTGTTGTTGCATCCCAGAATCATGTTTTTTTTTTTTCTCATTGGTTCCACCAGCAGCTGATCCTGGGTGACCTCTTTGTGCACTCTTAGGTCTGGACTCACTGCTCTTTTCCCCAAGAAGGACACTTTCTTCAGATGGGGTGCACGAAGGCTGCAGGGCCTCCCAACAGGGAGCATCAAATGCTTGATACATCCCATCACACTGCTATTAGGCTGTTATTCCAGGTGTGGCATCATTTCAGGATGATTGTCAGAAAAAGCCCTTCAAGAAAACCAGTTCCCACTTTGCCCTATTTGAAGAATGTGCATTGTTAAAACAGTTTCTTTTGTCACTTATTTGCTCTTTTAATTCTAGAGTCTCAGCTCTAGTGAAGGTATAAGTAAAGAGATGCATCACCTGCAACGCATGTTCTTGCAGAATTGCTGGGAAATTCCTACCTATGGAGCTGCTTTTTTCACAGGACAGGTATTCACCAAGGCAAGTTCAAGCAGTCATAAAGTCATCAGAGTCTACGTAGGAGTAAATGTAAAAGGACTGCATCTCCTCAATATGGAAACCAAGGTGAGGGTTAGCAGTTTTTACTGGCAGTTTACATAGAAGTTAATAGCATGGGGAGTTTACTAAGTGCTGGTGATTTATTTCACATCTGAGCATTGAATTAAAATCTTGTATGCATTTACAATCAATATGTGAAGTTTAAAAACTTCAAAAATATGGAATTTCAGCTTTAAATTCTTGGAAATTGAAATCCTAGTATTATGGCAGATGATTATTTAAAATTCCGTATTGTATATGCTGTACCCTTAACTGCATACCAGAACCTTATTTAGACAAAGTGGGGAAGGTTCACATTATAGTTCAGAAAATATTCTTAACATTTTGTACTTTTCACTGCAGGGTTTGCTCATCAGTCTAAAGTATGGTTGCTTTATGTGGCAGTTAGGAGATGCAGATACTTGTTTTCAAATCCATAGTCTGGAAAACAAAATGAGCTTCATAGTGCATACCAAACAGGTAAGCATTGAAAAAATGTAGTTAAATACTGCAGCTCTATTAGAATTCTAGAGGGAGTCAACAAACATGGTAAGGCTTATTCAGTGGATATAGTGTACTTGGACTTTAAGAAAGTCTTTCACAAAGTCCCTCATCTATGGCTCTTAAGCAAAGTAAGCATTTATGATGTGACTGTGCCTGGTATCAGTCACATCTGAGAATGCCACATTAAGGACAGACTGATTAAAAAAACAGAGCAGTCATGCCCCAAAACTGGTGGTTATTCTAACTTTAGAGTTCACCAAGCCAGTAACAAAAGTGAGCTCCTGTATCTCTACTTGGATTAACAAGAAGCCAAAACACATTTCCCTTAGGTAATCCACCCCCTATCACCTCCCAGACATCTGGTCTTTATGATGAGAGGTTACTGAAAACTAGATTCATCATACGTAAGATTTGTCTAATCCAAAAGGATCAGTCACTCCCCCAGGTCAATATATATACTTTAGATCTTACCAAATACCAGCTTGTAGCCAATCCTTTAGTAATTAAAAAATAAAGGTTTATTAATAAAAAGAAAAAAGGAGAGTTATTAAATGCTTAAAGGAATCATATAAAAGTGCTTTCAAAGTCTATAGATCAAGTTCATAGCAGTGATGGTAAATCTGCTAACTTGTAAAATGTCTGGTGGCTATAGTGGATCACAAACTGAATGACAGTCAACAGTGTAGTGCAGTTGCAAAAAAGGCTAATATCATTTTGGAGTGTATTAACAGGAGTATCATATCTAAGGCAATTGTCCTGCTCTACTTGGCACTCGTGAGGCCTCAGCTGGAGTACTGTGTCCAGTTCTGGGCACCACAGTTTAGGAAAGATGTGGACAAGTTGGAGAGAGTCCAGAGGAGAGCCACAAAAATGATAAAAGGTTTAGAAAACCTGACTTGTGAACAGAGGTTAAAAAAACTGGGCATGTTTAGTCTTGAGAAAAGAAGTTTGAAGGAGGGACCTAATACCAGCGCTTAACACATTTGAAGTCTGTTATAAAGAGGACTGTTATAAATTGTTTTCCATGTCCATTGAAAGTAAGACAAGAATTCATTGCCTTAATCTGCAGCAAGGGAAATTTAGGTTAGATATTAGAAAAAAATGTCTAACTATAAAGACAGTAAACCACTGGAATAGGCTTCCAAGGTTAGGTTTGGAATCCCCATTGTTGGAGGTTTTTAAGAACAGATTGGATAAACACCTGCCAGGGAGGGTCTAGGTTTACTAGGGCCTACCTCAGCACAGAAGGCTGGACTTAATGACTTCTTGAGGCCTCTCCAGCCCTACATTTCTATGATTCTATAAGTATTCATCCATCATGTGTCAGCCCCCCTAAATCATGTTTGAATTAAAAATCATGAGATTATTTTATGATGAGAAATTTGGGTGATTCTTATTTACTTTCTGGTATTTGAGCCTTTAGGGTTCATGTTATCTAACGTTTCTCTGCAACTATGAGGGTTAGAAAAAAATTTAAAATGAAAGTTTTAAACTTAGTATCTCACCTAATCAAATGAATCCAAGAGTTGTGGTTTTAAGAAAAATATTAAGTACCATGAGACCCACAATAAAATCACGAGAGCTGGTAATTGCATTAGTAAAAGTAGCAGAGTTTGGGGATAGGTGAAATAAAGAGATTTGAAAGCAATGTTACAAAGTTACTATGTAGCAATTGATGGAATAAATTAACTCTGTGCTATAGTGCTGTTATTGAGTAACGCTTTGACTGGAGTCAGTTTAGGAATACTTGCTTGACCGCATACAGCTATGTTAGAGAATTTTGTGAGGAAATTACATATTTTGGTGTCTTACATGCTTCAGCCCTTTGCATATCTAATATTATGGGGAGGAGAAAAAGGTTGATGCAGTACTTGAAAATAAGTGCCTCTTGAGATACAAGAGAAAGATTGAGGTTTAGGAATAATTACAGTTCTTTTTCTCTCTCATTACCTAAAATGATATATCTATGCTATAAAATAATTTGTTGTTGCAGTCACACCAACCTACTGTGGTATTCAGGCTGGTGCCACTAATCTTGAGAAAACTTATACTGATAATATTAGAAGGTGACTAGAAGTCACACTTGATCCAGAAAAAACAGCTCTTTGCAAAACATAATAGCAATACAAATGTTTCTATGTTAATTTTAAATCCCAGTATAAATTGCTGTTTTTAAAATATTTCTCTGTACTTTGTTTGCAACTCAAACACTGCCCCATTGAGAACCTGAAAGCAAAAAAGACTGAAAGTGAAAAGAACTAAAGTAAAGGTGATTTTCTTTTCACTGAGATAAATAAAAGACAAACAGCATAAATAGTTGCAAGTGAACTGGATTTCTAAAATTCAATTTTAATCATCTAAAGTGTTAACAACAGAGGTGAATAAATTTGTTTACTGTATATCTGAAACCTGTATATTTAAGTAGGCTGTGGGGGTTTTATATGACAACTGGAAATCCTTGATATAACTTTTTCATTTCCCTCCCTATATGTAGGCAGGTCTTGTTGTAAAACTGCTGATGAAATTAAACAGCCAGTTAATGTCTACTGAACGAAATGAGTGACAGCGATGGACAGTGATTATGCAACAGTGTTTTGTGATTAAACAGAAGTAATTTTGTTTTAATTAAAATAGAAGCCTTTCATGTGCATGAAAGTTTCTCAGAATGAAATATGTTGTGAAATTTGTATAGATTTTGTACAGAAGCTGCATGGGTTATTTTTTTAAAAAGTATATAACATATCTATTTTTATAAAGAGATTTTCTTCAATATAAGCTATTCTAATTTTTTAGCTAAACCACAAGAAGAAAGATATTGAGATTAAAATGTAAAATAAAGTGTGCTCTTGTTCCTAACAGATTATGGAGGATTCAAAGTGCCTTAACCCAATCCCTAATATATCTGTTATTAATCTACTTGTGATACTGTAGAATTCAGTGAAACCTGTACAAATAACAACCTTTAATAGGCAACCTGCTCTCTTAAGAGACTTCCAAAGGTATTCCCAGATATATTGAGTAAAATCCTTCTCCGCTTCAATTAGAAGGGTCCCGTGAATGATCCTGTCAGTTTCCCTGTGTGTTTTTAATTTGATGTTCAATACATTTTATAGTTAGAACTTGATTTAATTTCAAGTTTAAATTTTTTTTTATGTACCAGTATTATTTTAGAATACTGCCTCAGAACAGCTATCAGGAAATACATTTTTAAATCTTTTCAGGATCAGATTAAATGTTTGTTTTGAAACTAGTGGATAATTACTTTGCAATACAATACCCTGTTTACATAATTACTGCTTATGTAATAATTACTGGATTCCAACAAATTTATATTAAGTTTAATTACTGGATTGCAACAGGTTTGACTGAGTAATACTTTGTGCAGTAGGGACTTGAGTTGTTTCCATTAATTGAGTTTTTGTGATCATGTTTTACATGACTTTGTTGGGACTCCATAGAGTGGAAGATTTGCAGGATTGGGGATTTACAGTGTAGAGATAGAAACTGGACATCCATAGAGCTGTTTACTAAGGAATCAATTTTGCTCTCATTAGTGTCAGTGGGAGCAGGAGGAGGCTCTAATATGATCTTGTTAATATAATATGATGGAATAATTGTTTTCTTTTCAAATATTATGAAGTCTGGAAACTGTATAATTTTAAAGAGACTTAGGGACAGATTCTGACAGCCTTTGATGCTGTCAGAATGTGCCCTAAACAAGCAAATGTACATTTGCTTAACATGACAGTAATTAAAGTAAAACTGCTACATATTTTAATCTTCCTATTGTATATTAATTAGGTTTATTTTTATGAACAGTATCGTATGAACATTTTAAATCATCAAATGGAGTCTGAAATATATCTTTATACCACAAACTACTATCCTGTTATACTAACCTCTGAACTTTCAAGGGGGTGCTGTAGGGTTTTAACTTCAGCTCTCACTGACTTTAATGAGAATTGTGTGGCTAAAACCATGTGCAGTATTTTGTGGTAAAGTTAAATATTTGCACTTGCCTCTAAGATGAAAGTTAAACAATTCAATGCCAGGCACTGTAGCACTTTGCAGTACTTTCATCTTTGCATTCAAACTTCTCTGAATCCCCAAATCAGTACATTTTAACAAATTATAAAGTACTCTGTGGGCAATTTTTTAAAATGCATGCAGGAAAAAATCTGTACTATAGAATTTTCTTTAAAGACATACCTAAACTATGTGAGCTTCATTGGCATGCAGTTAATTGTAAATCTTCCTAGATTGATTGTATTGCCTTTTATCAGAAGTGAATAGTACAGCAGAGGCTAAATTAATGCACAGCTATCACTTGGCTTTAATATCAGAATATCTTCTTTTATAACAAGCACTTGTTAGAAAACTAGAAGTGTATAATGTTACAAACTGTATATACAAATAAGTGTCATAGTTGCGTATTTAACAATAAAATTAATAAACCTTACTGCTATATATTATTTATTATTTCTATCTAATAAATTGCTTGTTTGCAATTTTGGCCTTTTAAATATCCCAGCCAATATGAAAGATGCATTTTTCTTTCTAAATAAATATTGAGTAACTTAACACAACACATGCTATTTTCAGAGAACGAGATTCTGCTACTATTTCTCGTATTCATAAGTTGTTTGGGAGCCTCCCTCTGGTCATCTGTAATACAGCGTAACTATATAAACAGAATAGCAGTTATATGCTATTTCCTATCATAGAATCATAGGACTGGAAGGGACAGTGAGAAGTCATCTAGTCCAGTCCCCTGCACTCATGGAGGACTAAATATTATCTAGACCATTCCTGACAGGTGTTTGTCTAACCTGCTCTTAAAAATCTCCAATGATGGAGATTCCACAACCTCCCTGAGCAATTTATTCCAGTGCTTAACCACCCTGACAGGAAGTTTTTCCTAATGTCCAACCTAAACCACCCTTGCTGCAATTTAAGCCCATTGCTTCTTGTCCTATCCTTAGAGGCTAAGGAGAACAATTTTTTTCCTTCCTCCTTGTAACAACTTTTTATGTACTTGAGAACTGTTATCATACCCTCCGTCTTCTCTTCTCCAGACTAAATAAACCCAATTTTTTCAATCTTCCCTCATAGGTCATGTTTTCTAGACCTTTAATCATTTTTGTTGCTCTCGTCTAGATTTTTTCCAATTTGTCCACATCTTTCCTGAAATATGGCACCCAGCACTGGACAAAATACTCCAGCTGAGACCTAATCAGCATGGGGTAGAGTGGAAGAATTACTTCTCGTGTCTTGCTTACAGCACTCCTGCTAATACATCCCAGAATTATGTTTGCGCTTTTTTTTTTTTTTTTTTTTTTTTTCTCAACAGTGTTACACTGTTGGCTCATATTTAGCTTGTGATCCACTATGACCCCCAGTTCCCTTTGTGCAGTACTCCTTGCTAGGCAGTCATTTTCCATTTTGTATGTGTGCGATGATTGTTCCTTCCTTAGTGGAGTATTTTGCATTTGTCCTTACTGAATTTCATCTATGTACTTCAGACCATTTCTCCAGTTTGTCCAGATCATTTTGAATTTTAATCCTATCCTCCAAAACACTTGCAACCCCTCCCAGCTTGGTATCATCTACAAATGTTATAAGTGTACTCTCTATGCCTTATCTAAATCATTGATGAAGATACTGAACAGAACGGGACCCAGAACTGATCTCTGCGGGACCCCACTCCATCCATGCATGCAGCTAAAACTCTTGTCAAAACTCTCACCATCTTGCATCTCAGTTACTGCAACATCCTTCTCTCTAGCCTTGACAAATGTGTAATCTTGCTTCTCTCATGTCCAGTCAGAATGCTGCTGCAAAGATCACTTTTCTAGCCCATTGCTTTGACCATGTTACCCTTCTCTTTGAATTGTTCCACTGGCTTCCTGTCTGCATCGCATCAAATATAAGCTGTTTGTATTAACTTTTAAGGTCCCTTACAGCGAATCCCCACCCTACCTATCATCTCTCATTCACTGTCAAGCTATCGATGCTTGCCTCTGATCAGATTGCTAGTGTGCAGTGACCACTGCTTATCATGCTGGCCAGTACTGTCTCATTGTTTCCTCATGCTCCCCCTTCTATCTATATCTTATCTGTTGTGCCTCATTTTATACTTAGATTGTAAGCTGTTTCAGGCAAAAAACATCTTTCTGTTCTGTATTTGTACAACACAGAGGAGTCCTGGTCCATGAGTAGGTCTCCTAGGCACTATGGTAATATGTACATATAATAAATAATAATGATATCCAATATCTTTATCAATGATCTGGAAGAAATATATAATTATTGGTAAAGTTTGCAGATGAATCAGATTAGTGGAGAGGTAAATAATGAGAGGTCAGATACAGAGAGTAATTAATCACATAGTAAACTGGGCTTATTCAAACACCACATATTTTAATACCGTCAAATGCAAGATCATGCATCTCGGAACAAAAAATGATGATTACACTTACAGGATGGGGAATTGTATCCTGGAAAGCAGTGACTGCAAAGGACTCTAGGGGTCATGATGGATAACCAACTGAACATGAATTCCAACTACAATGCTGTGTTACCTGCACAAAATTCTCTGTTACTCACACACTCTAGGGACACCCACCCTTACCCTGTTCCTAGGGCTCAGGGCATAACCTTATACTCTGGGTTTGTGGAGTCTTTTACCAGTTAAAGAGCCTTACACAGTAATATCCTAATTAACCTCTATTTATTAACAATCACCAAAACAGAATGCACACAAAACATACAATGCTCACCCCTCCCAATAAGGCAGATGAACTTTTTTTGGTGGCCAGTCAGGATCAGGTCAGCTGGGGAACTCCAGCTTCTGCATGGTGTCATTAGCAGAGTGTTGAGGTCTGGTAGCTCTGATCTTGGGGCTGTGTCCTGGAGTTGGTTCCAGAGAACTTCCTTTTGGGCCACGGTTTATATAGTGAAACTTGAGTTCTGCTTAGCTATACCATAACCAATCATTTTACTAAACAACTTTCTAAACAATCCTAACATTTTATAAAACAAATTTTTAACCAATCATACCCCACACCTTAATTGATTTACACCTAGCAAAATTAAAGAACCAGACAGAGACCATACAAGTAAACAATAGAGAAGTAGGGACCATAAAGGCAAAACAATAAACAATAAAGAAGTAGGGATTTCACAACCACAACTTAAGTGATTTCTTGCCAGACAGAATGCCATCAAACAAAGTTTTCTTTAACCATCTTAAGATCTATTTCTTTATCTGGTGGTGATGGATACTATTAGGACAGAATCGCCTTCTTAACAGCCTGATAGTACATTGTTTTAATGTAATTTAGATGGAATGTGACGATGTGACTTTCTGCTTCCTGGCTTATGGCGGCTGCTGCTGCTCCTAACATGGCTTCAGAGAAATGCCTCAGACCATACAATATGGCTACAGGAAAAGGCCTTATCCGTACAGCTGTGGCCAGGAAGACTAATGCAATCCTTGGATATGTAACCACAGAAATGACTAGTAGAAATAAGGTGGTAGTATTACCTCTGCATACAGCATTAGTAAGACTATTATAGGAATGCTGTGGCCAGTTTTTGTATCCACATTTCAAAAAGGATGTAGACAAACTTAAAAGATTCTGAAGAGTTACAAGAATGATTTGAAGTCTGGAAAACATGCCTTACACTGAGAGACTTAAGAAGCTCAACCTATGTACCTTATACAGTCTATAAGTACCTACAGAAAGTAAAGATTTAATGGTAGAAGGCTCTTTATAGTCTAGCAGACAAAGACAATATTCAATACTGGAAGCTGAACCTAAGACAAATTCAGACTGGAAATAAGGTGCAAATTTTTAACAATGAGTAAAATTTGTAACCATTAGAACAATTTACCAAGAGATGTGGTGGATTCTCCATCATTTGAACACTTTGAGTGAAATCCTGGTCTCACTAAAGTTAATGGCAAAATTTCCATTGACTGCAACGTAGTCAAGCCTTCACCCTTGAAATCAAGATTGGATGTCTTTCTGAAAGATAACTTCTGCTTGTGATAGAGCATACAGTAGAACCTCAAAAATACAAACACCACAGTTATGGACTGATCGGACAACTGGACAACAAATGAAACCAGAAGTAACCAATCAGGCAGCAGCAGAGACCCCCCAAAAATAAAATAAATAAATACTGAACTGTGCCTGTATTGCCTCTTAAGGTGAAGGTGATCAGGAACAGTCAATATGGATTCACCAAGGGCAAGTGATGCTTGACCAACCTGATTGTCTTTTATGATGAGATAACTGGCTCTGTGGATATGAGGAAAGTGGTGGATGTGCTATATCTTGCCTTTAGCAAAGCTTTTGATACGGTCTCCCACCCTATTCTTGCCAGCAAGTTAAAAAAGTATGGATGGGATGAATGTACTATAAGGTGGATAGAAAGCTGGCTAGTTTGTGGGGATCATCGGGTAGTGAACAATGGCTTGATGTCTAGTTGGCAGCCGGTATCAAGCGGAGTGCCCCAGGAGTTGGTCCTGGGATCGGTTTTGTTCAACATCTTTATTAATGATCTGAATGATGGGATTAATTGCACCATCAGCAAGTTTGCAGATGACACTAAGCTGGGGGGAGAAGTAGATACACTGGAGGGTAGGGATAGGGTCCAGAGTGACCTAGACAAATTGGAGGATTGGGCCAAAAGAAATCTGATGAGGTTCAACAAGGACAAGTGCAGAGTCCTGCACTTAGGAAGAATCCCATGCACTGCTACAGGCTGGGGACTGACTGGCTAAGCAGCAGTTCTGCAGAAAAGGACCTGGGGATTACAGTGGATGAGAAGCTGGATATGAGTCAGCAGTGTGCCCTCGTTGCCAAGAAAGCCAACAGCATATTGGGCTGCATTAGTAGGAGCATTGCCAGCAGATTGAGGGAAGTGATTATTCCTCTCTATTCCGCACTGGTGAGGCCACACCTGGAGTACTGCGTCCAGTTTTGATCCCCCCACTACAGAAGAGATGTGGACAAAGTGGAGAGATACAGCGGTGGGCAACAAAAATTATTAGGGGACTGGGGCACGATTTACGAGGAGAGGCTGAGGGAACTGGGGTTGTTTAGTCTGCAGAAGAGAAGAGTGAGGGGGGATTTGATAGCAGCCTTCAACTACCTGAAGGGGGAGTTCCAAAGAGGATGGATCTAGGTTGTTCTCAGTGGTGGTGGATGACAGAACAAGGAGCAATGGTCTCAAGTTGCAGTGGAGGTGGTCTAGGTTTGATATTAGGAAAAACTATTTCACTAAGAGGATGGTGAAGCACTGGAATGGGTTACTTAGAGAGGTGGTGGAAACTCCATCCTTAAGAGGTTTTTAAGGCCCGGCTTGACAAAGGCCTGGCTGGGATGATTTAGTTAGGGCGACCAGACAGCAAGTGTGAAAAATCGGGATGGGTGGGGGGTAATAAGAGCCTATATAAGAAAAAGACCCAAAAATCGGGACTGTCCCTATAAAATCGGGACATCTGGTCACCCTAGATTTAGTTGGTGTTGGTCTTGCATTGAGCAGGGGGTTGGAGTAGATGACCTCCTGAGGTCTCTCTCTTCCAACCCTGATTGTCTATGATTCTATGTTTGTGCGCAGACAGCCCACAAGGATTTTCTTTGCTAAAAGTGGCTTTGTCCTTGCTCCCTGCTTCATTTCACCTGGGGCTGGCAATACAGGGGCCCTTTCAAAAGGTATCTGCTCTCACCCCGCAAAACGGCCAGCGCCGCAGTGTAATTTGAGACGTAGATTTCTCCTTTTAGGTGCCCAAAGTCTGCAAAATATCAATAAAAAGTGGCTGGATTTTGCCTCGTGGCGAGTCAATCCCTCTCCCCCCCATATACAGCGGCTCATGGCAGAGGGACGCCTTGGAGGCACCCGCCGCCTCCCCGCTTTTGTGCTCGCCTCTACTTGGTTCCCCCCGCCGCGAACCCCAGGCCTGCAGGCTGAAGTTCAGCAGCGCCGCTGTGCGCATGCGCTAGACGCGTCCGCGCAGTACCGTCTTTCGCCTCTCCTGTTGTCATAGCAACTGGACGCCGCGTCTGAGCAGCCGCCGCCGGAGGCGGGTGTGTCCCCGGCTGCGCGCCGCCCACCCCTTCCTCGCCCCTCAGGCCGCGCGCGGCCTGTGCTAGCGGGGCCGAGGCGTCGCCTCTCGTCCGCCTGGTTGGGGGCCGCGCCAGGTGTTGGCGGGGAGGGGGGGCTGCTGAACGGCCCCACGCGTGGCAGGGGCAGAGCCGTGGCCCGTAGTCCGTGGCGGGGCGGCGAGGGAGCGTTGGGCGCCGCCTGCTGGCGGGGGCGGGACAGGAGGCAGCACTAGGAGCGCTGTGGGATGAAGTGACTTGAAAAGGGAGTTTCTGGGGTAAAGCAGGAGCGGCGGCCGACAGGGAGCCAGGTGCTGGAACTAGCGGTGACCGCCTGGTTTGAAGTGGTCTCCATACAGTTTGGCTAAATGGGCCTCAGCACCCCCACTATACAAATTGTTCCTACACCCCTGCAAGGAGCACTGTCCGGCTGTGGAAGAGCCGACTTTGTCGTTTTAGCACCCACAGAAAAAAATATTGGGTGCTCAGCCAGGGCCGGCTCCAGGCACCAGCCCAGCAGGCAGGTGCTTGGGGTGGCCAAGGGGAAGGGGCGGCACGTCGGCTGTTCGGTGGCAATTTGGCGGCGGGTCCCTCTCGGAGGGAAGCACCTGCCGCCGAATTCCCGCCGAAGAAGAAAGTGTCGCGGTGGAGTTGCCGCTGGAGTGCAAAAAAAAAGCGAGTGCGATCGTGGCTTTTTTTTTTTTCCCCGCTGCTTGGGGTGGCAAAAACCCTGGAGCCAGTCCTGTGCTCAGCACCACTGGCAGCCTTTATGGTCAGCACCTCCACCCACCCCACCCCAGTGCTGCCCATCTACTGCGATCAGCTGTTCTGCCGCGTGCAGGAGGCACTGGGGATAGGAGGAAGAGCAGGGTCAGGAAGAGGCGGGAGGGGGTGGAAAGAGGTGAGGTGGGGGGCGGGAAAAAGTGGGGCAGGGGTAGAGGCTTGGAGGAAGGGGTGAAATGGGGGCAGGCCTGGGGCACAGCAGGGGTTAACCCCCCCCTCAGGATCTGAATAAGTTGGTGCCAATGGCCTCTCCCCTGGTAACTCAGTGCTAGACCCAACAAAGCCTTTGGATAGTTAATTTGGGAAACAAGCCTGTGCTGGCCTCCACCAAATTTACTAGATGACCAAGTAGACTCCCTAGATGTCCAATTTGTGTGACTCAATGGGATCATAACCTGTGGAATGAGGGTGGCACATGGCCCTCACGAGAATATTGTACTTCTGTGTGCTCATGAAAGCTTAGTGTAAAGCACTAAATACAGGAATAAATCAGCCCTTTCCAAAACTATACCCCATTTATCATAAAAATGTAAATCAAGTAAGATATTAACTAGAGAACTGTGATTCATCTAGCAGCTGCTCTTATGGGAGTTTTGACTTCATTAGGAGAATAGGACCAGACTAATTTTAAAACCAATTTATTGTCAGGAGTAATGAGTTATATCTAAATGTTCTCAGAGCTAGATTCACAAAGGGACTTAGGTATTGTGATGCAACGCCTTACTATTAGGTGCCTAGGAAATCACAGGAACAACATTGCGATACACAAAGCCTGAGTTAGGCACCAAGACTCCTATACAGTGAATGGGGAGAGAATGCACTTTAGACAGCAATCCACAATAGGGTGACCAGATGTCCCGATTAGGGACGGTCCTGATATTTGGGACTTTTTCTTATATAGACTCCTATTACCCCCTCACCCCCTGTCCCGATTTTTCACACTTGCTGTCTGGTCACCCTAATCCACAACTAGGTTGGGCATCCCCTAAACTAGCCAATGGGAGATGCTGACAATAGGGGTGTGTCCTTCACTTCTCTCCTCTTATTCAGTTATGCACCTAAATCGAAGGTGCCTATCTCTGCTAGTGATCCACAAACAGGAACCCTTCTCCTACAGTCAGGTGGCTTAGGCACCTAAATAGATTCTTGTGAGAATTAGTTAGGTTTCTGCCTTGCTCTACACACAGAGGAGGTGGAAGTGCTGACCTGATGACTTTTAATCCAGTGGTTAGAGCACCCACCTGGGATGTGGCAGAAACAATTCAGTTGCCCCCTCTAACTGGGAGGATCGGGGGAGGGGAAGGAATTTGAACAGAGGTCTACTAGGAGAATGCTCTAACTATTGAGCTATGGGATATTCTAACACAGGGCTCCCTTAGTCTCTTCTGTTGAAGCTTTTCCACTGTGAATAAGATGAGAGTGAGAATGATTTTGTAGCCTGGTGATTAGGGCACCTGCCTGATGAGTGGGAGAGCCCGTGTCCAGTCCCCTTTCTGAAATGAATGCTTTTCCCCCACCCCAGGTTTGTGACTCACTCTAGGGCTTTGGCAGGAAGTAGGCATCTGAATGCATATAGTGGGGCAGCATTATGCATACTCAGAGGCAGAAATGTAGGCACCTACGGAACCTTTTACTCTAAAAAGTTAGACACTGAGTGAGTTTAAGTGCCTACAGCATTTGGTAGGAATTTTGTGAATCGCAGTGGAGCCTAAAACTGAGATTTAGGAATCTATACCCCACACTTAAGTGCCTAAGTCTGGGGTCTAAGAGCCTCAGTACCTTTGTAAATCCCACCCTCAGTTATTTGAAGATCACTTTATGTGATGTATCCGTATGCATCCATATAGATGTATATTAAGGATAGTACATAAGAAATTTCTAACATATATCAAGATATTCTGATTGGAGCTTTTCTTGTAAACATTTTGGCCAAGATTTTAAAAAACAGCAGCTTAATTTATATTTAGACACCTTAATAAGTTTACAGGACCTGTTGGATGCACAGTATTTTTTAAATCAGGCCACTTGAGTGCTTAAATATGGATTAAGGAGCCTAAAATGATCCTCCTATTTTAAAAAAAAAATGGCCTTTTTTACTTTTCATATTATTTGTTAATCTGAATGTGTTAATCTAATTATTTTATAAAAACAAAGGGAAATCTCAATTCCCTTTCAACTTAATCCCAGGATTTGGTGACATCATGAAAACCCACAGAACAAATGTAGAGTTGTTTGTGATGCTGTGTTTTTCTGTTATTCTAGTCAAGAAAATCTAGATGACAAAGGACTATACTAAAGAAATAATGAATATCAGAATTAAAGCCAAATCCGGTTTTCAGTAAACAGCCCAAGTAAATGGATGGGTGCATATTTACATTAAAAAATCATGACTATTATAAAATTCTGTTATAATCACTAGTTCAATCCCCTAATTGTAAACGTGTTGCTTCATATGGTATCCACACTTACAATTTTTCAGTTTCTGAAGAGATAACAGGAAAAGAATCAACGATCCATTCATCCCACAATGTCTGAAAATTTATCAACAAGCAGGAAGGAAAAGAATGAGGATGAAGTCGCAGCTGGCCCAAATACTGAAGGACTGAACAAAAGCCCTCAAGAGGTTTCTGAAAGTGATGCTAGGAAAGACTCATTACAATCAATAGAGAATCTTGACATGGCTAGAAAATCATCAGCAAGGTCTCTTGAAAAAAAAGATGAACTCATAGTTGGCCTAAATACTGAAGGACTGAATGAAATTCCACATGAAGTTACTGAAGCAGATGCCAGTAAAGACATCTTACAATCATTTGAGAGTTTTCAGATTATTGAAGGATTATCAACAAGTATGTCAAATGAAAAAGAAGATGATGAAAACATAGCTGATTGTAGTGATGATGTAATGATGGAACTCCCCCAAGAAGTTTTTGAAACAGATACCAAAAGAGACAAAATACAATCAGCGGAAAACTTTGAAATAGCTGAAGTATTCTCAACAAGTGTATTACCTGAAAAAAAGAGTGATGAATTCCCAGCTGATCTAAATGCTGAGGGGATGATGGAAATCTCTCAGAAGATCTCTGAAAGAGATGTGGAAAAAGACACATTACACTCACTAGAAAATCTTGAAGTGTTTCAAAAATTATCAACAAGTGTGTTACAGGAAACAGGAGTTGATGAAATCACAACTGATCTAAATGCTGAAGAACTAAACCAAATCCCTCAAGAAGTTGTTGAAGGAGATGCTAAAAGAGATCAATTACAATCAGAAGAGAATCCTGAAATAGCTGAAAAGGTATCAACACATATATTGCATGAGGTAAAACATGGGGAATTTATGGTTAAACTAAATGCTAAAGGACTAAGGGAAATCCCTCAAGTAGTTTTTGAAATACAAACTTTAAAATATTTGCATTTAAGCAACAATGAAATCAAAACTTTACATAAAAATCTAGGTAATCTGACAAACCTGGAAATACTATCCGTTGAAGAAAATGGATTGATAGCATTGCCCACTGAAATTTCCCTACTTCACAAACTGAGAGTTTTGAACATCAGTCACAACCAGTTATCATGTCTCCCTAAAGAGTTATCAAAGCTTGGAAATATTAAGCAACTTTTTGTAAGTCATAATAACATTGAAGAATTCCCAGCTGCCTTGGAAGGCCTTGAAACCTTGGAAATTTTAGATCTTGCTGTAAATAATTTAAAAACACTGCCAGAAAACATGGTTAGCATGAAAAATTTGAATGTACTCAACCTTGATTCCAATCAGATCTTAATATTCCCAAAGGTCCTCTGCTACCTTCCAAATCTAATCAAACTCAGCATTTCGGGGAACCTGATTCAGAGTTTACCTAAGGACATTAAAGAGCTCAGGAGATTACAAGCACTTTCAATGAATCACAACAAACTTATATTTCTGCCTGTACAGCTTTTTCAACTGGCAAAACTACAAAAACTCAGGCTGGATGATAACAAGTTGGAAGTTCTTTCAGACAAAGTTGAGAATTTGCAAGAACTTAGAGTTCTTAGTCTTGCCAACAATTTGTTCAGAAACATTTCAGAGAATCTTTGCAATTGTACAATGCTGGAACGTCTTATTCTTCATGGCAATCAGCTAACACAACTTCCTAATAGGATGCACAGACTTAAACGTTTAAAAGAACTTTGCATAAGTAGAAATCAAATGGATAACCTAGATGAACAGATATCACGTATTAAAGACCTCTCCATTATAGAAGCTTCTGGAAATGCATTAACGTGCATTCCTGTTGAAATAAAAAATTGCATGCAGATAATTAAAGTCGACTTGAGCTATAACAAACTTTCTCAGTTTCCAGTTGGATTGTGTGCACTGGTTGCTCTTAAAATCTTAAACCTCAGTGGAAACTATATTTCAGAAATAATAACTGAAATTTCTTTTATTGAAAATTTGGAGCACCTAGAATTAAATAGAAACAAACTGTCCTCTTTTTCTGAACACTTGTGCAGACTTACAAAACTAATTTACTTAGATTTAAGTGAAAATGAAATAAATAGCATTCCAAAAGAGGTATCTAATATGAAGTATCTCCAGGTACTTCTTTTATACCACAACAAATTTGTCTCATTTCCCAGGAAACTGTGTGCTTTAAATAGTTTACAGACACTTGATCTTTCAGAGAATCAAATACAGTGCATTCCCTCAGATATTTGTAATCTGCAAGTGATCAAAGATTTAAATTTGTCCAATAGCCAGTTAGTATCTTTTCCATCTGAAATATGTCATCTTTCATCACTGGAGAAACTCAAGTTGTGCCAAATAAACGGTTTGAAGGTAAGAGAACATTGTTTTCTTTAGGCAAAAAAAATACATACAAATTGCTGTACTGAAAAATTATTAATAGTAGAATTTCTTCTAAGGGTTTTTGTAATGCACCTACAGTTAGCAAAGAATGGTAACAGTTTGTAAAGGGGCTAAAATGTAACATAAATGTAATTGGCTACTGACTGAAAATATCTTTTGTAACATTTTGGTTATGAATTGATTAAAATATTCTCAGTAATGTAGGTCTGATTCTGACCTCACATTTATGTAACTCGGGAATCTCTCAGTTTGTCATTTTGATAAAAACTGAATCAGGTTGATCAGCAATAATCTAAGTATATTCTATTCCAGTTGCACCTGCAGTGTGGACTCAGAGGCCTCCTATTCTGATGAATATTGACAAGCAAAATGACCAATCAGAATCATGCAAATAATCCCACTTCTAGGAATCTTCTGTGTGAAAGAAATAAAACCTTACAATTTCAATTCTGTGTGTTGAAACAGGATTTAGACAACCACAATATTTATCACTGCAGTCTCACTCATTTCAGCACAGATGGTTACACAGGATATTTTACTTATAATAGAGAAAATTGCCTCAGACTTCTAAAGTTTAATTTTCTGGACTGCTTGTTTCTTTTGTGCTAAGGAGCAGAACTAAGAAATTCTCCACTAAAAAAATCTGTCTACCTCCTCTTCAGACTAAAATAGCAGATGAGTGGTTGTCATGGAGAGAAGTTAGCATTGTGACACTCTACCACCAATGGAAATTGAAGCTAACACTGTTATTGTTTCTGAAGCAAGCCCTTCCTTCTCATAACCCAGCACTTATAAATTTAAAGTGTAAGGACACACAATCCTTTGCTGAAAAACTGCTGGAGCTCACTCATAAAAGAATATTGGCTATTTTAATCTCTCTTGTCACCAAAACTTGCTGAATCGGTATTTCAACATCTGGTTTCTTACAGGGCTCTCCTTTCTTTTGTATATATGTATATATGACTTCTATAAGGGTACTACATCCTTCACTTGCAGGGGAATAGACTTGGTGATCTAACAGATCTGTTCCATCTCCAATTAGTATGGTAATCCTATTCACTGTACTTTACTGAGAGCAATTATCCCTGCCAGAGAAAAAAAGAAAAAGAAAACTCATTCCATTTTACTGGAAAAGCATAGAAGAGAATAAATATTTCTTTTCATTCTGACTACAAAACAAAGGAGAGAAAATGTGATTGTTCTTCAGTTTCTTGAAAGAGGGCAAAATCACTTCTTTAGTTACATTTATTAATTAAATAATTAATCAAAAGATTCCCCTTCCCAAGTTCCAACAATGCAGACACTATCCCATAATACAATTGTTATCAGCATTGATAGAAACACTATTTTATTTTATCTAGAGAAAATTCTTCTGCCGATTCTATGCCTATCACCAGGGCCGGCTCCACGCACCAGCAAACGAAGCTGGTACTTGGGGCGGCCAATGGGAAGGGGCGGCACGTCCGGGTCTTCGGTGACGGGTGCCTCTCGGAGCGAAGGACCCACCACCAAATTGCCACTGAGGACTGAAGTGGCGTGGTAGAGCAGCTGCCGCCAAAGTGCGGCAAAAAAGCCGGAGCCGGCCCTGCCTATCACCAAAATTCTTATTGGAAAACAAATCATTATCCATCAGAATGGAAGACTATGAGTTTTTATTGTTGGAACTGAGTTACAGAACATCATTTTATAAGTAGGAAAAATTACCTTTTCAGCTTTTTATGCAAGAAAATACTGTCATTTCCTAAATAAATGAGTAAATGTAGCAATTATTTTATCTATTACCCAGTTAACTAAACTTCCAGAGGAGCTGTCTAAACTGACTTGCCTCAAAGAACTGGATATATCTCACAATGCATTAAAAGAAATTCCAGAAGGCATAGGGGAACTGAAACACTTGGTCAGCTTAACTGCAAATAATAATTACATTAGTCAGCTTCCCAAATCTGTTACATCATTGAGTGATCTACAACAACTTAATCTGAGTGGTACGTATCAGGTGCCCCATCCATTATTGAATGCGAGCATAAAAATATTGAGCCAGTGGAGTCTATAAATATATTAATTAAGCAAACAGGTTGAGGGAGAGAGGAAAATACAACTTCCCATTTTTCATGTATGCTGCAGTATCTTTGGTGTCTTCGTACTATAGAACCTCTCTCAAGTTTAGCATCACCTAGCATGTCTGTTGCAGGGACCTAACTGTGGAATTGCACACATGATCTGATTTTACTATCATATGAATGTGAGACTATTAAAGGCATGAGACGTGAGATGGCAGATATTAAGGATTAATAGTTATTCTAGGTGGCTTCCAGTCAGTTACAGAGTTGATTGTTGTTTTTTTGGTGGAAGGAATTCCTATTATTTTGTGGATAATATTACTTGGTTCCAAACTGAGCTATCTGCCTTTACACTCACAGTATAATATCTTGTGGGGACAAACATTTACTTGAGATTCAACTGTTCTTGCTCACCGAGACCTGTATCCACAAGGCACTTAGCCCTCAGGCTTAGGGGCTTAAATTCCATTTATAGGCACCACTGCGATCCACCAGGCTCCTGTTTGGTTGCCACTTAACCTCATTGGCATATAAGTTTTTGCAATAAAAGTTTCCTAGGTGCCTATGTTTCTGCCTCTGGGCATACATATTCCTGCCCCATTTTAGGCATCTGGAACACCTATCTGTCATCTAAGCCCCCAGGGCAATCCATGACTTGGGGGGAGATAGGCTATCCCCTGCCTAAGTCATGTGCAGGGCCTTAGGACTATCAGAGCTAAAGTCTATTAATAGGACCTATTCTTGGTTGTTTGGGAAGCACTGGTTCTGTTGTTGGTAGAGAGTCTCAGCATCTCCCTTGGGGGCAAGTGCTAGTAGATGCTATTTTAAGGTCTCATCTCAAGAAATCACCTTTTGATGTTGACAGTCTCACTAACTATTGACCTGCTCACAGTCTTCCCTTCATAGAAACATTGACTGAAATGGTAATGTGGCAATGATGGTGGTCACTGGAGTCCTCAGATTTCCTTGTCTCCAGTCAATCGAGTTCTAAGCTTGGGTCTGAGACAGAAACTCTGATGCTGGTGATCTCCTAATAGTAGATGAGGAGTGTCCATCCTGAATCTTTTAGCTCTACCTGCTGCCTTTGATACGATTGCCAAGAGGTGTTGTTGACACAACTCTAGTTCCTAGCTAGATTATATATATTAACTCTTAAGTGTTTCTGCTTTTTTTTTTTTTCAGAGGACCCCGAGGGTAGTTTGGGACAAATTGCTTATTTGCTTCCAGGTTGGTCTCATGTGTGGTACAACAGGATTTACTCTGTCAGCCCTCCTGTACAACTTGTATTTCAGGTCATTATTAGGGTTATTTAGGAGACATGGTCTACACTGGTTTCAGAATACTGATGATACCCAGCTCTACATCTTCATCATTTCTGAGCCTCAAACAGTTTCTGTATAGTTTGGATGAGGATAATTCCGGACAAAATTGAAGTAATTGTCAATAGGTTATGGGGAAGCAAAGAAAAGAAGTACTTTAGTGCTGCTATTTATAACAAAAAGAACAGGAGTACTTGTGGCACCTTAGAGACTAACAAATTTATTAGAGCATAAGCTTTCGTGGACTACAGCCCACTTCTTCGGATGCATACCGAAGAAGTGGGCTGTAGTCCACGAAAGCTTATGCTCTAATAAATTTGTTAGTCTCTAAGGTGCCACAAGTACTCCTGTTCTTTTTGCGGATACAGACTAACACGGCTGCTACTCTGAAACCTATTTATAACAGAGTTTCACAATATGGTGCTTGCTCAGTTAACAGCTGTGGACAAAATCAGCTCTTTCCATTTGCACTTGGTGAGATGACTGTGACCATCTAATTTGGTTTTGGGCTTTCACTAAAGTTTTCCATACGTTTGTCACCTAAAGACCAGGCTACTGTAATGTGCTCTGTGGTACATATTAAGACAATGGGGAAGCTGAAGCTAATGAAGATTGGTTGCACAAATGTAAGTAGAATTTAATCCCATGAATAAGTTGCACCTATGCCATGTATTAGACATCTGTTGGTTTCTGAATGGGTGTTCCTTTTAACTTATAAAGTAGGGCTGTCGATTAATCACAGTTAACTCACGCGATTAACTCAAAAAATTAATTGCAATTAAAAAATGAATCATGATTAATCACAGTTTTAATTGCACTGTTAAACAATAGAATACCAATTGAAATTTATTAAATATTTTGGATGTTTTTCTACATTTTCATATATATTGTATTCTGTGTTATAATTGAAATCAAAGTATATTTTTATTACAAATATTTGCACTGTAAAATTGATAAAAGAAATAGTATTTTTCAATGCACCTCATACAAGTACTTTAGTGCAATCTTTTTGTCCTGAAAGTATAACTTACAAATGCAGATTTTTTTTGTTACATAACTGCACTCAAAAAACAATGTAAAACTTCAGAGCCTACAAGTCCACTCAGTCCTACTTCTTGTTCAGCCAATCGCTAAGACAAACAAGTTTGTTTACATTTACGGGAGATAATGCTGCACTCTTCTTATTTACAATGTCACCAGAAAGTGAGAACAGGCATTTGCATGGCACTTTTGTAGGCGGCATTGCAAGGTATTTATGTTAAAAGGTTTTAATGCTGGTTAAAAAAAAATTGCGTTAATTAAATTTGTGACTGAACTCCTTGGGGAAGAATTGTATGTCTCCTGCTCTGTTTTACCTGCATTCTGCCATATATTTTGTGTTATAGCAGTCTCAGATGATGACTCAGCACACGTTGTTCCTTTTTAAGAACACTTTCACTGCAGATTTGACAAAACACAACGAAGATACCAATGTGAGATTTCTAAAGATAACTACAGTACTTGACCCAAGGTTTAAGAATCTGAAGTACCTTCCAAAATCTGAGAGTGACAAAGTGTAGAGCATGCTTTCAGAAGTCTTAAAAGAGCAACAATCTGATGCGGAAACTACAGAAGCTGAACCACCAAAAAAGAAAATCAACCTTCTGCTGGTGGCATCTGACTCAGATTATGAAAATGAATATGGGTCGGTCCGCTCTGCTTTGGATCATTATCGAGCAGAACCCGTCATCAGCATGGATGCATATCTTCTGGAATGGTGGTTGAAGCATGAAGGGACATATGAATCTTTAGTGCATCTGGCACGTAAATATCTTGCAACCCCGGCTACAACAGTGCCATGCGAACGACTGTTCTCACTTTCAGGTGACATTGTAAACAAGAAGCGGGCAGCATTATCTCCAGCAAATTGTAACCAAACTTGTTTGTTTGAGCGATTGGCTGAAGTAGGACTGAGCGGACTTGTAGGCGCTAAAGTTTTACGTTGTTTTATTTTTGAACGCAGTTTTTTTGTACATAATTCTACATTTGTAAGTTCAACTTTCACAATAAAGAGATTGCACTAGAGTTCTTGTATTAGGTGAATTGAAAAATACAATTTGTTTTGTTTTTACAGTGTAAATATTTGTAATAAAAAATAAATAGAAAGTGAGTACTGTACAGTTTGTATTCTGTGTTGTAATTGAAATCAATGTATTTGAAAATGTAGAAAACATCCAAAAATATTTAAATAAATTGTATTAACAGTGCGATTAATCACAATTAATTTTTTTATCGTACGATTAATTTTTTTTAATTGCTTGACAGCTCTACTTATTTTCAAATTGTATTTTTAATTATATCTATAAAATAACTTAAAATTTGTATGAAATTAAATGTGGTTCCAAGTGTGATACTAATAGAAATGATGGAGTCAAATGTTATTGAGTCAGGTACATGATTGTGATTGGTAAACATAAATGTCAAAATAATTAGAAAAATAAAATCACATTCTTAATAAAAGAAAGATTAATCACCTATGTTAAAATTAAGTAAATATGTTTTTAGTGGAGTGAAAAACAGTTGACTAAAATAGAATAGATAATGGCAGTAACACAGAGTGTGTCTGTTAGAGAAAGTAAGAAGATTTTATTATATTTATTTATCGCAACTAATGTACACAGTATCAAGCTCGTGTTTGTGATAGCTGTGTTAAGGCTCCAAAACTGATACCTCAAGGCTTGGGATTGGGAAAATCTTGCTGTATTATCTCCCGATTGTTCTAAATTTACATATAAACTTAAAATATGACTTTAATTGGTGTTTATATATATATTTTTCTTTCTTTACATATTAATTAAATACAGTGCTTCTCTCAGCTAATTTCTAAGTCGTTATCTGCACAAAAACTCACGTTTTCAGGTGCCTAAGTAGTCCCTGGAATTACAGTTAAAGTTGCCCCCACCCAAATCTGAAATGGCACCCCTGCTTCTCCCTGCCTGGTTCACATCCCCAGCGTGCGGCTGCCTGCTGCAGCTGCACATGCTCGGGACAAGGCTGACAGCACTTAGGTTTGCAAACTGGCTGGGGCCCAGGAGCTGCACAGCATCCATCCCCCTTCCAGCCCACTGCTTCCTCCAGGTGCCACTAAGGATGGAGGACAGAGCACAAGGAGTCTGGGTAACGCTTCCTACAGTACCTGTGCTCATTTAACCCTCTCTTGCTCCCTAGCACTGAGGCCCCATGCTCCAGATTGACAACAATGTGATTTTTTGTATTATGACTGAGTTCTTCAAATCTTCCAAATATCTACTTTGCCATGTGCAAATGGCTAATTTTAAAATATAATACAGTATATTCTCTGATTTAAAGTAATTAGCTATTCGTATTAGCTAACCAGTATTTTTTCCAGATGCTTGCATTTATTATTATTAATTATTATTATTGTTATTAGTATTATTATGTATTGGCTTAGTTTTTTTCTATTGATTTTCTGTGAATAAATGTTGCACCAGTGAGCTGCCATAGATGAAGTTTAAAACCATCTGTCTGTATATATTTTTATTCTCCTTTTGAGGATAACATAGTTAAAACACACATTTAAGTGCATATTGTTAAAAAAATAAGCTCGCAAATACCTTTTAACGAGGTATTTATGTGCCTGATATGGTAAACATTCGCATGCCCCTTCATGCTCAGTCTCTTCTGTTGAAGCGGTTCTGCTGTGGATAAATTACAGACAGGGCCAGCTCCAGGATTTTTGCCGCCCAATTCAGAATTTCTTTCTCTTTCGTTACTCTGATCATGTTAATCTTCTCTTCAAGTCTCTTCGCTGGCATTCCCTACACTTCTGCACTGAGTTCAAGTTTCTTCTCACCCTCAAGGCCCTGCTCAACTTCTCTCCTATTTACTTTCCTGCTTTCATTATTGTTCCCCTCTATTCCTCATTTTCCAAGCCTCCTATCTCTTTCTCTGCTCCTCCTGATTCCTTTGTATTATTCACTCTTGTCTTCACTCCTCTTCTTCCATTGGAGTAGTCTCCTTTTTCTTGTGCCTCTATTAATTGGATCTCCATCTCTTCCTTCAATGTCTCCTGAAGACACACTTCCTCCATAAGTTCTAACAATGACTTCTGTAAGATTCCAACTCTATTTCAAACTTTTACAAGCACCTGATCTATTATTTGTGTCTGGACCTTTCTAATTTATACCTGCATTATGAACTTGATCCAAAGTCTATTAAAGTCAATGGAAAGATTCCCTATATTGCAAAGATCTTGAGGCAAGGACTCTGTGCACGGCTGAACTTATTATCAGAATTAACAAATAATTTTAAAGGAATTTCATTGCTTTGTTACTCATGTACTGAAATTCTTTAGATTAATAGAATACAAATATAATTAACTATTTGTATTTTGTCAGGAAATCAGTTAATATGTTTGCCGAGTGGGCTCCAACATCTTCAGTCACTGAAGGATATAAATTTTGATGGAAATCCTCTGATCAGACCTCCACAGGAAGTCTGTAAAGGAAAACAACTATATACCATTGTATGCTACCTGGAAAGTGCTGATGAAAGAGATGGTATGTTAAGAACAAGTATATTATAATGCAGTATCCTGGAAAACATGCTGTTTAAGTGTTAAAGACAGCCTACTGTAGCAGGTATTAGAAATCCAGTGTTTTGCTAATTTAAGAAGTCAGGTTTCGTATTTGTCATGTTTTCCCTTGCCTCCCCATCCTAATGCTTATAGTTAGTGGTAACAGCATTTAATTATAATCTACAGTCTACCTAATTTTGTAGGGATCAAATAATGTTAATGTCAGATGGCGTGTCTGCTGGATTGCACCCCCTTCTGGCCAAGCATATCACTGTAGGCACTCCCTGCCTCAGTTTCCCCTAATTCACCATCAATATGTTCAATGAGGCTTCTGAGGAGTCTAGTTTATTAACTAAGGTCCAACAAGAATACAAATAACCCTTCATCCCAGCATCTGAGATGGGAGAGAGATGTCTTAGTTTATCTGCTCCCACCTGAATCCACTTCTCCTCTCCATCCAGGCCCTTAACCATCGGGGTTCTCGTGGCTCAAGTACCTTCCCTGGAATCAGGCCTCTTACTGCTACCTGGGAAGAATCCTTCCCTGGAGCCAGGAGTCCACAGAGATCTGTCAACTGCACCTATTCTCCAAGGCAGCATGTAATTCTTGATGGGATGTGCTTCCTGCCACTGTTTGAGAGACCCATTCACTGAGACCAGGGATTCCTGGAGGCCTGCAAACTTTAGCTCTTTCCTTAGGAATCTCCTCTCTCTAGGAACACACCTTGTAGTCTACCTTTTCCGATGAGCTCTCCCACAAGTTCCATGTCCCTAGGAGCACACATTCTGGGCTCTTTGGCCCAGATCCACAACGGGACTTAGGTGCTGCAATCCTCAGCATTACAATGCCTAACTTTTAGGCCCCTAAAAGTCACAGGAACAAAACTTCAATCCACAAAGCCTGAGTTAGACATCTTGGTTGCCTTGGAATGGGATCTGCAAAAGCCAGCATGCTATGCAGGGAGCTGCCTAAGCTAGCCAGTAGGAGCTGTTGATGACAGGGGTATGTCCTAAGCCCTCCTTCCCCCCTTGGGGACAGATGCCTAATTCCAGGCTGCAGGGAGATGTCTATCTCTGCTTAGTGATCCATGAATGGGAACCAGCCACCTGGAGTCAGGCAGTTGAGGTGCCTAAGGCATTTCTTGTGGAAATAAGTTAAGTGCCTGCCTCACTCCATAGAAAATGGCTGGAGGAGGAGAAAATAGTGGTGATGCCTAACTGATAACTTTTAGCCCAGTGGTTAGAGCACTCACCTATGATGTGGGAGACCCAGGTTAAATGTCAGATGGGGAGAAAGGATTTGAACAGGGGTCTCCTACCTCACGCTAGGTGCTCTAACCACTGATCTATGGAATATTCTGATGCAGCTGAGCCCAGGTAATCCCTTTCAGGCTTATTAGGTAACACTGCTCTACAGCCAAAATGCTTCTGAAATAAATGTAGTCAAACTTTACTAATTCTGGGTCACTGAGAACGAAAATGATGCTTAAAATTGTTGATTGGCTCTAGTTTTCAAGATATGCTATTGGGTCAGTATATACAACCCTTGACTTGGGAATGGCGGAGGATAAGTGAGTTCTAAAGGGAAGGGATCTCAATTTAAACCAGAAATGACTAAAATACATCTTTGACTGGATCTATGAATAAATCTATGACGGGGTTTGGACAGTACTTGCTTTTTAGGCAAAACAATGAATGATGCAATCTGAAGCTGGTATTGCGTCATACATGATATGAATTGCATCATGTTATTCCTAGAAGTCATGGATGATGCAATCATAACGAAGCTTACATCACTCTGCTGAACAAATTGCCCTATATCAGCTCTAGAAATCATACAGTGTCGTGCTCTCTTATTTGTCAGTGTTTGATTTTGCAAAGGGACACATTTCTGTTTAGTCAAAGTGAGCAGAGATGCCTCATACTTGTGTGAACAGTGCAGATAACTTCTGCTATGTTTGTGGTGAAGTAACTTTTGCATCACAAAAGCGCAGTATAACCACTATGGTTAAGAAAGCCTATCACCTTTATTTTGGCTGCAAAACTGGAGATCAGGACAAGAGGTGGGCCCCACACATATGCTGCAACACTTGTGCAACAAATCTTTGCCAGTGGTTGAACAGGAAAAGGAAATCTATGCCTTTTGCAGTGCCAATGATTTGGAGAGAGCCAAGAGATCATACCAGCAATTGTTACTTCTGCATGGTGCCTCCAGTTGGGAAAGGTGTGTCAAAGAAGAAAAAGTGGACTGTGCATTATCCAAACATTCCATCAGCTATATGCCCAGTACCCCACGGAGAAGGACTGCCAGTTCCTGATGCACCAGAATCATTCTCACTTGAATCAGACGAGGAAGAGGATGAAACTTTTGGTCCTGAACCATCAATGTCACAGGACCCACATTTTCTCCCATCCTCCTCCTCTGAACCACACCTCATAACACAAGGTGAACTGAATGACCTTGTCAGGGATTTGGAACTACCCAAGAGTAAGGCAGAGCTGTTGGGCTCCAGACTACAGCAGTGGAATCTCCTGGCAGGTGATGTTAGGGTTTCCATGTTCCGTGACCGTCAAAAGGACCTTGTCCCATTCTTCTTCATGGAAGGTGATCTTGTAGCCTGCAACAACATCGATGGTGTGATGGCAGCCCTCAACATCGTTCACAATCCAGATGAGTGGAGACTGTTCCTTGATTCATCGAAGACGAGTCTTAAAGCTGTTTTACTGCATAATGGCAATGTTTTGCCATCAATTCCAGTTGGTCATGCAGTCCATATGAAGGAAACCTATGACAACATGAAACAACTTTTGAGGTGCATAAACTATGACCAACATCAGTGGCAGCTTTGTAGCGATTTGAAGGTTGTTGCTCTCTTGCTTAGTCTGCAGACTGGATACACAAAGTACTGCTGTTTTCTCTGCAAATGGGATAGTCGTGCAAGAGATTCCCACTACATTAAGAAAGATTGGCCACTCCGACAGTCATTGGAGCCTGGGAGGAAAAGTGTTCAGCATCCACCACTTGTTGAATCAAGGAAGATTTTGTTCCCACCCTTACACATCAAGCTGGGTCTGATGAAGAACTTTGTCAAGGCCATTGACAAAACACAAGCAGCTTTCAAGTACCTCCGTGGAAAATTTCCAAGGTTAAGTGAAGCTAAGATAAAGGAAAGTGTCTTTGTTGGTCCTCAGATTCGTGAACTTCTTCGAGATGATGCATTGACCATGCACTGCGTGGCAAGGAAAAGACGGCATGGAAAGCCTTCCAGTTAGTGGCAATAAATTTTCTCGGAAACAACAAGGCAGACAACTACAGGTTGTTGGTGGAAAACCTCCTCAAGGCATACAAAAGCCTTGGTTGCAACATGTCACTAAAGATACATTTTTTGCACTCTCATCTAGATTTTTTTCCACTGAACTGCGGAGCAGTGAGCGACGAGCACGGCGAGCGATTTCACCAGGACATTGCAACAATGGAGAAACGCTATCAGGGCAAATGGAGCCCATCAATGCTTGCAGACTATTGCTGGACAGTGACAAGAGATGCTCCATTTAATGAATGCAAGAGACAAGCCAAGAAGCGCCGAGTAGACACTGAATAGGACTAAACTATGTACATAATAGTTTTTTGCCTTTTGTTTCATAATAAATTTTATTTATATAACCCTTTTGCTGATTTTTAAAGTGTTACATAAACAGGACAGGTGAAATATTATCATGTAAAGCAACCATAAACACATGAAAAGACCTAGGTTTACAATTTATGATTAAAACTTGACTATCTACACAATATACATAGACATAAAATGTAAAAACTTAAATATCTTAGAAACAGTAGCCAATCAGTTGTTTTAATTGTCATATTTGAATTCAGCACATCAAAATACATAATAAATAGCACATTTTATCTCTGAAGCAGATGACTTCTCAAAAATTGTAGACCAGTGTAATTAACTGCCAACCAGCCACCTAGGTAACTAATTATGTCCAGTCTGGGTTGGCTCATTCTCCTTTACAGAAGTCTGTCACACATAGCCTGGGCTCTGGCTCTCTGTAATGGGCCAGCCCCCCGTGACAGGTATCAAGTTTATAAGGTTTTTAAGGAGTCTTGTTGTGTTAGGGTACGTCTATACCCAGCCGCTAGTTCGGCGGCTGGCAATCGAACTTCTGGGTTCGACTTATCGCGTCTTGTCTGGACGCGATAAGTCGAACCCGGAAGTGCTCGCCGTCGACTGCGGTACTCCAGCTCGGCGAGAGGAGTACCGCGGAGTCGACGGGGGAGCCTGCCTGCCGCGTGTGGACCGAGGTAAGTTCGAACTAAGGTACTTCGAACTTCAGCTACGTTATTCACGTAGCTGAAGTTGCGTACCTTAGTTCGATTTGGGGGTTTAGTGTAGACCAAGCCTTAGAGTCTTCCATACAGTTATTCTTAATACTAAGTAACAAAAACATGATTAAAGGGGAGTTAAATCTCCTTAGCTGTGCCTAGTATCCTTCCTTCCAAAGGAGAAGCTGACAGTCAAAACCAGAAACCTAGATCCAGGAAATACACTGAAACGAAAACATAGAAAACCAGGTAATGCTAGTTAGCATCATTATGCCCCTTTCCCCCACTAACTCTGACCCTCTGGAGATAGCAATAGGCACTAGGAATGAAGTACACCTCTACCTCGATATAACACTGTCCTCGGGAGCCAAAAAATCTTACTGTGTTATAGGTGAAACTGCGTTATATTGAACTTGGTTTGATCCGCTGGAGTGTGCAGCCCCACACCCCCCCGGAGCGCTGCTTTACTGCGTTATATCCGAATTCGTGTTATAACGGGTTGCCTTATATCGGGGTAGAGGTGTAGTACCTCACCCTTCCCTAACACTATCTGCCATTTTCTCTGCCCCCCTACAACTCCAAATCCACACACCTGTTCCTACTCTCCCACAGGCCCTTACTGTGCTCTGTGCAACACCATTGGTCCAGGGAGCAGTAGTGGCAGGTTAACAGATATCATCCTGGATAATAAGACTAAGTGAAGGGTATGGCAATGTGATCCCCCATATATGGATACCTTGGGGCAGGAATCAGAGGAGTTTAAATACTTAAAACTTCTTTAGAGTTTCCCCAACAATTCTCTTCTTCACCTTACTCAGTTAACCACCAAATATATTAGAGAGTGGCATGACACAATTCTGCCTGAATGACCCTATATGGTGGTAATCAAAGGGGGCAGTGTTAAGATTTTGTGGTGTAGGAATCATAACTTATTTCCTGATTTTCTAATGTATGTGTTTTATTTGAGTGAATGTATTTCCTGGATCTCACAGGTTTCTGGCTGCTAATTTCCACACTGTGGAAGGGTACTAGGCAAATCTAGGTAGCCTTACCTCCTCTTCAGCAAAGTTTTTGATAGTGGGTTCCATTGCTTTTTGACAGGTTTCAGAGTGGTAGCCATGTTAGTCTATATCAGCAAAAACAACGAGGAATCCTTGTGGCACCTTAGAGACTAACAAATGTATTTGGGCATAAGCTTTCATGGGCTAAATCCACTTCATCAGATGCATTGAGTGGAAAAGACAGAGGCAGATATAAATACACAGCACATGAAAAGATGGGAGTTGCCTTACCAAGTGAGGGGTCAGTGCTAACGAGCCAATTCAATTAAGGTGGAAGTGGGCTATTCTTAACAGTTGACAAGAAGGGGTGAATATCTAGAGAAGAAAAATCACTTTTGCAATGCTAATAAGGCCAATGGAATCAAGGTGGCTCATTTCAAACAGTTGACAAGAAGGTATGAGTATTAGCAGGGGAAAATTAGTTTTTGTAGTGACCAATCCACTCCTAAGTCTTTATTCAGGCCTAATTTGGTGGTGTCAAGTTTGCAAATTAATTCCAGTTCTGCAGTTTATCACTGGAGTCTGTTTTTGAAGTTTTTTTGTTGAAGAATTGCCACTTTTAAGTCTGTTATTGAGTGTCCAGGGAGATTGGAGTGTTTTTTTAAATGTTATAATTCTTGATGTCAGATTTGTGTCCATTTATTCTTTTGCGTGGAGATTGTCCAGTTTGGCCAATGTACATGGCAGAGGGGCATTGCTGGCACATATCACATTGGTAGATGTGCAGGTGAACGAGCCCCTGATGGTGTGGCTGATGTGGTTAGGATGGGACACCAACATAGGACCTAACCACAGCTTCAGCAGCCTCCCTCCCAGCTTCAGCTTCAGCAGCTCAAAAGGCAGAGAGCCTCTCTGCCTCCTCCCAGAAGTGGGAAGGGATTCCCATTTTTTGGCCAGCTCCAATTTTAAGAAATGTATCTCTCAGCTGGAGACATCACCAAGAAGGATGGGGAGAAATAGCCAGAGCATTAGAGCCATCCATAAAGTCCAGACCCCAACTGGATGCGCTCTTTGTCCCCAGGAGTGAGTGACAGGGAATTCCAAAGCTCTTTCCCCGAAGTAGGGAGAAAGGGGAGCTGCACAGTTCATCTCAATGGCGTGTTCTCCTTCCCTGTTGGTGTCAATCTTGGGCTTGGGGTCTTCACTACTGGGGTAAGTCAACCTAAGTTATGCCACTCCAGCTACGTGAATAACATAGCTGGAGTCAACGTAGTTTAGGTCGACTTACCTCTGTGTCTTCACTGTGCTGCGTCAATGGGAGACACTCTCCAGTCAACTTATCTTACTCTTCTCGGAGAGGTGGAGTACCAGGGTCAACTGGAGAGCGCTCTGCCATTGATTTAGTGGATCTTCACTAGACCCGCTAAATCGATCCCTGCTGTATCGACTGCAGCAGCATCGATCTCCCTGTAGTGAAGATAAGATACTTGTCCTAGTCTCAGCATTGTTGGTCTCTGCCTGTACCAAATCTGCCTATTCTGCGTTCCTCATCCCTGTGAATGTACTGTATATTTTTGACATGTACTGAGCCATCATTTTTTAAAAAAGTCATTTTGCTGAGGCTGTATCTTGGGAATCCCTTAACAAAATGACCAAAAATTTGCATCTCAGACTACTATGCACCCGGAAGTGGCATACCTACTTTCAAGCTAATCTGACGATACATATAGATTTCAGAGTACATTGAATTAGTACATAAGTGATGTGTTTAGGTGTGTGAACTGCTTCATTCATCCGTGACTTTTTCCCCAACTCCGTGAGAAAGCCTCATGGCTAGAAATACAGCCTGAAACAATTGAGATGCATGAACTTACCCATTCATTTCACTGGTGTGTTTTGTTCTACAGTTTCACCAGTGTACCAATAATATGAAAACCCCCCCCCCCTGTTTTTTCTCAACTCCCTACGTGACTCCTTGTCCTACTTCTGAGAGTCTCTGGTCATTTGCTGTGTCAGACACATCTCAGCTCCCCGCCTTGATATATATGTGTGTGTGCGCGCTTTCCCTTTCCTCCTCCTGCCAGTTGTCAGCTCCCTCCTACAGTCACAATACTGTCTGTGCCATACCAAGAACCTGCCAGTTTTCAGTCCTGCACTCTCTTGCTGCTGTATGTCTTTGCAATAACCAGAGTCTTGTAACAGATAAGCAGCATCCACAACTGAAAAAAAGATTAATAGCTGTACAAAATGGTGAATGTTAGATACATTATATTAGTTTCATTTGATAAAGCATAACACTTGTAATATGTTTATATTCAGGGAAAATTTTGCAGAAGATATTTAAGATAATTTCTGGGAACGTTTCCTTTGAAAATTTTGAATTTTTCTGCCAGAAACTGCAATTTAATAATGCTGAAATTAAATCTCTTGAAAATAACAGGTTAGTTACAAATAACTTACAAAATAGTCTTATTCTTAGTATAATTTAGTTTGTTACTGTTTTTATGTCATGTAATAAACAATTGTGATAGTGATATAATCAAATATGTTATATACATATACTATCAAAATATTGTATATAGCATATGCATCTATTTAAGCCTTTGACTTTCTCAAACATCTTCTCAGTAGCATTTTTATTTTTTTTTGTTTAGGTCTCTTGTATTGGAAGAGAAAATCCTCCAGGCATTGGAGAGCTGGAAAAGTGAAAACCAAGCTCTAACTCCTGCTGAAATGATAGATCAGTTGATCAGAGTATTAACAATGACAGGCATGCATTACCTGACCAACAAAGTGAAAGCTTTAAAACTCTACACACAGTCAGTAAAATTCTAAAGAGCTGATGCATAAAAAAGCATTTTTATTTGTGAACAGGATGAAAGCTTGCGATATAATTATCTGTTTCTGAAAATATCATTCTGAATGTACTGTAAATTGAGAGACTGAATGGTTAGTTTCTTATTAGAAGTTGGTTTGTAGTTCTGTATGTCTTTTCAAAATGTCTTGAGTCCAAAAACTCCCCCCAAACACTCAAACCTTCAATGCCTTTTTTTCTTGATTTCTGGCGTGGGAAAGAAGCATTTTTTAATAAGCTAAAATACATTATTTACTTACAGTGCATGTAAGATATGAAATCAAGAAAATAATAATTTACCTAAAAGTGATGAATCTTTTATTGTGATATCTCCCACATTTAAATTCTTGAATAATTATATACTTTTCATATTCTTTGTTCGCCATTTTAATAGGTTATTTAGGACAAACTTTAGAAGGAGTATGTGGTTATATAATTTTGCCACTTGTTTAAAGTCTGTTAATGTGTGTGGGAGGGAAGCCAAAAAAACCGTGTTTTGCCTGGAAGTGGTATACCCACACACAGGTATGGGAACTAAGAATTATATAGAAGCCTCAATATAAGATTGGGAGATATGACGGGAGGCCCTGGAGAAGTGGTGAAGAAAGTGGATATACATACTGTTAAAAAACACTCATAGGGTATGTCTATGCAGCAAAGAAAAACCTGTAGCTGGCCCCTGCCAGCTGACTCGGGCTCACAGGGCTCGGGCTGCAGGACTGTTTCATTGCTGTGTACTCAGCTCAGGCTATACCCCAGCTTGAAGAACCCTCCCATCCCAAAGGATCCTAGAGCTTGGGCTCCAGTCTGAGGCCAGAAGCCTGCACAGCAATCAGATAGCTTCACAGTCAAAGCCCCACAAGCATGAGTCAGTTGGCACTGGCCAGCTGCGGGTTTTTCTTTGCTGTGTAGACATACCAAAAGGCATCCAGCTTGGCAGATGACAAACAAATCACTTTGTTTGCTTACACCCACTATCACATATGCTGCAGACAGACACACTGTTCCCGTTGCACCATGAGAAACTGCACCAAAAGTTTTGAAAACTGGTCTCAGATTTTGCCTGAAGCAGCATAACCACGAAGAAGCAGATGCAGTCACTGAAATAGTCTTTGGTAGACAGTCTCACCTGAATACCACTAGTGGCTTCCTGTGTGTGCACATATTGCTTGATGATACCGTGTGCTGCTCATACTTCTAGGTAGGAACCACATAGGTGGTATAGTTCTGGGTATTCAGGGCACACAGTAAGGAACAATACAGCACATATAAGCCATGGAGCACATGGAATTTTCAGAACAAACAATGCTAATTAACCCCCATCCTAAGCCCTCCATATCTGTCCCTTATTTTATTAATTTCAGTACAGAAATACATTCAAGTAGGATTATTGGCAGTTCTTTGAATAGCTCTGCATTTTCCCATTTATGGGTATGGCACCGCCTGATGGTAGAATCTTCTCCACACCGTGCCTTTTGGAACACGTGTACCTCCTCCCATCTCTTCCCTCAGTGTTTTAGAACGTTTTGAGGGTGAGGCTGTATAAGGGGGGCATTGCACCTTCAACCACCTCAGTTTCTTCCAGCTGCTGTGCCAGACAGATCCAGGCTTTTTCTCCAGTTAGTGCCTTGTTATAGTTATTAGTATAAGGTAGTTTTAATTATAGTTTAGTATAATATTGATAGTTTAATATAGTTTCATAAGGCAGTTCAGTGTGTGATAGTGCAACTGCAGAAGAAGAAGCAGCTGATCTTTAAAGAGATGTGCTTTGTGCTCACCTGTCTTCCTGTCAGGAAACTGGGTTGTAGGCAGTCAGGCCTAGTGGTTGGAGTCCAAATGCCAAAGCCCAAGGACAAACCAGAGTTAGAACCAGGGATCGGAGCTGAAGGTTAGAACTGAAGTCAGAGTCCAAATGCCAGAGCCAAGGGTCTAGACAGAGTTGGGACCAAGACCAAGTGTCAGAACTGTAGTCAAAGTCTGAATGCCAGAGCCAGGAATCTGAGCCAAGGGTTAGAACCAGATTACCAAAAGGAAAGGAAGGCAGGAGCAAGGCTGGGACAGGACTGGAACAAGGCTGGATGCAGATCAGGATCTAGGCTGGAGTGGTGACGGAGCAAGCAGAAGCAGGGAGGCAGAGAATCCCCAGGCATGTGTGTTGAGCAGCCACTGCTCCTCTGCAGCTGTGGGCTTAAGAGCAAGCCACCTAACTGCCATAGCCAATCAGGTGGTTCTGCTGTGGCCCAGCTGCCCTCATTGCATGACTGGGCAAGCACAGCTGAGGTCTTCATTCCTGACACTTCCTGGCTTCAGATGAACATGTTAGGTGCCTTATGTGACTGGGAGAAGGACACTCTTCTTCTGGGTGTTCTATTTGCTGGACTTCCACACCCAGAGCATGCATGGAGAGGCAGAACAGACTTCAGGTGCTTCTGCTTAAGAAAGCTCTTCCTACTAAGCCATCTGGTTCCAGAGGATTCATGAGATCTGAAAACCAAGAGGCCTGTTTTGGCTCTGGTGGCTTCCTCCAGGAAGGCTAAGAGTTTCAAGTTGTTGGGGTCTTTGTGGTGCCAGATTCCAATCCTTTGGTTAAAGCTGTCAAGGGCCAACTGCCTGCTAAGGAACCTAAAAGCCCTGTCAGTTCCAACTGTATCAGTTCTGAAGAAGAAGCTGAGGGAGAAAATGGATCTAGCACTGCTAATAGTGCCTTTCACATCAGATGTATCAGATATATTATTCTGACATAGCCTTTATGATTCCGATTTTGAAACACAAATCGGTTCTGGGTTCTCCCTCAAAGTCCAGTGTTGTGTGGCTGAGTATTCATTGGATCCAGTACTTTCCAGGCTTGTGGCATTGGTTCTGACCTCTGGTTTTGTTCTGGGATCCTCTTCAGATCCAAAGAGGATGTTAACGGTGGTGGCTGATATCACACCTTTTTGTGCCTGAGCATTCCTCAGATCTGACAGAAATCTGGCAAATGAGGAAGAGATAATCTTCCCCAGTTCTAGGATCTGCTTTGTTGTCACCTGAAAAGAGGAGAAAAGCAGAGAAGATTGTTAGTTTTTCTCTGGACCCTTCTATGCCTCCTCTGCCTAAGACTCCTATAGGATCTCTGGATAGATCCTTCTCACCCTTTATTTCTCTTCATCCTATGGTACCATTGCAGTCTCCAGTGAGATCCATAGCAGATGTGAGGTTAGATCCTTTAGAGGAGGATAGAGGAAGCGTAGAAGGGCTCGTCCGAGGCTCATCCCTCTGCGGGGCTGTAGGGTATCCCACCGCCTCGCAATAGTTCACTATGAGCCCAGGCCCTGGGTCAGGGCAGGGCAGTAAACAACCAGTCAGGGGCTCAGGCCCTTAAGCAGGGGCTAAGCCACTAGTTCAATAGGAACCCAGGCCCTGGGTCAGGGCGGAGCAGCAAACAAACAGTCAGGAGCTCAGGCCCCTAGGCAGGGGCTGAGCCAATAGTTCAATCCCAAACCCCAGGCTGTTAGGATATAGATATTTAGGCCTGTTTCTAAAGGCCTATACTTTAAGAATTTAGGTGTATTTTTTATTACTTAGCTAGTTATAGAGGTATAAAAGAAAGAATTAAGATTACTGTTGTCTGTGTAAGGGCCTTCTTTTACTGTGACAGTCTGAGGCCTGGTTCTTAGGCGAAGGCCTTCGGCTAAGCAGCAGAGGCAGCCATAAACTGGGAAGTGTATGGTCACATCCTCACATTCCAAACTAGTCAGGGCTGGTGCTACCATTTAGGCCAACTAGGTGGTTGCCTAGGGCGCCAAGTTTTGGGGACGCCAAAAAGCGGTGGCCCCAATTTTTTTTTTAAAGCGTTCCAGCGGCCGCTGCGCTGGGAGGGAGATGGAGTCTGAGCTGCCAGCAGGCAGCCCAGGGGTTCCCCTGCCGGCGGCACGCGGACACAGGGGAACCCCTGGGCTGCCTGCCAGCGGCTCAGACTCCCTCTCCCTCCCAGTGCAGCGGCCACTCTATCCCATGCGATTCCTGTCATTGCCGGTGGGGGCGCCGGCGGCTGGGCAGAGCCCCGCAGCTCTGCTTACGGCACGTGGCACGAGCCCGGCGACAGGTGCAACTCAGCAGGGCTTCTGGAGGAAAGGGGCGGCTGCCTCCTGGCTCAGCCTGCATGGTCAGCCCTAGAGGGGGGCACAGAGAAGAAAAGAGCCTCAGGTGGCGGTCTGGTGGAGCGGAGGAAGAAAGAGAACCCCAACACCCCTGCGTTGGGCAAGGTAAGCGCTTCCCCACACAGCTCGGCCTCAGGCGCCTGTGCTCCTGCCCCCTTGGTCCTTGGCTGGTCCCTACTCCTGCTCCCCTTGTGAGTGGGCAGCTGGAGAGGATGGCAGCCTACAAAGCTGAGCTGCCCCAGTACCCCCCTCTCCCTGCTCCAGCCTCTGTCATACCCAGTATCTGAGTTCAGGGCCGCCCAGAAGGCGGGGGGGCAAGTGGGGCAATTTGCCCCAGCCCCTGGGCCCTGCAGGCGCTCCCACAAGTATGTCAGAGGCTCCTGGGAGAGGGGATAAGCGGCTGGGCACCCCTCCACCCCATCCCCCAAACAGCCCTGACCCCCAGCTCCGAGCCCAGCCCTTCTGAGCCAGGCACCCCCTGACCCCATCTCCCCACATCCCTGAGCCCAGCTCCTGTGAGCCAGGCACCCCTGAACCCAGAGCCCAGCTCCGCACCCAGCCCTAGGCAACGCAGCACCACCCCCAGGCAGCGCCAGCCTATTGGTACCAACCATCACCATCACCCAGCAACAGCCCATTATGTAATTGCAAATGTATACATACTGTGACAAAGTTCCTCCTCTATCTTGGTGGGTCCTGTGCTTATTGGCAGATTTTCTTGCCTCAGAGATTCACCACATGGGTTGGGGAACAGCCCAGAGACCTTCCCCTCTGGGAGAACCCACAGTCCAGGTCAATTGGGAGGTTTGGGGGGAACCTGGGCCTGCCCTCTACTCCAGGTTCCAGCCCAGGGCCCTGTGGACTGCAGCTGTCTATAGTGCCTCCTGTAACAGCTGTATGACAGCTACAACTCCCTGGGCTACTTCCACATGGGCCTGGTCCCCACTAAGTCCCACTTCGGACTAAGGTACGCAAATTCAGCTACATTAATAACGTAGCTGAATTCGAAGTACCTTAGTCCGAACTTACCGCAGGTCCAGACGCGGCACGGAGGCTCCCCCATCAATGCCGCGTACTCCTCTCACCGAGCTGGAGTACCGGCATTGACGGCGAGCACTTCCGGGATCGATCCCAGAACATCGATTGCCTGCCGCCGGACCCTCCGGTAAGTGAAGATGTACCCATGGTCTCCTCCAAACACCTTCCTTATTCTCAACACAGGACCTTCCTCCTGGTGTCTGATAATGCTTGTGCTCCTCAGTCCTCCAGCAGCACACCCTCTCAGCTCTTTGCACCTCTTGCTCCCAGCTCCTTACACTCCTACCACAAATTGCGGTGAGCTCCTTTTTAAAACCCAGGTGCCCTTATTAGCCTGCCTTAATTGATTCTAGAAGCTTCTTCTTAATTGGCTCCTGGTGTCCTAATTAGGCAGCCTGCCTTAACTGGTTCTAGCAGGTTCCTGATTACTGTAATGCAGCCCCTGCTCTGTCACTCAGGGAACAGAAAACTACTCATCCAGTGACCAGTATATTTGCCCTCTACCAGACTGCTGTACCCCACTGGTCTGGGTCTGTCACAATACCATTACAGCTTTTAATGTTTTTAAATAATGTATTTAGTGTATTTTCAAATTATTACAAATTAATTTTAATGTATTTCACTAGTTCTTTTTTACATTTCCAAATACATGTTACTATAGTATTGCAACTTTTTATTATGGAAGGGCCCCCCAAAATTGCTTTACCCCCGGAACCCTGAATCCTCTGGGCGGCCCTGTCTGAGTTTTAAACCCTGCTGCTGTGTTATGCCTGCATAAATTATAACATGTTACTCTGTGACCGTGTATTGTGTATAATGTATGTGATTTATTGGGGGGGGGGGGTGTGCGCAAAGTGGAAGTTTTGCCTAGGGTACAAAATATCCTTGCACCGGCCCTGAAACTAGTCACATTGAAATAAGGTGCTATTGGGCTGTTAGGAATATCAGGACAGGATTGTATTCCTATCACCTCCAGAGAAAGGGAAGAGCCTAAAAGATGTAAAAGAAAACTTAGTTCTTCTTCGAGAGATGTCCCTGTGGGTGCTCCACTACAGGTGCTGGTGCGTCCCTGCGCCTTCGCCCGGAGATTTTTACAGCAGTGCTCATAGCGGCCACGCATGCTCAGAATCTGCCCCCCGCTGTGACTCTAGGGTAATAGAACGCATGCGTGGCCGGTCTCCTCAGTTCCTTCTCAACCGTCCCCGGCCTGAGACGGAGCTCAGCAGGCTCATTAGAGATTCCTTCACTATTCCCTTAATTATCCTTTAGAAACCATTTTTCTGTCAGTTTTTTCTGGTTAAATAGTTACTTACCCAGTTTACCTAAAAAAAAAAAAAAAAAAAAAAAAAAAATTCCTGTCAGCCGCGGCTATGCCGGGCTCCACCGGTTTCAAGCGCTGTGCTACTTGTAAGGAGGCTATCCCGTCATCGGACGGGCACTCAAAATGTATAAAATGTTTGGGGGAAGGTCACATTCCCCAAAAATGTGCCCACTGCTCTAAACTCAGCTCCAGGGCACGCAAAGACAGAGAGCTTAAACTGAAACTGCTCCTGCTTCAAAAATCTATCGGGTCAGTTTTCAGACCCAGGCATTGAAGCCGGCTCCGCTACCCGACACAGCCCCCCCCCCTCAAAAAAGATAAAGAAGTCTACGAAGAAGGGGCATTTTTCCTCACCAGGCAGGGCTAGGAGGCATACAATTTCTCCAGGCAGATCAACGATCTCTCTGCCTGTGATCCCTCGCCTCAGCACTTTTCATGAGGCAGGCTCCTCCGGAACAGCGCAAAAGCCGCGGGAGGCTTCAGCGCCGCCGAGAAGCTCCGGTGCCGAGGCATCAGGCTTCCAGTTGCCTGCCTCAGTGACGGCACCGTTCGGCACCGCGAATGAGACGGTGCCGACATTCCTCGGCACACCGCACCCGGGGCAGCCCGACTTTTCTCGCCCGGCTCCGACAGCGGCACCGACGCCTGCGGGGCATTCTGACACTCAGATCACAGCCAGAAGCCCCGATCGCAGGAATGCTCTTGTGCAGCAGCCTCTATCGGCTCAGCTTTCATCTCCTGCAGCAGCTGCTTTCACACATTTTACCCAGACAGCTGATCTTCTAGTGTCACCTACCTTGCAGTCTCCGCTCATGAACGCATATTCTGTGGCAATGCCTGAGTCAGGATCTGAGCAGTTTTCCTCCAGTGAGGAGGAAGCAGATCCACAGGGAGTTTTTTCCCCATATCATGACTCCCAGCCCCGGACCCAGAGCAGTAAGGGCTATGGAAATACTACCTCATCCCACTCTCAGGACCATGCCCCTTGGGGGATGAACCCCTGGATGGCACCATCAATGCCCTACCCACCACCATGGCAATACTGGACACCATGGGCATCATACCCTCGGGAACACATGCCCCGTGGCCATTCGACCAGGCGCAACACTGATCCAGTGCCGTCTCCTAATACATACGCTAGTGACACGAGACGCCTGGCAACACAGCCACGTTCCCAGGATAAACCTAGCCCTTCTCCCGGTCCAACAGACCCGGAGTTAGCGCCGGAGGAAGCGTTACTTCCCCTTCCCCCCACTCCCTCTGATGAATATACAAAATTCCAGGACCTCTTTAAGAGAGTTGCTAGTGCCCTGAACATTAACCTGGAAGTGGTTCCCGAACAACAGCATGAGCTGACGAACATCCTACAGCCCCCTTCTTCCTCCAGAGTGGCACTTCCAATTAACGCAGCCCTTTTAGAACCTGCTAAGTCCATCTGGCAGACTCCAGCGACAAGCCTACCTACCTGCAAGCAAGCGGATAAGAAGTATTTTATTTCTCCAAAGGACTCTGAATTCCTTTTTACTCACCCAGCACCAAACTCATTGGTAGTAGACGCTGCGAACCAGAGGGCTAGACAACAGTATTCTCGTTCTGCCCCACCTAACAAGGATAGCAAACGACTGGACCTGTTTGGTCGCAAGATCTATGCATCCTCCACCCTCCAATTTCGCATAGCTAATTATACCGCAGTCCTGGCAAAATACGACCATAAAAACTATAATAATTTAATGGACTTTATTGATGACATTCCAGAACAAAGAAAACAACAGTTCAGAGCTATAGTTTCTGAGGGCCAAGCCATTTCACGCACCGCTCTCCAAGCAGCCCTCGATGTAGCCAACACAGCGGCAAGATCTACCGCTACAGCGATAGTCATGCGACGGGGCTCATGGCTCTCCTCTTCCTTTTTTCCTCGAGAAGTTCAGAACACGATTGAAGATCTTCCCTTCGACGGGGACAAACTTTTTGCTTCTAACACGAATGAAGTGCTTCATTCAATGAAAGACTCCAGAACAACCCTTCGGTCTTTAGGTCTCCAGACACCTACGGCAAGGAGACGACAATATCGATACCAACCATACCACCGGCCACGTTATCCCGCATTTACACAACCTTCCCATAGACCGCAGGAACAGCAACAGCCGCAACGTCCACGACCAAGATTCCAGCGACGTCGCCCAAACTCTACAGGGGCGCCCCAACCCCCATCAGCTAATAGGCAGATTTGAAAACTTGGTCGAGGGTTTAGAAAGCAATGCCCTCACTCCAGCCGACACACCAATCTTTGGACACCGCCTACGACCTTTTTTCCAACAATGGAGGAGCATTACCTCCGACAAATGGGTCTTAGAGGTAGTTACAATTGGATACGTCATCCCGTTCCTCTCCTTACCTCCCACCCACCCACCCTCCCCGTCCCTCTTCAGGGACCCTTCTCACGAGCAGCTACTCCTCCAAGAAGTGCAACATCTCCTTCATCTGGGAGCAGTAGAAGTCGTGCCAGAGCAACACAGAGGGAAGGGTTTTTACTCCCATTATTTCTTAACGGAGAAGAAAAATGGGGGATGGCGACCAATCCTCGATCTCAGGCGGCTCAACAGATTCATCAAAAAACAAAAGTTCAAGATGGTGACCCTCAATACCATAATCCCAGCGCTGGAGCAGGGCGACTGGTTTTCTGCCCTCGACCTACAAGATGCCTATTTCCACGTCACTATACATCCGGCCCACAGACGTTTCCTCCGGTTTACCCTTGGTTCCACACATTTCCAATACAGGGTACTCCCCTTCGGACTATCTACAGCCCCCCGTGCTTTTTCCAAACTTCTAGCTGTAGTCACTGCTTACCTCAGGAGACAAGGGGTAATAATATTTCCGTACCTCGACGATTGCCTCCTCAAAGCTTCAACATTCGACGAGGCGCTCCGGTTCACACGACTCACAGTCGAGTGTTTTCTTTCTCTCGGCCTACAAATAAACAGAGACAAATCCACATTACGCCCCACCCAGCACCTTCAGTTCATAGGCGCAGACCTCGACTCTCGGACCGGGCTGGCATCGCTCCCACCCGATCGCTACAATTCCATAAAACAACTGACCACAACTATTCGCAACAGCCCTCAGGTAACTGCCCGAGACTGCCTACAACTACTAGGTCACATGGCCTCGTGCACTTTTGTCGTCCAGAATGCACGCCTGCACATGAGGTGCTTCCAAGCGTGGTTGGCAACGGTTTACAAACCGAATGTGCATTCTTTGAACAAGACTCTCTCCCTGCCTACTCCAGTCAAAAGCTCGCTACGTTGGTGGACCGTCCACTCCAACCTTTGTTCTGGAGTCCCGTTTCTTCAACAGGCTCCATCACGCATTCTGACCACCGATGCATCTATGACAGGGTGGGGTGCACATATGTCTCATCACACAGTACAGGGACTATGGTCACCAACCGAGACCTCCCTGCACATAAATGTACTAGAACTTCGAGCCATTCGCAACGCGTGCCGTCACTTCCTGCCACTAATCAAACATCATCACGTACGCATAATGACGGACAACATTGCTTGCATGTTTTACGTAAACAGGCAGGGCGGAGCTCGTTCCCATTCGCTGTGCACAGAGGCGATGAAGCTCTGGAATTGGTGCATTCTGAACAACATCCGGGTATCAGCTGCTTATCTTCCCGGGATCATGAACACCACAGCGGACGAACTGAGCAGACGCTTCCCATGGGACCACGAGTGGGAGATAGACGACAAAACCATTCACGAGGTATTCAGCATCTGGGGCTACCCTACAATAGACCTCTTTGCAACTGCAAAGAACAAGAAATGTCTCAATTTCTGCTCCAGAGCAGGACTGGGCAAACGTTCCCTGGGGGACGCATTCATGATCTCATGGCACCGAAGCCTATTCTATGCGTTTCCCCCGATACCAGTTCTCAACAGGGTCCTGATAAAAATACGAACGGATCGAGCCAGGGTGATCCTCATTGCCCCATCGTGGCCCAGACAACCATGGTTTCCCTTTCTCACCAGAATGTCAATCCAACCACCAGTCTCCCTGCCGCTTATTCCGAACCTTCTATCTCAACAGCACGGTCGTTTTCTCCACCCCAACCTGTCCATGCTTCACCTCAAGGCCTGGTTCCTACGTGGTTCTCCCAACGCGAATTAGATTGCTCCGAACAAGTTCAGGAGGTGCTCCTACATAGCAGAACGCAATCTACTCGCAAGACCTATCTTCAAAAGTGGAAACGATTCACACATTGGTGTTCTGCCAAACACCTTTCTCCTACCTCGGTACCTCTTCCGCTTATATTGGACTATCTCTTGGGCCTTAAGCGAGCCGGCCTTTCTTTCAGCTCCATCAGGGTCCATTTAGCTGCTATTACAACTTTCCACGACAGAATTGATGATATGTCTGTCTTTGCTCACGCTACTACGAAGTGTTTCCTCAAGGGCCTACAAACCTTATATCCAGACATTAAACAACCAACCACCCCCTGGGACCTTCATCTGGTACTGTCTGCCCTAACTCAACAACCCTTCGAACCCCTAGCCACGTGCTCCCTTTTACACCTCTCCATGAAAACTGCGTTTCTAGTGGCAATTACTTCTGCCAGACGGGCAGGAGAAATGGCAGCTCTCATGGCTCATCCACCATATACGATATTTTTTAAAGACAAGGTTACCCTCAGATTGCATCCCAAATTTCTTCCGAAGGTACACTCATCATTCCATATTAATGAACCCATACACCTCCCGACTTTTTTCCCGAAACCACATGCAAACTCCTTTGAAGCCTCAATGCATACACTAGATGTTCGCAGAGCCTTGTCATTCTATTTGGATAGAACCAAACCCTTTAGAAACTCCTCTAGACTTTTTGTCTCTATTGCAGAGCGCTCCAAGGGCATGCCTATTTCTACCCAGAGACTCTCGAACTGGATCTCCCAGTGCATCCGACTGTGCTATCAGATGAAAGGGGTTGCACCTCCAGATGGCATTAGAACACACTCCCCTAGATCTCTGGCTGCCTCCATCGCGTTCTTACGCAAAGTCCCCTTGGCTGACATTTGTAAAGCAGCCACTTGGTCATCTGACCATACTTTTGCTAAACACTATGCCCTTATTCAAGGCCCTTTATCTGACATACGCTTGGGCAGGGCGGTACTCTCGACGGCGTTCCTACCAGATCCGAAGTCCCTACCTCCTTAAGATACACTGCTTTTAAGTCACCTGTAGTGGAGCACCCACAGGGACATCTCTCGAAGAAGAAGAGGAGGTTACTCACCCTGTGCAGTAACTGACGTTCTTCGAGATGAGTGTCCCTGTGGGTGCTCCACTACCCACCCTCCTCCCCTCTACTTCGGAGTTGGGGGGCCTCCGTGGTAGAGAAGGAACTGAGGAGACCGGCCACGCATGCGTTCTATTACCCTAGAGTCACAGCGGGGGGCAGATTCTGAGCATGCGTGGCCGCTATGAGCACTGCTGTAAAAATCTCCGGGCGAAGGCGCAGGGACGCACCAGCACCTGTAGTGGAGCACCCACAGGGACACTCATCTCGAAGAACGTCAGTTACTGCACAGGGTGAGTAACCTCCTCTTTAATAGCATCCTGTCTGGCAAGAACTCACTTATCAATAGCTGGGATGTGAAATCCTCATTTCTGTATTGTTCTCTCACTGTAGTCTCCACTTCCCTATTGTTTGTCTGTATAATCTCTGTCTGGTTCTGTGATTGTTTCTGTCTGCTGTATAATTAATTTTGTTGGGTGTAAACCAATTAAGGTGGTGGGATATAATTGGTTAAATAACCATGTTACAGTATGTTAGGATTGGTTAGTTAAATTTCAGTAAAATGATTGGTTAAGGTATAGCTAAGCAGAACTTAAGTTTTACTGTATAGTATGCAGTCAATCAGGAAGTAAGGGGGGAATGGGGGTGGGGGAACTGAAATCATGTTTCGCTAAGGGGGGGGGAGGACTGGGAACAGGGAATGGGAACAGGAACAGGGAGACAGGCAAGGCCCTGTGGTGTCAGAGCTGGGAAGGGGGACAGTGAGGAAGGAAACTGGAATTATGCTTGCTGAAAGTTCACCCCAATAAACATCGAATTGTTTGCGCCTTTGGACTTCGGGTATTGTTGCTTTCTGTTCATGCGAGAAGGACCAGGGAAGTGAGAGGGTGAAGGAATAAGCCCCTAACATAGGCTCCTGGTTCTGAGCATCTGGTGCGAGGGGGAGACTGCCACCCGTGAGCGGTGTGGCGGGGGGACGCAGGCCCACCCACTCCACTGCGTCCCAGCCTGGGGCCCTAGCAGCGGCAGAAGACTCGCTGCTGTGTCAGTGGGGATCCTGACCGCAACACACTGACATTGGTTCTGGCAGTGCTGTGGCCAGACCAGGGCTGGCTGCCCTCGGGTTACTTCCAGACTCCCCCTCGTAAGGTACCTGGGTTAGGGCGGTGTCTTCGGAGGTTTCCAGCACCATCGGTTCCTCTGGGTAACTGGCAAGGGGTAGGCTCGGCTGCTCCTCGGGGTAGCTGGCCAGAGGTAGGCTCGGCTGCTCCTCAGGGTAGCTGGCCAGGGGTAGGCTCGGCTGGCCCGGCCAGTCCTCGGGTTGGCTGCAGCCTGCCAGCGTCTCCCAACTCGGAGCTAGGCCACAGGCATCTGGCCTCTCCGGCGGCTGTCTTTCAAGTGAGCTCTGCAGTTGGGCTTTTATACTTCCTATCCTGCGCCGTGACCTCTGGGGGGCGGGCGCAGGATACACTGGCTCCGCCCATGTTGGTGCTAGGGGAGGCTCGTCCCTCCGCGGGGCTGTGGGGTATCCCATGGCCTCGCTACAGGAAGAATCAGGAGACTTGATTCAGCCTGGGTTATGGCTCCTTATCCTTTTGCTCCTCCTCCTATGGGTACGTTTCCAGATTCCAGCTACTGGAGGCACTGGCAGCCCTGGTCTTCATGGTCTTATTAGATTTCTCCACAACAACCTTTGGATCATTATCCTTATAGATGGAGAGGTGAAGTTTCATCTGATAAGGATCTGGTGGTTTAACAGTCTACAGATCCAGTTCTTCCAGATCTGTCCGTAGCTCAGATGGCAGTAACTGATACTGTTTCTGAAAAAGAGGATGAGATAGCTCCTCTTTTTGAGCAGGAACAAATGGATACTGACTTTGAGCCAGATTTGTCACCTGATGAGCACATGCGTGAGGCTTCTGCATCCTCCCCTTCTGAGGATGCTTTGCAATTTCATGACCTTGTTGGTAGCCACATTAAACTTACCTTTGATGGTTGTGGAGGAAACCTCCCATCCAGTATTACACATTCTTGGGGCTACCTCCATGAATAGGAGATCTCTCCCTGTTTTGGATGATCTCTTCAAGCCTGCTAAGACTGTTAGGCTGCCAGGAAGCAGGAGTTGACCAATTTCCAAGAAAGGAGACAAACTGTACCAGATACTACATGTAGGTAATCTTACTTTCATAAACATCCTGCACCAAATTGTCTGGTGGTGGCTGCTAGCAGTAACAGGTTTAGGTCTGGCCAAGTTCACTCTACTCCTACTGATAGAGAGGGGAGGAAAATTGATGCACTTGGGAGAAAAGTTTTCTTGCCCTCTTCTCTGGGAATTAAAGTGGCTGATTACCAGGTAGTGATGGCTTATTACCAATTCCACCTGTGGGAAAGGATATTTTTTGTTCAAGATATGCCAGATGATAAAAGAAGACTGGCTAATGTTCTGACAGAAGGGCAGAACATGGCAAAACATGCCCTCAGAGAATTGTGTGATGCTTGACTTTTCCACCAAAGCACTGGCATCCACAGTTTCCGTGAGGAGGCATGCTTGGCTCCATTCATCTTCTTTGGTTGTGGATGCAATAGAATGCTAAACTGTATTATACTGTTCAGCCACTAGGTGGCACTGTGTATAAAATACCTTATTTAAACAAACCTCAGCCATACCTAGCAGAGCATTAAAGGATCTTATGATAAAACACATCTGGTGTGTATAGGCAAGCTCTGTAACCAGTCCATATCTGGTACAGAAGAACATAACATGATGTAAGGAGGAAACGAAGAACAGAAACTGCAAAACAGCAACAAAGCTTGCAAACAGAAGGATCAAAGCAACAAAGGTTGCAGGATCTCATCAATATGCCACTCTTCAATTCCTGAGAAAACTTCAGCTTTGACAAACCTTCCCAGTGGAGAGACCGGAAGCAAGATTTTGCATTGCTGCAAAGCTGCACCAAGAAACTGTAGATATACAGGTATCATCTAGAATTTATGCTATGGGGAAGCAAGCAGAGCATATTTTAAAATCTTTTGACTTTACTGAAGACAGTCACAACCATGACTATGAAAGGGTTCTGGCTATGTCTGCAAGGGTAGGGTTTCCCATGTCCTGACAGACCAAGGGACAAATTTCACTCTTTTTCTATCACTGGGTACATTTTCTCACAGGGAAGGAGTTTCTGGCAGATATATATTATTGGGTGGTGTTCTCCATTTACTTTTCAAGAAAGGACTGCCGCTAGTCCTACCTCCAATGTGTCCATTTGTAATACAAATTAATTTTCAAAGTTTGGGCTATACAGTTGGGTATCTGCAGAGCATGGTCTTGAGTTTTGAAAGGGACTTTCGCAGGTGGCTGTCCACAGCATCCATCTTGGGGCAGTATCCTTTATCAGGCCAGTTAGCTGGCCTGCTATGGTTGTGAAATGAGTTATGAATCAGCAGTAATAGTCAGCTAAGTCTAGGAAGGCATGTACTTGCCTTTTGGTCATGACCCTTGGTTGTCGTCCATATAGCAATTCGAAGGGTGAAAACACTGTTGAGGCTTGGGGTACCTCTCTGATGGCAAAGAGTAAGTCTTAGAGTAGCTGGTCCAGGTGTGGTGGATCTTGGGCAATGACGTTCTTGAGCATCCTCATGAGTGTCTGACTGAACCTTTCTAATAGGTCATCCATCTGCAGGTGGTACACTGTTGGTAGGTTACTGGGCTAGATGGACCTTTGGTCTGACCCGGTACGGCCGTTCTTATGTTCTTATGTTATGTTTGTTTTTTAATAAGTCTGATGTAATTTGAAAACTGTTGTGACCGACTTTACACCTGTATTCACCCCTTGCACCTTATTATAATAATATTTGTACAAAGTATGCCCTGTGAGGTATCATTTGAAAACTCATAATTTGCTGATCATTACTGGCCTGGTAAAATATGTATGGCAACATTGTATATAAAGTTTTAAGGGATTCCACTGTATGGTGTTACTGAAACCTGTTCCAAACCAGTTCCTCAGAGACAAAGAGGAAGCTGATGTCTCAGCCAGGTATAAACATGTTCAAATGGGCCATCACCTACTAAGTAACTATTCATTGGCAGGAAAAGGGACATAGGCAAAAAATCTACATCTTAGCAAAGAAGCAGCACGGAGTTCCCATCCACACAGTCTGCCTGTTGCCCTGATCCCAGCTGGAGATGTTTCTCAAAGGAGGGGGAGGACTGACTATAAAAAGGAGGGAAAGACCCCCAAAAGGATTCCTCCCTTTCTCTCTGACCATGGCATTCATGACTCCTGAAGAACAAAAGAAGCAGCGTTGGACTGCGCAGGTGGGATCCTGACTGAAAGAAGTTCAGCCAGCAGAACTGCTAAAATACGTGGTGAGAGAGACCTTGCTTTGAATTTACCCTAGTTTAAGTTAGGCATAAGTTGTGTTTTACTTTTATTTTTCTTGTAACCAATTCTGATTTTTATGCCTCATTACTTGTGTTCACTTAAAATCCCTCTCTTTGTAGTTAATAATAAACCTATTTTATTGTTTTAGCTAATCCAATGTGTTTAAATTGAAATGTGATGGAGGAAATGACAGTGGGGTTGGCCCCCACTCTCGCCTATCCCGTCAACCCGCCAAGACTGGCCGGGCTTTAGTGACTTGCTACAGGAGGCCAGCCTCCGAGTACCTCCTACCCAGGAGGCCCTAGAGGGAGACCCCGCTGGAGATGGGGATACCGAGACTGAAGAAGGGAGATCCCTTGGAAATGAGGAGGGGAGTCCGGAAGGAGAAGACCCCGACCAGTCCGGGATCCTGGCTCTGCCTCCAGATCCCCCAGGGGAAGGCCCCTCGACAACCCCCATATCCTATTTCCCTAAAGACCAATGGGATGACCCTACAGTCGGTCATACCTATGACCAGGTGGCCCGCATTAACGGGGCTGTGACGGACACCCAAAGAGCAGCGCAATGGCCCTGATTCAAACTTGTAGCAGATCACCTCTACCGGGTGGAACAAGACCCACAAACCCAGGAGGTTTGGACCCAGCTGGCCGTTCCCCAGTGTCATCAGAAAGGCATTTTGAAGCTCGCTCACAACATCCCTGCAGCTGGCCATTTGGGGCAAGAAAAAACCCTGGCCCTAGTCCTATCACACTTCTACTGGCCAGGAGTCCACTGGGAGGTAAGAGACTATTGCCGCTCATGCCCCAAATGCCAGTTGGCTGCTGGCCCAGGGATGCCAAAAGCACCCTGGATCCCTTTGCCTGTGGTAGGTGTTCCCTTTGAACGAGTCACCATGGACCTGGGTGGGACCCCTCCCAAAGAGCAAGGCTGGGTTCCATCATATCCTTGTCCTAATGGACTATGCAACCCACTTCCCCGAAGCTATTCCATCACGAAACACCAGTGCATACACCATCGCAGCAGAAATGATGAAGGTCTTTGCCCGCGTGGGGCTTCCCCGGGAACTCCTCACTGATCAAGGGACTAATTTCACTTCTTCTTCAAGTGATTGCTCAGGTGTATTCCACTATAGGTGTGCGTGCTCACCACGGGCTCACCACGTGCACCGGTGCCGGAAGTTTTTCCCTTAGCAGCATCCGTAGTGGGGGAGCACCGCTGCAACCCCTGGAGTGGCGCCGGTATATCGTGTCATAAAGGGGACTGCGTGCTCCCCCCACCCTCAGTTCCTTCTTGCCGCCAGTGAAGGTAGTCAGAACTTTGTGCTCCAGCCTTAGCTGCAGCATTATAGCTTAGTAGTATCCAGTTTCACTGACTTTTCTTGCTGAACTTTCTTTCACAAGTGCCTGGCTCGGGGCATGCCCAGAAGCGATCCACACACTGAGTGTCTTCGCTGTCTGGGCGAGGCTCACGTTAGTGAGAAATGTAAAATTTGCCGCTCCTTCAAGCCGCGAACAAAGAAGGAGCGTGAGATCCGACTCCGGGCTCTCCTAATGGAGTCGGCATTGGCCCCGACACCGGCGCGTCGAGCCGACCCCGTACCAGGCACTTCATCTTCAGCGCGTAGCGAAGCGCCTCCGATTCCGCGCCCGGTACCGCGTCCTCGGTGCGCAGCGAAGCGCCGTCAACGAGCCGGCACCGCTCCCCTGCTAAGAAGCAAGGGAAGACTCAGCAGTGCCGAGAGAAGGAGAGGGGTAAGGCCAGACCCGAGTTGGGCAGCCCACGATCCCCATCGGGACATAGACCTCCGACTCGCGCTGAGCGGAGTAGTCCGGTCCCGTCCGCGCGAGCCTCGCCTGAGGTACGCATGCCTTCGACGCCAGAGGCAGCTCAAGCCGCGCATGATATCCTAGCGCTTCCGGTGCCGAGAGCACCACCTCAGTCGGGCCCCCGGTCCCGTGGGAAGCTGCCCTTGGGTGCCCATCAGCCCTCCCCGGAGGTGTTGGAGGTCGAGGTACCATCCCGGGTCGAGGTGCTGAGCAGAGCCCCGCGACGAACGTCGACTCCGCGTCCCGGCTCTTCGGTGAGCGGATCCCACTCCTCTGCTCTCGGACGCCGTCGAGGAGGTGACAAGAGGCGGCGCCGTTCCTCCTCCAGCCAGTCCGAGAGGAACAGGTCGCGACGCCGTCGGCACCGATGCTCATACTCAAGCACCCGCCGTCACAGAGGCCATGCTCGGGCTGTGTGCAGAGAGTCCCTGGCACCAAGGCGCCGTGGCCACAGGCGCTGCAGGGAGTCCAGAGACAGCTCCTCGGACATCTATCTCTCGACTTCCTCCAGGTCGAAGTCTCGGGGTAGGAGCCATCATGATAGAGACCGCTCCAGTCACTCTTACGGCACCGTGCGCTCCTCCCGGACTTTGGCATCGGTGCGCAGCCGTCTCTCCCCGGGCTGCACCGCACTGCAGGAGCAACCAGCCCTACCGGTGCCCGATGAGTCTCATTTCCAGGCCGTTCCCTGGCAAGGACAATGGTGCCAGTGGGCCCTGTGGCCTCAGGCACCTGCGCATCCAGAACCTCGCTCCGGGGCGGGAACTTCTCAGGGCCGCCCTGCGTCGCCTCCCTGGCACCGGGATCAGACCGTGGGCGCTGAACCGCCGGTACTGGCTCCGGACCCGGATGTCGAGCCCACAATGCCGTCGGTGGCTGAAGGCACCGCACCATCCACCTCTTTGGCGCAGGGTAATTCAGTTGCGGTGCTGCCTCCCTCTTCCCAAGAGGACTTCAAAGCGCACCAGGAGCTGCTTAGGAGGGTAGCAGCAAACCTCGAGCTCCGGGCCGAGGAGATGGAGGAGCCCTCCGATACCCTGTTCAATGTCCTCGCCTCCTTGGAACCGGGGCATGTGGCCCTCCCATTCCATCAGGGAGTAGCCAACATTACCACTGGCCTCTGGCAGACCCCGGCCTCTCTTGGGCCTATTTCCAAAAAGGCCGAGAGGAAGTACTTCGTCCCCACAAGGGGTCATGAGTACCTATACACCCACCCAGTTCTGAACTCCTTGGTGGTAGAGTCGGTCCACCACCGTGAGCAGAATGGCCAGCCTGCGCCCACACCAAAAGACAAAGACGCATGTAGACTGGATACCTTTGGAAAAAAGGTTTATTCGTCTGCGAGTTTCCAGCTCAGGGTGACCAACCACCAAAGACCGGGAGCTGGACTTTAGGGGTAGGGGTGTGAGTGTGCGTGTGTGTGCGTAGTGAGGCAGATTGGCTGCCCACAGACCCAGAGGGGGAGGGGCCCCTCACTGAACCCTGGTGGGCGGAGCTACGCCATGCTCAACCCTCCTGCCGGACATCGTGGGTGGGACAGGAAGTACAAAAGGCATACTGGAGAACTCAGTTGGGGTCCAGCTGCCGGAGGAGCCAGACACCTCCTGTGAGCTCCTGAGCCTGGAGGCTGCCGCAGACCCCGAGGAAGCTGAGGACTGGCCAGGACCACCAGGGTCATTTACAGACCCGAACATGGAGGAGCTGCCAGCCCTGGCAGAGGCCCTCTTCCCGGATGACCCTCTACAGAGCCAGGTTTGCCCTGAAGGGGGTCCGAAGTGGCCCAGGGGTAGCAGACCTCTGTCTGGCTGCAATGCTGCCAGCGAGTGAGTCAGCGTGTTGCGGTCAGGATCCCCCCTGACCCAGTGGCAGACCTCTCTGCCACTGCTAGGGACCTGGGCCAGGACACAGTGCAGTGGGTGGGCCTGTGTCCCCCCCCTGCCACCCCAACCCGTGTGTGGCAGTCTCCCCCTCTCTGAGGCAAGAAGCTGCGCTTGTCGGCTCTCCACCAGAGCTAGAAGGCCCGACTGTTTTGCGGCTTAGCCTGAGTGCAGGCCTGAGCCCTCAGACTCTCTACTGCCCCGCCCTGTCCCAGGGGCTGGGACAAAAACTGTATTTGTCGTTCAGCCCTGATCACAGACCCACGCTCACATCTCCCATCATCCCGCTGATTCCCCATGCCAGGAAACCTCCCAGAGACGTAGTGAGGCGGATTGGCCGCCCACAGACATGGAGGGGGAGGGGCCATTCTCCCCAAGAGACTACAGGCGGGAAGCAGAGACTGCCTCTGAGGTGACTGGCTCAAACCAGTTGGAATTGGAACTTTCACGCCACAGAGGCTGTAAAAGGACTGTGCATCCTGTCCGTTGGGCTGTCCATCAGAGAGGCAGCCAGTAACTGTCACTTTGCACGGGTGTCACAGTATTCCTTCACCGACCACCTGATCCATATCATCCATCGAGACATCTAACATCTGAGTCTACTTACCGGTTCCTGGTTCCAGTGACTTGCCTATATCATCGGTTCCTAGTTCCAGCTGTAAAGGTCCTGTTTTCCTTCTGTCCACAGCAGCTGCTGGAAGGCAGTTGCAGGTCCAGGCTCCAATGCACCCTAGCAGCAAAAGGACAGACAGTTAGTTACCATCAGCAGCTGTGTTCGTATCCAGTTAATCTGTTCATCTCACAAAGGTCCAGAGGAGACCTACAAGTACAGTTTTAGAGTTTTAGGGTTTTACTTTGTATTTGCCAAGGATCGTTTGGGGACCGGGCTTCAGGCCCATTCTGGGACAACCACAAAGTTGTTTTACTGTTTATCTGCTTTTCCACCCCATCCCTTATATTGTTAACATTCCCTCAATAAACCCAAGTTTTGATTTTGAAATATATCATTCTGTCTAGTCTTCTGTTACTTATCTGGCGGGCTGTGGAAGGATTATTGGTTACTTACTCCCCAGGTGATAGAGAGACTGGTTTGCCAGTCCAAGAACCTGGCCCTGTTACTGCAGAACACATAACTTTTCTATTAATAAAATGATAGACTTTATATGAGCTTATATTGCCCAGGAGAAGGCTGGGCAGTATAAGACACATTTCTGGGGAAAAATCTGGGACTGGGAGTGTGCTGGTGTCACCCTGCAATATATATTTCAGGCTCGTAAAAGCCTGGGTGTGTCTGGCTTGTTGCAAGTGCAAACAGACATAGCTGGAAGTGACTTGCATGTTTGAGGCTGTTTGTGAGCAGTCCGTGCATGGAAGCAACAACAGCAATGCAGTGTAAAGGGCATCCCGGGTTAGAGGAAGGGGTGACAGAGGTGGCAAAATTTGCAGATGATATAAAATTACTAAGGATAGTTAAGACCCAGGCAGACTGCGAAGTGCTACAAAAGGATCTCTCAAAACTGGGTGACCGGGCAACAAAATGGCAGATGAAATTTAATGTTGATAAATGCAAAATAATGCACACTGGAAAGCATAATCCCAACTATACATATAAAATGATGGGGTCTAAATTAGCTGTTACCACTCAAGAAAAAGATCTTGGAGTCATTGTGGATAGTTCTCTGAACACGTCCCCTCAATTTGCAGCGGCAGTCAAAAAGGCAAACAGAATGCTGGGAATAATTAAGAAAGGGATAGATAATAGGACAGAAAATATCATGTTGCCTCTATATAAATCCATGGTTTTCCCACATCTTGAATACTGTGTGTAGATGTGGTTGCCCCATCTCAGAAAATATATATTGGAATTGGAAGGTTAAGAAAAGGGCAATAAAAATGATTAGGGGTATGGAATGGCTTCTGTATGAGGAGAGATTAATAAAACTGGGACTTTTCAGCTTGGAAAAGGGACGGCTAAGGGGAGATATGATTGAGGTCTATAAAATCATGACTGGTGTAGAGAAAGTAGATAAGGAAGTGTTGTTTACTACTTCTCATAACACAAGAACTAGGGGTCACCAAATGAACTTAACAGGCAGCAGTTTTAAAACAAATAAAAGGAAGTATTTCTTCACACAATGCAGTCAACCTGTGGAACTCTTTGCCAGAGGATGTTGTGAAGGCCAAGACAATAACAGGGTTAAAAAAAGAACTACATAAATTCATGGAGGATAGGTCCATCAATGGCTATTAGCCAGGATGGGCAGGAATGGTGTCCCTAGCCTCTGTTTGCCAGAAGCTGGGAATGAGTGACAGGGGATGGATCACTTGATGATTACCTGTTCTGTTCATTCCCTCTAGGGCACCTAGCACTGGCCACTGTCGGAAGACAGGATATTGGGCTACATGGACCTCTGGTCTGACCCAGTAGGGCCATTTTTATGTTCTTATCCACTTTCTCCCTAATATTCTGCGCCCAACATGGCTACATCAACACTGCAAACATACCCCAATCTCTTGCATTCCTACAGTCTGTGGAGAGCATGGTTCTTTGTCCTGTGACCCTCCCCAATGTCCTCTTCCAGAAAATTAATCTGCAGTCCAGCAAGCTGCCTATGGGGCATAAATGTATCCCTGACTCCAGTAAATCCTCCTCCATGGAGCATGGCAGGAGACACTGTCAGAGACAGGGCCGGATTAACTCTCCTGTGGGCCTGGGGCTATTAGATTTTGTGGGGCCCCTTATACAAGTCTTTTTCCTAATTTAAAACAAAATGATCACAATTATGGCATCGAGGCTATTAACACTATACTAAACTTGCCTTTTAATTAACAAAAAGCCATTCTGTGGTTACATTTTAGTCATAAAACATGTAGAATATAGTTGTTAATTCAAAATAGCCTACTTCTTACCTTAGAACAGCTGTTATATTCGTTTCTTTCTGGGAGGGAGTTTGGTGCAGGAGGGGATTCTGACTTGGTGCAGGTGGTTGGGGTGCAGGAGGTGGTGTGAGGTGCAGGCTTTGGCTGGGAGGCGCTCACCACAGGCGGGCTGCCTGCCTGCATGTCATGGCCCCACACCGCTCCCGGAAGTGGCTGGCTGCTGTCACATCTCTGCGCGCCCCTGGCCATAGGCACCAACTTCCCCTCTTTCACGTGGGTGCTCGACCTCCCCTCTGCCCCGGCCCCGCCCCCACTCCACCCCTTCTATGAGGCCCAGCCCCTGCCCTGCCTCTTTCCACCCCTTCCCTGCCCCCATTCCAACCCCTTTCCCAAAGTCCCCGCCCCAACTCGGCCCCCTCTCTGCCAATATTCCACCCCGGCCCCACCTCCTCCCCTGAGTGTGCCACATTCCTGCTCCTCCCCACCACCCCGGAGCGTGCTAACACTGCCAAACAACTGTTTGGTGGTGGCTGGGTGGGAAATGCTGGGAGATAGGTGGAGGAGCGGGGACGTAGCGCACTCAGGAGAGGAGGAGGAGGTGGGGCAGGGGGTGAGGGGAGGTTGGCTGCCGGTGGGTGCAGAGCACCCACTAATTTTTCCCCGTGGGTGCTCCAGCCCTGGAGCACCGATGGAGTCGATGCCTATACCCCTGGGGGGAGGGGGACAGCGTCTCTGTGCGCTGCTTGAGCCCGCAAGAGCCGCCCCCGCAGCTGCATTGGTTCCCGGCCCATGAGAGCTGCAGGGACAGTGCTGGGGACAGGGGCAGCACATGGAGCTGCCTCCCGCCACCCCCAGGGGCCGCAGAGACGTGCCAGCAGCCGGCCTCTTCTGGGAGTGGCGTGAGGCCATGGAATGCAGGCAACCTGCCTGAGCCCTTCTGTGCCGCTGGACTTTTAGTGTCCCGGAGATCACGATAGTCTGGCAGAGGCTCCAGGATCAACCAGTTGAGTGCGATCGACGGGTTGGTGACCACTGAATTGTATATAATTATGGATTTATTTTTGCAGGGCCCCCTTAGCCCGAGGCCCTGGCTGCAGCTCCTAAAGCCCCTGCATTAATCTGGCCCTGGTCAGAGAGCAACAGCACTGTGACATTCATCCCAGACACTGTGACACTCATCCGACCAGGATGCAACGCTCGCTAGTGACAGCTGTCTTTGCAGGTGGGGCTGTCTCTCCCTCTGAATGGGGTGAGTGCAGGAGGAGACGCCTCGTCCCAGAGACCAGCAGGAGGCCAACATGCCACAGGGGGCTGCCAATGCCCAGAAGAGGCACTTTAGTCAGGAAATGGAGATTATGGGTCAGCCGGTGTAATCGGGTATAACTCCATTGATATCGTTTACACCAGACCCGGAGCTGACCCGGAGCGTTCAGAGGGACGCTGGGGATCCCACACTACCTGGCGAAGCAGCAGGCCGGCGGCTGCTCCCTGTCGACCCCACCACCCGCCCCACACGCTAAGCACCGCCCCCGCCCGCTGTCACGAGCACTTCCCCGCCCCGCCCGCGCGGTCGCCCTGTGGCGCTCGGACGCCGATTGGTTCGGAACACGATGGGCAGAGATCAGCCCAGCGCGTGGAGGCGGGACTCGCTGTCCCCTCCGGGCTGGGAGGCGAGGCGGCGGGGCAGCTCTTGTAGGCGCAGTAGAGCGGTTGGTGCTCCCGTTACGTGTAATCGCTCACCCTGCAACTGAGGCGAGATGCTGCGCCTGCTGGATGTCGGCGGGTTCGTGCTGGAGCGGGTGGCCGCGGGCAACCCCCTCTCCATGGTGCTGGTTGCCTCCGCCTTCGTGCTGAGCCTGGGCTACCTGCTGCAGCTGGGTTTCCGGCGCCAGCCCCGGCCCGGCGAGGGGGTAGGTCCCGCGGGGGAGGAGAGGGGCCGGTAGGGTGGGGGCTGAGATGGCGGGGCCGGGATGGGTGTGGTGTGCAGAGGCTTTATGTGGTCGTGGGGACCCCTCGGCTGTGAGAGGAGCCGCTGCCCCAGAGCCGGAGTGGGGACGGGAGGGGGGCACCCAGCAGCAGGCTGAGCACTGGGGGGCAGAGGAAGAGGACGCCCGTTACCTTGCTCGGAGGGGGATGCGCAGCGTTAAGGGGGTATCTGAGAAGAACCTGCTGCCCTCAGCGTCCTCCTCCCCACCTAACCCTGGGGTGCCTGGGTCCACCTTGGAGCCCAAAGCCTCGGGTCGCAAGGATGCACTTAACTCCTTCTGGCTGGAGAAACCTATGTGTGCCCCTTCTGGGCAGAGAGCTGCCCCCAGGGAAGAGCTGACAGAGCCTGACTGTATGGGCAGGGCCGGCGCTTCCATTTAGGTGACCTAGGCAGTCACCTAGGGCACCAGGATTTGGTGGGGGGCAGCATTTTGCTGCCCTCAGCGGCAATTCTGCAGTGGGGGGTCCTTCCGCGCTCCAGGTCTTTGGCAGCAGTTCTGCGGCGGGTCCTTCACTTGCTCTGGGACCCGCCGCCGAAGTGCCCTGAAGACCGGGAGCGCGGAAGGACCCCCGCCTAGGGCACCAAAACCCCTGGCGCCGCTCCTGTGTATGGGTGAGGATTTGTGAAGGAGTATTGTATTGGGCTTTGTTTCCAGAGAGTGACAAGCTGCACACCCTCTGGAACAGTTCCATTGGATGGAGGCACTGCCCTACCTATTGCACAGAAGAAAGGTTTCTTTGCCTCCAAGTAGGATTGACTTTTTGGAACAAGCTTTTTAAAATGCACTTACGTGCATGGCCGTCCTTAGGATTTATGGGGCTCTACGCAGTATTATTAAACTAGCGCCCCTATGCCTGACTTTCTCTTAGCAACACAAACATAAGCTTACAGTATTGGAAAACTTGCCACGTGCACTTTATTAAGAACATCTTAATTGTGCCACCTTCACCCCCAACCTCTGCACAGTGCTGCCTTCACCCTAGCTCCTGCACTTCTCGCCTACCTGTGCCCCCAACCCCAGCCCTGCCAGTGTGACCTGCCACACCAATCCCCTGCCCAGTACCCCCTTATGTCCAGCAACCCCCATGCCCCGTGGCCCCTCACCCAGAGATCTCCACCATAGATCCCTATGCCCAGCAATCTCCCACCCACAGACCCCTGCCCAGTGCCCCTCTCACAGCCCCCCCCACTGCCCAGCACCCCATATTCCTTAGGGATTTCAGCACCAAAAAATTAAATTATGTGCACAATATTTTAAAATTCTGCAAATTTTGTCAATAAATAAATGTCAAGGCTCCAGCATGGCAGTAGCAAGCATAGGCCACTGGCTGCGCGTAGGTGGGAGATGATGCTACAGCCTTCCCTCCCCTCCTAGGATAGGGACTTGGCAGTGAGATAACTCTGTGTGCATGTCAAAAAGCCACAGGGGAGCGTTTTACATGATGGCTGGGATGTCAGCCATGACCCCAAATCCTTTTGAATGATAAAAAAGAAATAGCTGATACCAATGGCTGAGTCCAGCCCTCATCCAGACCCTTCCTTGCCTGTCACCGCTCTTGGCCATCAACTCCCAAATGGCCTTTCATTCTCCCTAAAATAGAGCCTCATTGCAGTCTTATCTATTATCCAACATGCTTCATATCTTTCCATTTACCGTATCTTTCTATTCTAGTCTCATTAACCAGTCTCCAGAAGTATTTATTTGAATTTTTCCTATCTTTGGTTAATAATAATCTCTTATCCAAAGCTGTAGGTACCATATCATGAGTAATGTTATGATTATTTATCCATATACGTTCTCGGCCAGTGTGAGTTGTTTAATCCAATTATTCACATAATGAATCATGAAATAAGTCAGCGGTCCTAATGCAGTATTTAATTCTTTTTTGAAGCAATCTAAATGTTAAATGAATATTCTCTTGCAGAAATACCCACCTTATATTTCGTCTAATATCCCTTTTCTTGGACATGCAGTAGCATTTGGAAAAAGTCCTATTGACTTTTTAGAAAATGCCTATGAAAAGGTGAGTCTTGCCTAATGAGTGGTTGAATGTACCTAGGATATTTTTATTTGTTCTGCTACCTTCTGTGTTCCCAGAACCTATTTGGATAATTTTGAATCTCCTTGGAATGAAATGTTTACACGTTGTCTGCTAGAGTTCAATATACTATACAACCTTGATAGTGTGGGCACATAATGTAGTAATACCTCATTCTGTGGGCAAGTTAATGATAGAAAGGTAAGGGAGATGTCATTTGATTAATAAAAATCTACAGAATCATAATTTCAATGGTGTCATCTTTTGTGGTGTGGCAGGTTGGACATGGTGCCCCCTGTCCCTGTGGCTCCCAGCTTCAAGTCCTCTGGTTGGTGGAAAGTTTGTTAATGCAGTGTCTTTGGAATTGGGTCAAGCTGGATATAATTCGAAAGCCTTTTCTTCCAAAAACACAATGATACCAAACATAATACACCTAGAACAATTATATAGATATGTAGTTGAGAAAAAAATATTTAAAAATTAACATTTTGAATTATACTTTGACATAGGGATGCATTGCTTACATAAAAAAGACATTGATCTTTGGTAATTCTAGGTAAGTTGGCCTTGATATGTAGAACTGAAAACATTTATTCATCAAAGTCATCATCAGTGTTGTCACCAGGTAGGGCATCATTGCTAGACATATTGTCACATTGATCCTCATCCACACCGCACTTGCACATCTATGTACAAGACAGGCTACTGGTCAAACATTTGCAAAGTGGTAGGCATCTGGTCTTTTCACACGAACATTTGATTAGCTGAATGATAGATTCAGGAGTGCATGGTATATTGCACAAAACGGGTGTGATCAGTTCATCCACCAAGACCATACATGCCCGATAGGGAAGTGTAGTTTTGGATTAGCTCAGTCATCCCATCCCAGTACTTTATAATTTGCCTTCTTAATAACAGGTTGTGACAAACCAGGGTACAATCCAGACTAATGGATAGTTGCATCACCCTTCCCTCTAGTTGGGGTGATCTTTACAATGTTCTGCTGCTGTAGCTTCCCTGCCTGGGTTGCTCAGAAACAGTACTTCTGGGGGAATTCTGCATCACTGTGCAATGCAGAATTTGCGCAGAATTAATGTTCTGTGCAGAATTTCATTTTTTCCTGCGGAATTGGCGCTGCAGAGCTGCTGGCTGCCACTAGGGACCTCTGAAGCCCCGAGAGCCTCACTCCCCAGCTTGCAAATAGAGGACACTGCCAGGGGGAGGTGGAGGTGAAGGGTACAGCTGCAGTTTCCAGCATGCCCCGGAGGCGTGCGGGAAACTCTGTACAAGCCTGGAAGCCAGCATCATGTTGTTTCTCCCTCTGTATTCCTGGGCTCTGGGGACGGAGGGGGTGTAGGTGTCTGAGCTTGGGGGCACCCTGCAACTGGGTTCTGGGAAGGGAGGAGTGTGGGTGTCTGGCCCCACGGCTGGACTCTGGGCGGGAGGGGATGTGGGTGTCTGGCCCTGCAGCTGGCTCTTAAGAGGAGCCAGACATCCACTCCTCCAGCACCCCCCAGCTGTATGCCCCCCTCCAGCTCCCACTTCTCCTGGCAGTGTCCTCTATTTGGTAGCCTTAGGGGAGCAGGGCAAAAAAACGAGTTCCCCTCAAGATGTGCTCAGCTGGCATGCATGATGCACCCAGACTGAGGCGCTCAATAAAAGCATAACAGAGAAACAGGAACTGGGTTGTCATAGGTGTTTCTTTAACTCTCTACTCCTGGCAGAATATTTTTTGTTGTCTGTATTGTTACAGACATACTTGCTGACAGGCATTTTGAAATAAATTACCAAAATAATTGAAACTGGCATGACTATATTTTTATTTTGACAAATATGCAGAAGTTTATTAACTACAAAGAGATTTTAAGTGAGTACAAGTAATGAGACGTAAGTCAGCAATGATTACAAGAAAAATAAAGATAAAATGTTTACTAATACTTAACTTAACAAGCTACATTAGATTCAAAGCAAGTTTTCTCACTACATTCTTCAGCAGATTACTGACCAAACACCTATGCTGCTTCCTTTGTCCTTCAGATGCCGTGACTATGATGGGCAGAGAGAGAGAAGGTGTCTTGGGGTGTCTCCCCTTACTTTTTATAGTCCTCTCCCTGCGTCAAGAATCATTTTCAGCTAGGAGCATGGTGACAGGCAGTTTGTGTGGGTGGGAACTCTGTTTCTTTGCTAAGATGTAGATTTTTCACCCAAGCCCTCTTTCCTGCCAAAGAATAGCCACTTAACAGGTAATGGCTGATTGGCCTTGTTTATACCGGGCCAAGGCATCAGCTTGCTATTTGTCTGCGAGGAACTTTTTGGTCACTCCCTAGACTTGGATCATGTATTAATAACACCATAGAATGGAATCTTATAACTTTACATACAGTGTTGCCATACATATTTTACAAGGATAATAATGACCAGCAAATTATGTATTTTCAAATGACACCTCACAAGACATACTTTGTGCAAAGATAATTACAATAGCAGACACAGAAGTATGTTCTGTTACACAGGTATAAATGCACCCATTATCAGTGGCAATTTTTATCTGTCTGCTTTTTGGAAAACATCCACCAGTGTAGGTCTGCCATGTGTCGTAATGTTGATTTTTTTAAACATTTTGTCGAATATGTATCTACATAGTTGTTCTAGGTTTGTCATGTTTGGTACCATTGTGTTCATGGGTTGAGCTGGGTATCATTTCTCCCTTTTCCAATGACACTGTATTATCAACTTTTCCACCAACCGGAGGACTGGGAGCTGCAGAGGCAAGGGGCAGTGAGTCCCCACCTCCCAAGCCGTAGAGGATGACACCATTGAAATTGTGACACTGTAGATTTATACAAATCAAATGACATGTCCCTTGCCTTTCTGTCATTAGTTTGCCAATGGAATTCCACATGCTCCCAGGCTATGACTGAAACAGAGTCGCATCCCTGGATTTCAATTGTGGATTTGACCCGATTTCAAAGAAGCGTACATATAGTTGAGGGAAGCCTACCAGTGGATTCACTCGTTATCCAATGAGCTATTTGAATTACTTACCTTAACATTTGTTGGTACTACTCAGGCTCTCTTTCTCAGTCTCTTCCTTGCTGATAATCTTGTCATGTTAAGAGGTCAGCATATGACTAGGCCACTACCCTGCCTACTTGAAGAATTTGAGTGTCTGTTGTAAACTATGAATAATTGGGTGTTCAACTGCACCAAGATTTTTACTAGCCCAGGGAAAATATGAAATGATACTTATCTTGTACTCGTAGTATCTGACTTATGTCAGAAGAAGGCTTAACGGTTAGACTTTCTGGAACCACAGGCTTGACTCATGGTACTATTGATTTCATGCTTGTGAAATGGACAAACTTAATATGCACTTCACTTCATAGGGATTTGGTCAAAGAAAACCTTAAAGTAGAGTTGGTTGTATTTTATTGGAAAGTACTGGTTTGTTAAACCCAAAAATTCTCATGAAAGTGATTTGGGTTTAAAATTTCAACATCCAGCTTGCTATACCATGATTTCCAGGCTATATGTCCAGGAGCCTGAAAGCCCTGGCAGATCCAACTGGAGCTCTCAGGACTTAATCTCCATGGCAGGGAGCTGGAAGCCCAGATTCTAGTGGGGGCTTAGCTTTTGATTTCTGAAGCAAGGAGCCTGGAAATCCTGGGGGTTCTCAAAGGTTCCAGGCTCTCTGCCGTGGAAGTCTCTACCTCTCTACGTCCAAGTCCCCTTACTATTTCTGTGGTTTCACACATTCCTGTTTTAAAGAAGGTCTTTTCCCTGTTGTGTAAAAAACCCCGCACAAATGAAAATGGAAACTGACTCATTAGACACAAAATGCAACCAAGTAAACAGGAAAAACACAAATCCTTTATTTATAATCTTGGATATTACCTCATAAATATATTTGGGAAAATCCGATTTAAGTTTGATTTAAGGTATTCATGTCCCATTAAGTGATTTTTTTTTTAGTCACTTCTTGTAAGAGTAGGGGCGTGTGCTTATTTCCTTTGGTCAAACTTCTCCCCTCTGACCTCTCCTCTTCTTCCCCGATGTGTAGTGCAAGCTATGCATCAGTTGTCTAGTTGGCTGCTGTCCTCCTTTCCCACCCGAGAGGTGGCTGCACTCCAGTAGTATTGTGAGCATATAGATTTGAAGCAATTAAAATCTGAAAGGTTCTACATAAGGATAACAAAATTTTAACTTTCCAGATTCTCATTATTTTAAACTAACTTGTCCTTTCCCCCCTCAGTATGGGCCTGTGTTTAGCTTCACTATGGTGGGCAAGACGTTTACCTACCTACTGGGTAGCGATGCTGCTGCTCTAATATTCAACAGTAAAAATGAAGACCTGAATGCAGAGGATGTATACTCTCGACTGACCACACCAGTCTTTGGCAAGGGAGTTGCTTATGATGTACCTAACCCGGTATGTATTTAGAGTACAAAGTCAATTAAACATCTAGGGTGCAGATCAAATCCTGACAAGGTTGCCATGAACTGTTTGCCCTATATGATAGGGATTGACAATATCAGTGAAATTCTGGTAGCATGGTTTGCCAACACAGTTGCTGATTTTGATTGTTAGGCATAGAGTAACCAAAGACTGAACACATGTAGGCTCTGTATTGTTTTTTATATGGCCATCTACTGGTTTGGACAATACTCATGGGTTAGACCTTCTCCTTCCACCACAGTGGAAAACTAGCAGTTTTCCTTCCTCCTTTGAGCTTATACTTTCTGAGTGCTCTTAACCTAAGAGCACCTTTAGGCTCATTCTTTGCCATGGGAGCTTCAGAGTGAGATTTTTTTTCTCCAGGCCTATTTGTACATACAAATGTGAGGCGGTACCACCTCCCCAAGCCACTCTGATAGATCTGGTACTAGAGAGAGGGACTAAGTGCTTAGTGGGTTTTCTTTACAAAACCTCACACTTCTGCCCTCACCAGCAGGTGGTATTGAGTCTCCTCAGTGCAGCAGACAGCAAGCAGCATAACACCTCTCTGTTACCTCTACCCTCTTTGCCTTGTATTCTTGCAGAGGCTGAGACTGGAGAGGAAGGCAGCAGACCTCCTCCCTGACTATGGGAGGATGGAGGACTGCACAAGGTGGAAGCTGAGAGTTTGAGGATGATAGTTATCTAATGTGCTAGGGATGGCTGCATGCTTCAGAAGCATATTCCCATTCTAGAGAGGGATAGTGGTGGCATACATAAACTGCTATGGAGGAAAAGAGAAAGTTAGAACCATGAGGCCTTCAGAAAACTTTCATTCTTGAAGAGCCAGATAAAGTAAGGCTGACTGGCTCCAATAATTTTAATCAAACCAGTAGGTGGCTGTATATTTGCCATGTTGAAAGTAACAAGGTAGAATACTTCTGCAGATTGCCCACAAGTTCATTTCGGAATGGACCAAGAACATGGAACTTGCTGCCAGATGAAATAAGTGTTTGCTAACCTCACTATTCAGAGCTAAATGCTAAACTCCCCTCTTCAACCAAGCTGTCCAATAGTATCCCCATTCTAAGATGCACTTTTAAAAACCCATAAGCTGTTGTCTTGGTGGCTGAGAAGGATAAGTGAGTGTTTGTGTGGGTTTTTTTCTTTGTTTTTTGAAACCTATGGGGCTCCCTGGGAAGAGGCAATGAGTTGAATGGATAGATAGAAGTTAGTTAAAATCTGAAAGAAGTATAGACAGAATATTGACTTAATGACTAACAAATGTTGACCTGAAGAGGTTTGCCGAGGAGTTGCTCCAAATATGAAAGTAAACTGCAATGGCGCTTGAATTTATTTCTAGATAATAACGCTCAATTGCTGAAGCTTTTGAGTGTGGAAAAATATTTAAAAGCTTTAATTATAATTTAATGGCACAATGTTCATGTTCTGAAAGCAATAAGAACAGGATTTAAGTGTATCCTAGAATGCAATTCCACACATTTGCCAGTTTCCATTCATGATAGAAGAATCTAGACTTGCTCTTGAAAATATAGTAGAAGCTTATGTTGTCAGGAACTCACTTCCATCAGTAGTTCAACTACCAACTAGCATTTCAGTTTTCAGTATTTTGTTCTTTATGTACAGTAAAATTAAAATAAAATTTCCCACTACTAGTGACAGTGACCTGAGTTGAAAACCTCCCAGCATTTATAATTTAGCTAAAAGTTCAATAACATGAATTTCCAGATTAGGTCATAGTATTGATTTAGGTTTTTTTAATATTACTTGCTCTATCTGGCTTCATTCCCAAAATATGGAGTAGCAGTAAGAGCCTGAAGCAGGACAGGATAAGAAAGCTTCAGCTGGTATAGAGTACAGCAGCCCATCTGCTTGGAAATAATCCCAGTACTCTGCTTTTCAAGATAGGCCCTTCTTCTTGAGGGGTTGCTTCTCACTAGACCGTAATTTTCAGCAACAGCTACCTTCCCCCAGTGCTATGAAACTTGGTCAGTGGGACACTTGTTAACATGGATAGAACTGTCACAAGAGCTAGACTCAGATTTTGGAACTTAAACTCACAAAATATAAGAATGACCATTGATTGTGCTTTCAGAACTAAATGCCAAACCCATTTCTTTGAGTCAGCTTCCTCATATGCTACATGAAAATTAGGAGAGGAAGGAGCTTGCTACTTTTTATGCCACTGCAGGTGAAGAAGGGAGGGAGGTGGGTTTTTTGTGTGTGTGAGGTACATATACTACACTGAAAACCATGTAAGTATCTAGATCAGTGTCGTCCAACCTCTTCACCCTGAACAAGGTCAAGGGGCCCAATATTTTGGGGAAGAAAATCTTCCCTGTTCCACCAGCTCCTATGTCTCCAGGGCGAGAAGGAAGAATGAGTGAAGTATGTTGTGCTCTAGCTATTCCCAGGTGGCATATAATCTCTTGGGGTCCTCTGTCAGATTGGAGTGTCCTCAGGCAACTTGTGCCCATGCTGCTCTAACCTGGGTTGGTGCAGAGAATTGGGGAGGTCCCCTCTGCTCTGCCCTGGATTGTGTGGGGGTCATCCTTTGCTAGGCACTCTGCTAGGCTTACACACCCATTTGAGCTTCCTTCCTGCTCTCCCTGGGGCTCCCAGGCAGTGGGGGAGCTGCTGAATAGCTCTAGCACAGGAGGGATAGAAACTGTCTGGTGCACTCCTGGGTTACAGAGCTGCTCGTGGGGCTACAAGGAGAACTTTCTGAGGCAGATGGTAAGGCGGTGCTCCCTACCTTCTTCCTGTAGCAACAGGAATTATACAAACACTTCAGATAAAACTGCAGGGTACAGCTCAGGGAACACTTTCCTAATCAAATCCAGTTTAACTAAACAGTCCTTGACCACAAACTGGACACCACTGACCTAGATAAACAGCTTCCACAATCTGAGCAGGACCTCACCTAGTGCATACATCTTAGCCTAAATTCATGTTTTAAAAACATGTCGGGCAACCTTCTATCTGTTGGGTTACCTCAGTTCTCTAGAGAATGGGGTAGGAGGAGCTTTGGGAGACAAAGGCATAAATTCTCTCTGTTCTGGTGGAATGAGCAGTTTAATCCATAAATCGTGTCCAGACTAGTGGACACACTGACAAATTGAGGATATGTTTGTGTCATATTGTGAGCTTTTGTCTTCCATTTTGTTTTGTGAATTCCATTTCTTTTCGGTGCTATATTTTGGAGGACCTTCATTATATATTGCAGCCTCCTTTGTGGGTTACAGCATCTCTTCTTTAGCGGAGGCTTGATGCCTTGTTGAATGACTGTCTGAGAAGCTGGCACTGAGCAATATAGTTCCATCAACCTTGAATGAATTCCATGCTGGAATAAAGGGTTTTGTACTGTTAGGGCCACTGACTTTGAATGACTTTAGTCTACGTACACAGACATGATGTGTTGGTGAATGTGGTAAGGAGGAGAACCTGGAACCCCCCAGGAAGCATATGGCTGGGAGACCTGCAGTTTGGTCAGGTGGTGGACAGCCAGAGAAAAGGGTTATACTATTTTAAATCAGGGATGCTTCTCTAAAGAGGCAGTTCACTGTCACATACCAAAAGAAAAAGGCTGGAGGTGAGAGAGGACAGGAGGGGCTGCCTAGCCTAAGGATGTGAACCAATCACAGGACTTTCAGGAAGGATGAAATCAGACTTGGGACGGGGGAGGGACTTCATTATTTTCTAAAGATCTGTAACTAGTGTGTGTTAAGAGTGAAGTGTGTGTGTGGCTAAGAAATTCCTTTGGTAAGCCCCTGTTTCTTGTTTTCCTGCTGACAGGGTTAACTGAGCAACCACTTTCCAGGTGGACCCTGAGAGTATGTATCTAAGGAACTGGGGGGCTCAAGAGGGGTGAGGAACTGTTTCTGGGATTTAAAGTGGCTGGGCTACAGAGCCCCACATCCAAAGGAAAGGGTGCAGATATGAGGTCTGCACCTGTGAATGTGAATTAGAGACTAACTGTAGGAACAGTGACCAGTCACTGTCCAGACCAGGGGGCTTAAAAGCACATGGTGGTCCAGTGATTAGGTTCATTCACAACAGACTGGTGTCCATCCAGAGAAGGAGATTAGGCCAGGTTGTTACAGATAATTTAGGAAAAATAGTTTATTTTTCTGTAATTCTAACTTTCACCCATAGCAGGCCACTTGGAACAGGACTGTGGCTTGATGGTGGAAATTAGTGGATATTCTTGGACTTCTGCTTCTGGGTTTTTGTTTTTATGACAAACAGCATGTCTGTCTGTTAACCATGTTCTTTATAATATGACAGTTATTTAAAATTATATAGACAAGGTGGGTGAGGTAATATGTTTTATTGGACTAACTTCCGTTGATGAACGAGGCAAGCTTTCGAGATTACACAGAGCCCTTTTTCAGATCCTGTGTAACCTTGAAAGTGTATCTTTTTCACCAACAATATAACTACCTCACTAGCCTTTTTACTTTCGTTTCTAGAAGGTTCTCCCTGTGACTTCTATTTTTCCATTTCTGTCTTTTCTGTTTTAGTACCACTTGCAATACGCTGTTAATGACTAAACTGTAATTATGTACCTCATGTTCTATACCTCTAATATCTTAACCCTTGCAGGTATTTTTGGAACAAAAGAAAATGCTAAAAACTGGGCTGAATATAGCTCAGTTTAAACAACACGTACCTGTAATTGAAAAAGAAACAAAGGAGTACTTCAAATCCTGGGGAGAGAGTGGAGAAAGAAGTAAGCAAGATCAGATGCTTTGTGTTTTGAAAAGTTACACTGACGGGAGTGCACGAGAAGTAGACAAAACTAGCTTCATATGACAGTATTTTGATCTACTTGAACATTTTTAATAGAAAGGAAAGACAGGTCCAACTGTATCAGACGTTCCATGCTCAAAAGAACCAGGTACAAAGCATGTTCTTTGCCTACTTAAAGCTCAAGGGAGGATGAAGCCACTCTCAAAGTTAGTAGTAGGTTGTAAAGAGCTAATTTGCTCTTGGCTTCGTAGTCTCTGCCTATTTGTCCCCAAACTAACAGTCCAGGCTGCATTAGGATAGTTTTGCAAGGGTTAGGCCACTTGTGCCTAATATCTTCACTGTTAAACCAGCAACTCAACATTTTTAAATGTTGTTATTCCCTTGTTCCAGAATCATGATCAATAACGCACATCCTCTTTAAAGAAATAGACTATTTGTACTTCCGTAACTAAAACAGTCTGACTTAAGCCAAATTATATTAAAAATTAATAAGAAAAAATAGACCCCCACCTGTCCATTTTATTAGTGAGCATTTATTCCCAAACTTCATTGATTTGAATAGGGCTGCTTCATTATGAGCATGTTACTTCTGTGCCACTGTGCAATGCAGAATTTGTGCAGAATTAATGTTCTGTGCAGAATTTCATTTGTTCCTGCAGAATTGGTGCTGCAGAGCTTCTGGCTGCCGCTAGGGGCCATTCGAGCCCACAGAGTCTGACTCCCCAGCTCACAAATATAGGACACTGCCGGGGGCGGGGGAGCTGGAGGCTTCCCAGCAGTTACAATTCCCAGCATGCCCTGAAGGAAGGAGGCAGCGTACAGGAAACTCCATACAAGCTCAGGACCCAACATCTGGCTGTTTCTCTTCCTGGATCCCTGGGCTCTGGGGGTGGAGGTGGTATGGGCCGGGGGGAGGGAGGCCACTCCATAGCTGGGCTTTTGGGGGTGGGGTGGGGAGGGAGTGCATGTGTCAGGTCCTGCGACTCCCTCCAGCACCCCTAGATACCTCCCCCAGCTCCCCTTCCACAGCAGTGTCCTCTGTTTGGGAACTTCTATATGGTAACCCTATGGGGGCAGGGAGAACAAACAAGAATCTACTAAAAGACCAGAAGGGCAGAGTTTTCCCCAAAATATACCTAGCTGGCACATGTGACACATCCAGACTGAGGTGCCCAACAAAAGCATAACAGAGAAACAGGAACTGGATTGTCGTAAGGGTTTCTTTAACTCTCCACTCCTGGAGGAATTTCTTTTGTCTGTATTGTTACAGACATACTTGCTGATAGGTATTTCTAAATAAATTACCAAAATAATTGAAACTGGTGTGATTATGTTATTTTTGACAACTAATATATGCATAATTTTTCATTTTTTGGTGCAGAATTCCCCCAGGAGTAGCATGTGCATGAGTAAGAATTGCACAGTTGGACCCACAGAGTAGAAGATGGTTATGATCGAATTATTTGTGTTTCTAGAGCAGTCTGTAAAACTGTCAGATTTATCAGCAGAATATTTTTTATTGCTGCTCACTTCTTTTCTGACAGCATGAGCAGTCTTTGTCCAACCCCCCTAAATGTGACGTTACTCTTTTCAGGGAATGTCTGTTTGCATACGCCCTAAGTTTATCTATGAAAGATGTAGGATTGTACAGAAGCAACTTCTTTTCCTGATAACTGTTGACACTTTTTTTGGATCCTTTCCAAATGAAAGAGCTTTCCTCAAACATAGCCAAATTTTTCCATTTTTCCTTGCTTGTATATTGGAGTAGCTCAGCAAAAACACTCACATCACTGATGAAGTTAACAATGCCTTGTTTTTGTATTCTTTGTTGAATTTGTTATTGTCATCTAAGACCCCAGGAAGTCTCTCTTCCTCTGTACTACAGGCCATGATGGATTGTCAGTATGGTCCAATCTACCACAAAAGTGGTGGATTAAGGAACAGGTTTTTAATCAAGCTAGACACAACAATGACTAACATGCAGACCAATCCACCAAAATGCAAAGTAATAAGAGCCTCTCTAGCTCCTTAACCTGAACTGCCCATAAATTCGGTCTCTTGAGGTCATTCTCCGTGAACCAGCTGCCACTCCCTTCCTCAGTGCTGTCTTCCCTACAGCTCACCAGTAAGTGAGGAGTCTGTATTTTAAAGACCCCAGACTCCTTCCTCTTTTCCCAGCATGTTTTGTCACATAACATGACAGCATACAATTTTCTCCCATTGTAATAGAACAGCTCGGACATCCTCAAATAGTTTACTCCTTCCTGACTCCTGTAGATAGGACACTGTGCAGAGTAGGCTTTGAGTCCAACCTTGAGGTCTGAGGATTATTGTTCCAGGACTAGCTTCTTGGTATTGTTTTCTCTCTGAAACCAGATCTCATCAGTCTTCTTCTACAAGTGATGCACCCTTCTTTCAGAGCTGTGAGCAGGGATCCTAGCACAACATAGCCCTCATTTCCACTGGAAAAATTGATCTTGGAAATACTTAAAAATATTTCCTTTCAATTGGTTGAAATGCACCTTGTGTTCCCACAGAAGTGCTTCAAATCAGCTGTGTGATGCTGGGGTACGAGTTCAACCATCATGGCAATTACTTCTGGATTTTGTAGGGGTAAATAACATCAAGTGCCAGTTTGGGCACAGCTTGCTTGCACAAACGGGGCTTCCAGCTGCCTCAGGTAGTGAATCCTCTTTAGTTCTCTACAATGCTTTCTATCTTCTCTCCCAACCAGCCTTTCCAAGTAATCCTTTCTGGAAGTATCTCCTCCCCACTGACCCAAAACAGGGATCCATTTGTGGAAGAACACTTTCAGAAACACCTAGAAAAATTATTTAAAACTCTCCGTGTGTATTCAGTTAATACCTTTTTTTGGCAGAAGTGAAAGTAGTGGCCTGTCAATCTTGACACCATCTCCGCAAAATGCGTGCTGACTGACTTTCCTTTTCCTCCCTTTATTCAGATTTGTTTGAAGCTCTTTCAGAGCTCATTATTTTGACAGCAAGTCATTGTTTACATGGGAAGGAGATCAGAAACTTACTCAATGAGAAGGTGGCACAACTGTATGCTGATCTGGATGGGGGATTTACTCATGCAGCTTGGCTTCTGCCAGGTTGGCTTCCTTTACCTAGCTTCAGGTACCAAAAATAACATGTTAAACAGTATATACTTAAGAAACTTCTGTGCCTGTTTCAGCTCTTTCTTAGAGTATGTTTTAAGTAAATATGAATTTTAAATAAAAATGGAATAAAAGGATATTTCCTGTAGGGGAGTTTATCAAAATACTATTTTCATGGTGTAACCTCAACTAGAAATTAGGAAGGCAGTTGCTTTTAACTGACATCTAAAAGCATAAGACCTATAGCATGCCTAAAAGTGTAACAATTACAGCATAACTAAATGTTATCCCCACAACTATTGAGTACCTAAATTTGAGTCAAAGCATTAAGAATGAGGGTTTGGGAGTTTCTAAACATGTTAATTCAGTATAATTGAGCTACCTAAATTTAGTGTATGTAATTAAGTATATACTGATCTAGTTCAAAGCACTTTTTGAAGCTTTGTTCATTTTCTACAAAGCAAATAACTTTTATGTAAGATATTTATTATATTGGGTCTGATCCTTCAAGTTCTGCACAAGCACATGGGTTTGTTTGCATCTTGTCTTAAATTCATTTGTATTAAAACTTTAGAATTAAAATGGCTACCACAAATAATTAACATATTTTGTTTTTTTGCATAGTATAATTGTATAGACCCTGGCAGCTTTGATGATTCATCCTTTGGGTCGTGTCACCCTTACACGTATGGGGTGAGCTCCTGCTCTTCCAGATGTCTGCTGTTCACTCTTATCCTCTGACTTGCAGGAAAGCTAGCAGCCATCCCAAGCCAGAGCTCAAGGCTTGGCAGCATCAGCTTTGTCTAGAGGATCCAGGTCTACTTACTTGTGGCCTTCGGCCGAGCACAGCACTGATCTAGCCTAGTACTGAGATGATTGATAACCTCTTTGGGCTCTGGTACCATATGAGCATGGCATATGTCCCTTTTTGGGTCCTCAGTACTATTAAGGACTGATCTTCTTGGTGCAAACAGTCTCAGCCTCCCTCCCTGGTATAGCAGGCCATCTGAGAGGAATGGGTGATACTGGCCACAGTGTTGTTGCCAGACAGGATCAGTCAGCCTCTACCCCTGAGGATTACAAACTGTTTAGGACCTTTTTTTGGGAGGGTAGCAGCAACCCTGGAGATAACCACCAAGGAGATTTAGGACACGCTGCACAAGGTCCTCGACATCCATGACTTCTTGTCAATAGGGCGCATAGTGAGCCCAATCAACAAAGGCCGCCTGGAGCTCACAAAAGACCTGTGGCTGGTACTGACATCCAAGCGAACTGATAGATGGTATCAAATCCCAGCTGCAAATTGTTCTAATCCCATGCAGTTCCATGATCCTGGTCATATAATCACAGCCATTGAGAGGACTCATCGGAGTTGTCAGAAGGTGACCCCTAAGGATAAAGAGGCTAAACACCTCTATCTCCTGGGTCATAAAGCTCACTTCTCATCAAGATTCCAGATGCGGATAGTGGTCTTAGAGAAATATGATCATGTATCTAGTGTGCATTACAACCATTTATTGGAAAGGTTCCACAAGATTACAGGCAGAACTTTTGCACCATCCTGGTGGAGGACTGTTTAGTGGGCAGAACAGCACTGCAGACAGTTTTGGCTGCCGCTGATTCTTTCTCCAGAGCAATGGAGCAGAAGGACTGGTATGCTGCTGTCAATCCCAAAGATGTCTGTTTCCATATTGTAATACCCCTGGCACATAGGCATTTCCTAAGGTTTATGTTCAACAGGAAATACTGCCAATACTGGTCCTTGCCTGTTGACTGTCTGCAGCACTCCATGTATTTACCAGGCACACTGCAGTGGTAACCGCTCACCTGAGAAGATCTGGCATTCAGATGTTCTCATAGTTGGATAACTAGCTGGTGAGGGGACACTCGCCGTCAGAAGTCCAGACCCATGTCTTGTGTATCCTGCAGATGTTCCAATGTTTGGGCCTGCTGGTGAATGAGAAAGTCCATGTTAATACCCACGGGCAGATAGAGTTCATTGCGGCCATTCTTGATGCGTTCACGGCAACAGCCTCCCTACCACTCAACAGATTTCATGCCGTATTCACTCTTTGCTTCCACCTACAGTCCCAGCCTTTAGAGTGGGTGAGGTCTTGCTTCCTGCTGCAAGGTCTTATGGCAGTGTGTACCTTTTGTAACCTCATTTGCAAAACTCCAGTTCAGGCATCTTCGGGCTCGGCTCTTCTCAGTCTACTGCCCAAGATGTCACTGTCTAGACAAGGTGGTGCATCTTTTCCTGACGGTTCTTCAGTCTCTGGATTGGTGGACAGACCCTTGCAACATGCACAGGGGAGTCCCATGTACTCCCGGTTCACCCTTGAGAACTATGGTCACTGATGCCTTCACATCTGGATGGGGAACCCTTATGGACAATTTAACTGTGTAGGGCCTCACATATCAACGGCCTAGAGCTCAGGGCCATGCACAGTGCCTGCCCTGCCTTCCTTCCTGTGATTCATGGTCAATTAGTCCTGGCAATGAGGAACAATATAGCAGTTGTGTTCTACTTAAATAGGTGGTGGTAAGTGCCGAGGCCAGGTCCCTTGCTCTATGCCAGGAAGCCATTCACCTTTTGGGACTTTGCTGATAAAGCAATACCATGGTGTATTGCAGACCATCTCCCCAGATTAGACAATGTGAAGGCAGACAGTCTTTCTACAAGGGGTCATTTGGGACCTCTTTAGGCTCTGGGGTCCTCCACATAGACCTTTTTTTGCAAGAGCACAGAACAATGACATTTTTGCTCTTGGGAAGGATGTAGTCCTGTCAGATATGATTCTCCTTCCTTGGACAGAGAATCTCTTCTATGCATTCTCCGCCCCCCGCATCCCTCTGCTACCTACAGTTCTGCAGAAGATCAAGTGGGAGAAGGCCATACTGGGGCTATGAGGATTATATTGGCTAAGGCAGATGTGGTTCAGGGAGCTTTACAACCTCTTTGTAGTGCCTTCTATCTCTCTGCCTATGATCCCCAACCTTGCTCATAACAGTGGCTCAATCTTGCACCAAGACATGAGCATCCCTTCACCTGACAGTGTGGATGCTTGCTGGCTGATGTCAATAGAGCTAGCCAGTTCTCAGGATGTTCAGAATATTCATATTAATAGCAGAAAGACCTCCACTATATCCACTTCTCTCCAAGTGGATAAGATTCTCACATTGGGTGATGTAATATCAGATGTCCCATGTCCTTGCTAGCATCCAGTATATTCTGGACTACCTGCTGCATCTCAAGCATTCCAGTGTCTCACCAAACTTGATATTGGTGCACTTTCTGGTCATCTCTGTGATCCACCTGCTCATTGACCAGTTTTTGGTTTTACCCCACTGAAGAGGTTTTGAAGCGCATTGCAAGGCTCATCCCACTGGTCAGGGATCTGGCTCCAATGTGGGATCTCAACCTGAACTTCACATAACTCATGGAACCCCTCCCCCGCTGTGACAGATTTCTGTTACCAATCTGCCTGAGGCATCAGGTGATCAGGCCTGAGGCCGCAGGATCGTTAGGGGAGTAGATGAAGGAGCACACCAAGGGTCTAAGTGTTAAAGCTTTATTAATAAAATAACAGCGGTGAGTGCGGGGAATGCTCCCACGTCACTCAGGGAAAGAAAGAAAGCGTTAGTGCCCCAGCCATAACCCACTTTCATACTCTCACACGCACGATCCGAGGCTGGCCAAGCCTGGGTGTAACGTCAGAAGAAGAGGGGGGGAAGGGTGGACGAGAGTTCTGTCTTGTGCACAAGCCGTCCAGGGTCCACTGTTGATCTCTAACTTGCTTCAGCTATCAGGAGGGTTTTAAGTCCTGGGTTCTTTCGGGGGCATTTCGTTCAGGGACCTCTGTTCCTCGTGCTCTTTGTACCAGTCCAAACCGGCTTTCTGTGGCTTCCTCAGCATTCCCAAAACACACCAGCTTCAGGGATGTGAGACTTTGTTTTTCCCCCTCGCTGGCCTTCACCGTCCCACTTGTTTTTGCACTCTCTGCAGTCCTGCTCAGCTTAGTTCTCCTTTCTCACGGTTGGCTGGGGTGGGTGAGATCCAGATAACAGGCTTCTTGGCTGCGTAGAGTCTATTCGAGCACAGTGACCTTGGACCTCCTATCGGCGTCCTATCTTCCGATTTTGAGCTGAGGCATTGCGTTAACCCGTTCTCCTCTCCCCCTTTGGCCTCTCGCAACCTGCAAAGGAATCTTCCACTCCACAGTCAGACCTTTAACCTGACCCAAAATGCCTTGCAATGCTTGCAACAGGTTAGCAACATACAATGCTGATCTGCCTCCCCAGGGGACCCCCTGAGGGAGGGGGCCACTGGGTTGTGACACCGCCCTTGAGCCTCCGACCACATGCTTCTTACCTTATTTGTCAATGAACGTAACCTTCCTCTTGGCTATTATCTCTGCCTGGAGAGTCAGAGCTCCAGCCCCTGATGGTAGGACTACTGTATACATTATTCAATTGGACAAAATATCCATGAGTCCGCATCCTAGATTCCTGCCCAAGATGTTGATTGAATTCAACGCTAATGAAACTATTAACCTACCTGTATTCTTTCTCAAATTTCATACCAGTAGATCGAACAGGAATTACATCCCCTTTGAGTGCGCAGAGCCATTTTGTTCTACCTGGACAGCACTAAATCCTTCCAAAAATTGCCCAGACTGCTCCTGGCCTGTGCAGAGGGTCTTAAAGGGCAGGCCATATCTTCACAGAGAATATCAAACTGGATCGCATAGTGTATCTGGACATGTTATCAGTTAGCTGATCTGTAGCCACACAACTATGTGAAAGCACATTCCACCAGGGCACAGTCTATCTCTGTGGCCTTGCTGGCAAACCTCTCCATTCAGGAGATTTGGAAGGCAGCAACCTGGACTTAGTGCATGCTTTTGTTGAAATTGTATAGTCAGCTCCTTGACCACACTTTGGTTAGATATGACATATGTTCAAGAGACCAAATAACTAATGTCAGTCAGGTTTATTGCTCTAAGCCAACAATAATGTCGTACAGGGAAAAGGTTCTCCATGATACCAGTCTCTGGGAAGCTGTCTCGTGCAGTGATGTTACATTCACCTTAGGCAGAAGATTTGCTCACAGAGTTATGCATTTCAGCTGGGTAGTATTTATATGATGATTTTACAAGTTACATATCTCTTTACATGTCACTAAAATCCAACCCATTAGTTTGTCCCAGTTCCCAAACTTCTTGTTCTGTTCCTTCCTCATCCTTGTTTTGGATACTAGCATTCCAGGTACTGGTCCATGAAGGTACTTCTCTACCTTGCACTAAGTCATAGCATGAATGTATCTCGATTTTGACACGTTTCCTATCTGCTTATGCCAAATGCTTGCTTCAGCAAATGCAAGGTGTTACAGGATACTTAGTATAAATGAACAGAGTTATGGTATAGGCCAGTTTAGGCAACAACACTGTTATGATTTGTGCTTAATTGCAGGGTGGGTTGAGGCATGTTATAACACAAAGCAGCTATCTCTCTGGCCCATCTCATCAGCTCAATGGAACCTGAACCAGTTTTCCCAGTCTTATGTTCCTTTGTGTTTCTGGTGCGCGCATTGTACTGTGATGCACATTATCCACTCCATATTCCCCAAAATCCTTGATGCAATTACACCTATCAGATCAAATACCTAATCTGCTCTGTGCCTGTTCTGCTCCTCAAAATGGTATCTGAAATGACTATGACCTAGTTAATAATATTTGGGTAGTAAATGACTGATATGTCACTGACTAGTGAAAACTTTGTGAATAAGTATTTTAGGCATTTTATCTAAACAATCTTTTGGATTTTCACTGATTATTTGCAAAGAAAAATTCTGCATATTTGATAAGTATTTACAGCATTTTGTGTGTTTATTTTATATACAGACCCTAATAAAAATGCTTTGAATTACAGACGTAGAGACAGAGCACACAGAGAAATAAAGAACATTTTCTATAAAGTAATCCGGAAACGCCGTCAATCTGGGGAAAGGGAGGATGACATGGTCCAAACATTGCTGGATGTTACGTATAAGTAAGTGAAAGTGTTGAAGGTTTGCCATTTAGAAGTATAAGGGGGAAGTGCTTAGTACTTTAACAGGGTATGCTTCATTTACCAAAATTTCCCAAGTCATTGCCGCATGACTCTTGTCACCCGCCTCACATCTCTTCCTTGGGTTATTTGGCTTTCTCCCCTTGTATGCAGCTTTGTATAGGCTTTTGGAGAGAACACTTCTTTCCATGCCATGTTGATGAGGATAATGGGTGAAATTTAGGCCTTTTTGCCACCTCCCTCTAGAGGCTGAAGGATTTCACTTTGTTTAGGGTGCAGACTGTGTGAAGCACCCAAACAGTAGATTTCTTAACAACAAGATTGATTTTAAAATTGGAAAGAAAAATCAGACTAAAATAAAATAAATGGTTTGCATAACATACCCCACCTGAATACTGTGCAAAGTTCAGGGAGCTAGGCTTCCTTATCTTAATTATAAAGAAGAAAGATGTTACACAGGTAGGAAGCAAAACCCTTCCCTTCCCCCTTAGTCAGCCTAACAGCCTCGTTTTCCATCTCACTTACCCAACCTATTTATCAATCCTTAGGGCAAGGAATTCTAACCTCACTAGATGAGGTCATCTCAATGTTTCCATAATGCAGATTTTATCAGGAGTCTCTTCCAGAGAGGATATGCCACTATTGGTGTCTCTCCCCAAACCAGTAAAGTTGTCTTCTAGTCATCTCTGGAAAGCTTCCCAGGCTTCTTATCTTCAAGTCCCATATTTCAAAAGCCCTCTTGAGCTCAATTTCTGTAGACTAACCAAGGTGGTTGGTTTTTAAATTTAATTTCCATTATGTACTACAGGAGTTAGACTGTACCTCTGTTGCATGCCTCATTTCTCAACTGTACCCCTGCTGGATGCCTCCAGTTTCTCTGTTGCCCTCAAGCCTCTTTTGAAATCTTTCAGCAGTTTCTCTTACCATGAAAAATATATTGACAGACCCTTTCTCACACCTCTGTTCTCAGTAGAAAAAAAAAGAACTGTCTGTGCATTGTTGATTCAGTAAAATTCCACGTACAAATGGCGGACTTCAGGTGTGGTCTTGCCAGGTTCATTACTAGCTGTGTTTAAGTGTAGATCAAAAGGTTAGGAGGTAATTTATTGTAGATGCTTAGCCAAATGTTGGAGGCAGCTGTCAGATAGCTGTTGCTTTTCACCCTCATGGCAGCCATGTGATGACTTTCTCTCTAGCTCCTTGCATTGCAATCTCTCTTCTTTCCCATGCTTCTGCAGTTCCCCAACTGGAAGAAGGAAAAAAACTGAAGCTAAAAGTAACTACAATCATTTAACATGATGTATGGCACTATATCTGGATACCTAATCAAGTAAAGCTAGAATGTATTTTATTTCCTTAATCTAGGGATGGCCGTTCGCTGACAGACGATGAGATTGCTGGAATGCTTATTGGGTTGTTGTTAGCAGGCCAGCATACGTCTTCTACCACCAGTGCTTGGCTTGGCTTCTTTTTAGCTAGAGACAAATCAATACAAGAACAATGCTATGCAGAACAGAAAGCAGTTTGTGGAGAAGACTTGAGGCCCCTACATTATGACCAGGTTTGTTTGTTATATCATTTTCAAAAATTTAAAGATAGCCTGAAAGTTAATTTATGAAAGTGTTTAAACTCTTAATCAAATACTTTGTTACAATTACAGCATCTATGTCACACACATGCTAGATGCTCATATCCTTGAACTTGGTGAATGAAAGCAGGTTTTGGTGGTAACTTGTATTCTAACATCACCTCCTGGATAGTGGAATCTTTTTTTAATTAAATCAAATGAAGAAGCACAAACAAACAGGGTAGCTAGTGAAGTATATACCGTATATACTCGATCATAAGCTAGTTCGTTAATAAGCTGACCCCACCAATATGGATAAGTAAAAATGTGGAAATTTTTTATGACCCATTCATAAGCCGACCCTATAATTCAGGGGTCATCAAACTTTTTGGCTCCCAGGCCATCAGGATAAGCCGCTGGTGGGCTGAGATGGTTTGTTTACCTCGAGCGTCCGCAGGCACGGAGGTAAAACTAAGTAAACAAAGTGTTCCGGCGTGCCAGCGGCTTACCCTGATGGGCTGGGACAGCAACTGGTGGGGAAATTTTTTTGGGGGGGCAGAAGCTGGGAGTCGGGGGAGTAACCCCTGTGACCCCCCCGCACGTGACCCCACCCCTAGCCCGGGACCCCCACACTCTCCCCACCCCATCCCTTCCCACCTTATCTGGGATGTCTCTGGCCTGGTTGGAGCTGCTCCAGCAGGCTGGGCAGTGCGGCCGCAGCCTGCTCCGGCAGGCCAGACCGGGCGGCACGGCTGCAGCATGTTCCAGCGGGCTGGGCCTGGTGGCGTGGCCACAGCGTGCTCCAGCGCCCGGGCGGCGTGGGCACAGCCTGCTCTGGGGGGTGGGGCCGAGTGGCACGGCTGCAGTCTGCCAGCCCTGGAGCTGCAGCTGCTTCAGAGGCTGGGGGGAGAGCAGCGTGGCCAGAAGCGGAGAGACTCTAGTCCCACCTCTTCCCTTCTGTCTCTGCTGGCTGTGCTGCCTCTCCTTGCTCCCTCTGTTGGGGGGTAGGGCTGTGTCCCACCTCTCCCTCTTTATACCCGTTCATAAGCTGACCCTCTTCTCTGGTGCTTCCCTTCTTTACTAAAAAAATTTGACTTATGAATGAGTATATACGGTATTTGGAATTATGTATTTAAAATATGAGCAGCTCATCACATGTATTTTTCAAATGGAAAAATACTGATTTATGAATGTTAAATATTCCTAAATCAGAAGGCAACTGATAAAGTTTACTATATTTGCAGCTGAAGGAGCTGAACATGCTGGACCGCTGCCTAAAAGAAACTTTAAGGCTTAGACCTCCTATAATGACCATGATGAGAATGGCCAGAACTCCCCAGGTGAGCATATTTGTTGATTCTATCCAGATCAGTGGTGTGGCTGTAATGTAAATTAATTGTAATCCTGTAGCAGATAGGGAATGACACAGTCAGAAAGGATGCAAGTCCAAACTAGGTTTTTAACTTAGCAAATGTGTCACCAACAATGAGATTAGTGCAGTGAGCGGCACACTAATTAGCACAGGGGCATAGGAGGACTGGAATGTGATGGTTTGAGCTTATTCCTGTCAGACCAGGGAAAATGAAGAAGAGTTTGGGAGTCAGCAGCCATCATCTGTTTATCAGAGAACTACTTGTTGTGGCATTGTGTACCTCGCTAAATCACTGGTGCTGTGGGTCTGTTATACACTTTTCAGTTAAGGACATAAAGATCAGGATTTCCCCTGCCTTGGAACTTGTCTACTTTTGGCACTTGTGAACATGAAATTAGTATATTTAACTTTATTTATTGTAGTGTGGTATTTCTGTTGGTAAACTAATCTTGCTTCCTCCTGAAGGGCCTTCTGTCTCCTATGTTGACACTTGTTCCTTTGTACTTTGGAGAAAACACATTTCTATCTACTGTGAACTTTTCATCTCTCGCCTCTTGGTCTTAGTTTGATTTGCAGTTTTTCTAACCTGTTAGTACCCTGCCTTTCTTACCCGATATACCTCACATATCCTTCTGCAATGCATATTAGCTGAAGTCAGTGCTCAGCCTATCTGTGTCTGATATTAAGTAGTCTGATTACCTCTGTCTGTCCACTTAAGCACAAACAATTTAAAAAAACCTCTCTCTACAGGGTGTGTGTGTGTATTTTTAAACGTTTTTTTTATTTTTTACTGTTTGTGGTGTTTGGATGCTCACTTGAATGACCTATTGCAGCTAAGTTTTTTGCATAGGCGGGTATTAAGAGGTCTAGTTCTGTTGGAAGCTCGCTATCAGGGATGAACAAGTCAAGCTGGTGATCACAGGTATATTACTATGTATAACATTTTAAGGGGAGAAAAAAGGGATACTTTCCTTACTGCCTCATACTATTTTCAGTTCAGTCTAGTTCAACAATAGATGGAGCTAT